>NC_055996.1:126778867-127090036 GCF_018446385.1 Zingiber officinale
AAAGAGTACCATTAGTGAAAGTTATCTAGAATCAGAAGTATGAGGAAGTTATTTAGGAGCGTAAGGACAGTATGAGACAGAGAGATCTAGAATTATTCTAAGTTCGAGGACGAACTTTCTATAAGGTGTGGGGAATTGTAACGACCCAAATTTCCTCCTTTTGAGCCCCAAAAATAATTTAAAAATGTTTAAAAATGCTATAGAAAAATTCTAGAGATTTTTAGAGTATTTTTACGTAATTTTTTTGAGTTTGTTTGGTATTTTTACCAAGAGAAAGAAGTTTAAAAAAAAGAAAAAAATAACATATGTTGAAGCCGGGTTTTGAACCCAGAACCTCGAACCCGATAAGGATCTTAATGAACTCAGCCAACCAACTGGTCTGCAAACGTTTTGTTAATTATATATGGAATAAAATTTATATAAGGTATAATTAGGAACATTGAAAATAAATCGAAACGAAAAGTGCGCGGCTGAGGAATCGAAGCCGTGACCTTAGAGTTGGTCAAAATCCTGCTGACCAAGTGATCCAGCCGTCGGTTTTGTTTAGAAAAGGTAGGAAAATTGATTTAACAAGTTAACAGAATATGGAGATTATAAAGAGGGATAAGTTGAGGAGGTAAATTCCCGAGCCCTAATTTCTCCCGACCCGAAACCTTTTCCTCCTCCTTCTCGCGGCGCGACGCCGTTCTTCTCTTGGGCGGAAACACGAAGGAGCTAGGGTTTCCTCCCTCCGGCGGTCGGCGAAGGCTTTTTCCGACCGGTCTTCACCTGTGCGTGACTACCTCGACACGGGGAGCTCGGAAATACAAAAGAGCCACGAGATTTGAAGTTTCTCCGAACCCTAGAAGTTCCTTTCTCCGGTAGTAAGACCAAGAAAACTCAATGTAAGTCGCTACTCACCTGCAGTAGGATAGTTCCGGGTTCTTTTCCTTTTGTTTCAATTTTTTTTTTTGTGAAGTTTGTGGCTTAGGGCTTACTGCCGTGAGTTGTTAAGGAAGAGGGAAAGGGCTTTTGATTGGATTAGATTCTGAACTCTGCTTATTCTTGTGTTCCGAATTTGTTCTGTTTTGTTCCGAAGTTTGCTGCTATGTTGTTCCCTTTTTGGTTAGGGTTCTGTTTTATTGAAGTTTTAGTAGCATGCGTTCTTGGTTTCCTTCCTTTTAAGTTCTGTAGTAGCAAGAATTAGTGTCTTGTTGCTAGATATGGGATTTGATTTTGAAACGAAACAAGCTTTATATAGGTTCTAAGTTTCCAACTGGTTTAGTTTGGTTTGCGTTAGGAAAGGGGCACCAACAATCCCATTTCCCTGTGGTATTTGCAGTAGATAAGGAATAGCTCCAATTGTAGCAGAGAACAACCTCCTTCTTTGTGCATTTCTGCAGACAAGAACAGCTCCATTTGGAGCTTAGAACAACCCCCTTTGGAGCTTAGAACAGCCCCCTTTGTAGCTTATTCCAGTCCAAATTTTCTTTGTGTTCACTGCAGAAACGTACAACTCTACTAGAGCATAGGACAACCCTTCTTTTTGATA
Organism: Zingiber officinale; assembly: GCF_018446385.1. Taxonomy (NCBI): domain Eukaryota; kingdom Viridiplantae; phylum Streptophyta; class Magnoliopsida; order Zingiberales; family Zingiberaceae; genus Zingiber; species Zingiber officinale. The sequence goes on from NC_055996.1 coordinate 126,780,399, forward strand.
ATTCAGCAAGTTTAATTTTTAAAGTTTCAATTCAGCATGTTGATTTCTTAAGGTTCAATTCAGCAAAATTGATTCCTTTTGTTACAAATTCAGCAGGTTAGTTAATCTAGTCTTGTTCCAACAAGTTTACATAGATTTTAAGCTTCAGCAGGTTTTAGTTTTGGTTGTGCTATGTTTTTGACATAAACAACCTAGTCTTAAGAGAATTCGGCAGTTTTTTTTAAACTAGTATGCAGATTTTAGATAAGTTTAGTGATCCTGTCTGAAAGCTGAATCAACGAACACTTGGCACGTGGCGCTTTCCGATGCTGACGTAGATCTCCTAACTGCTCGCACGGGCCTCCGGTGAACCTGCACAGAAGTCGGGCCGGGAAGGGGTTCCCGGCGGCGACCCTCCGACGCTCAAGTCAGGTAAAGCTCGACAACAAAATAGTGGCTCCAAAGCTCGTAGCATGCGTACCTCCGGTGAAATGTGAAGGCCTTTATATAGGGCTGTGGAGAAACGAGTGCACACGTACCGAGGTGTACACGTGTCCTCAGCCCATACCTCAGTAAGGACCTGTCAGCGAGCTTACCTGACCCCATACTGCTACAGCCCTAGCACGGTCTTCGATGGGACAGCGGAACCCCTCTTTCTGGTTGGCCTCCAGATCGGACGCAATAAAGGTCGTGGCCTCCGATCGGGTCGGATGAATCTGCACTTCTTCTTTTTCTTCGTAAACTAAAGAGGGAGGTTTTTCAATTATAGCGTTCACCTAGATCCGCGACGACTTCTGAGCGGAATTGGCTTCTGCTCGGACCATCTCGACATAGCATCGCCGAGCTGCTAGTTGATCTCCCTGTACTTCTCCCACTTTGTCTTCGACGGGGAACTTGATCTTCTGGTGGAAAGTAGAAACGGCCGCTCGGAACTCGCTGAGCGCCGGTCGTCCCAAAATGACGTTGTATGATGAGGGAGAGTCGACCACCACGAAGTTTGCTGTCCGCATCCTCCTGAGCGGCTCCTCTCCCAGCGAGATAGCCATTCGGATTTGTTCGACTGGCACGACTTCATTACCCGTAAACCCATAGAGGGGGGTCGTCATCTTTGAGTCGGTTCTCTTTTTGAAGATGGCCTGTTGAAGCAGCGTGTGTTTCTCTCAAGTAAATCTGGAATTGAGCCTGGCTATTCAGATCCGCATAAGCTTTCTGCTTCAACTCTACTTCAGTCCGGGTCCGAAACTTCACGGCTTGCCAAAGCTCCTCAATATCTTGACGGAGAGTTGCCTGACGCTCTTGCTCGATTAGAATCGCCTCCGGTCGGACCGCCAGCTATGATATTGATCTCGCCTCGGGAAGTGTTGTTTCTATTCTCTTCCTCCCGGGCGGACGGTCGGGGCCGCTCCCTGGACATCCGAGGATTGTCTTCACGCCTAAGAGTATGCTGCCGTTCGGGAGTTTGTCTTTGTAGGCTACTAGATATAGTCCGATCGGCTTCATGAGTTCTTTGTCGCTTGTCAAACGATGGTGATCGATGACCACCACTTCGGGGAACGGGATGGGCGATCAGTGGAAGACTCCGACAATCTTTGGTATTGTGTGTGTCCGTCCGGTGGAATGAGCTAAACATGGGCGTCCATTTCTTCTTTGGCTTGGGCCGCTCGGCTGCTACTTCTTGCACGTGGGACCTCACATGGGGGGAGCGGATTGCATCAGCCCTTGGTCCTCTTGGCGGTTGATGAGCGGTGTGAGGCTTCCGCTCGGCAGGGGGATTCCGATCAGTTGGAGTTTCCTTTCTTCGAGCCGCTTGGGCTTCCTCCACGTTGATGTACTCGTTGGCTCGGTGTAGCATATGGTCATAGTCTCGGGGCGGCTTCCGAACGAGCGAGCAGAAGAAGTCCCCGTCCACTAGGCCTTGTGTAAATGCGTTCATCATTGTCTCTGAGGTGGCCGTTGGAATATCCATGGCCACCTGGTTGAACCGCTGGATGTAAGCTCTGAGCGGCTCTCTTGGCTCTTGTTTGATGGCGAATAGGCTCACGCTAGTTTTCTGGTAGCGCCGGCTGCTAGCAAAATGGTGAAGGAAGGCTGTTCGGAAGTCCTTGAAGCTGGTGATGGACCCGTCCGGCAGCCTCTGAAACCACCGTTGAGCCGATCCAGAGAGGGTAGTTAGAAAAACCCGACACTTCACCCCGTCCGTATATTGGTGAAGGGTAGCAGTGTTGTCGAATTTGCCCAAATGATCATCCGGATCGGTGGTCCCATTGTATTCACCGATCGTCGGGGGCACGTAGTGCTGGCGAGTCCTCAAGATGGCCTTTGGTTGCGATTGACCGCTCGGGCGGCGTCCGGCGGGGCTTCCTTTCTTCTTATCGCATTGGTACTTCATCGGCGAAGAGCCTCTATCCGATTAGTCTGTGGCTTGGTGGAGTCCGGAAGAAGCTCGATGGAATGGGATTGGAAATTGGGGTGCTTCCGCTCGCCACGGATCTCGATGTTGCTTGTTGCTCGGTAGCTCGGGACGGTGCTCTGTTTTGTTCCACCAACTTGCGGCTCTTAACTCGACCGGGCGTCGAGTTCCTCCGTGAAAAGCGTCACCGTGTGTCGTCGAGCCCCGTCCATTGTTTCCGTTCGGATGCGGGAGGCGTTCCCGCAGACGGGGCAAATTGATCTGTCCGAAAGCTGAAGCGAACACTTGGCACGTGGTGCTTCCGATCTTGGCGTAGATCTCCTAGCGCTCGCAGACGGGCCTCCGGTGAACCCGACCGAGTCGGCCGGAAGGGTTCGGCGGTGACCCTCGGCGAAGTCGGTAAAGCTCGACAAAATAGTGGCTCAAAGCTCGTAGCATCGTACCTCGGGTGAAATGTGAAGGCCTTTATATAGGGCTATAGAAGCAGTGCATGCAAAGGGTGTACACGTGTCCTCGGCCCATACCTCGATGGGACACAGTCGTGAGCTTACACGACCCCATCTTTCTGACCCAAGCACGGTCTTGATGGGAGCGGAACCCCTTGTCATAAGGTTTGGAGTACGGCCTAGTCCTAGAGCATGACAACTATCAGAAGATGTTGTCCTTTTCTCCTTACTCCCTGGAGGGCGTCCGGTGCCCACATGCTGGACATCCAACACCATTATCTTGACGGGAGATTCTCAATCACGTGCTTTGTGGAGACTATTAGCGGTATGCTACCTTATGTCTTTGGGGCGTGCCTGTCAGCTCGATGCTTTGTCAGCTGGCGCGGGAACCACGACTTTCGGCAGGCGCCTTTACCATCACCTAGACCCGGCCGGCGGCGGGCGTCAACTCACCCCTCTCTGGCCGGCCACCTGCCATTTTGACTTCCACGTGGCGTTGACTCCACCGGACGGAGGTCCCCTGTTCTTACAACCGGATCACTTGCCCCCCCCTTCAAGTCTAGTCGAAGGAGGCGATTAGTCCGACTGACTGGACTGTTAGCCTAGCCGGGCGACGCCTTCTGGTACACCTAATCCGCTCGGCTCTCCACAGGGATGGCCTTAAGGTTAGTCAACAGAAACCTTCCTCGGATCTCCTCGTAACCCGTGCCAATCCTCGACATTAAGGCTGAGCATGCGCTCCTTAAATGCACCGAATGATCGAACGCCACGTGGCGCACTGTCGTCATCGTACGGCGGCGGCGGTGTGGTGCTTTGATGGGATCGAAGCGGTTCGAAATGGATGGCGCGATGTACACTTTGATTTCCGTGACCTGGATCCAATGGCGGAGGCCGCCCGGCCTCCACTATATAAAGTCTTCGCTCTCTCCTATTCCCCTCACTTGCTTTCGCGATTTCTACCTTTGTCTCTGGTGTTTGGGTGCTCCGGCGATTCCATTCTTGCTTTCCGACGCTCTCCGGCGCCTCTTCCTTGATCCTTTTTCCTCGCAGTAAGGCTCTATACCTTTTCCTTCTTGTTTCCGGTGTTTACTCCGTATTTCTCTCCCCAGTTTCAATCCTTGAAACCTCTTTTCGCTTGCTGTTGTTTTTCTCCTGCCTTTTTGCCTTTTTGATTCCTTCCGATCGGCCCATGGCTAGCTCTTCCCATCCCGAAGACCAGCCCCTCGGCCCTTGGTACACTACCATGTAGTCACGATTTGACCAGCGTGACTTTGACATTCTAACCGATAATTTTGAAATCCCCGAAGATTTTGAACTTCTTTTAGCTGGTCCTTCCGCTCGGCCGTCGAGCACTTTCATGTCTTCATGACCGGTTCTTGCGGTCTGCGCTTCACACATCCTTTCATCATAGATGTTTGTAATTTTTTGGTGTTCTCGGTAGTCTGGTACCCAACACCTTTCGTCTCCTCTGTGTGTTGTTGTTTTGTTCAAGATTCACAACATCCCCTCCGACCGGAGGTCTTTTTATTTCTATTACCTCAAGCAAGCCGAGCCGGGCACCTTCATGTTCCAAGCTCGGCTTAGTCTTCTTCAACAAACTACCTTCTTCCAATAAACATTGGAAGGATTATTTTCTACATCCGTATGCCCTATCAGGCCAACTTCGACCAAGTGGCGGTCAAGCCCCTCACTCCCGGCGAAGAAATTCAAGACCCGACAGGACTACCTACATGCTTTCAATATGCTGGCGGTCTGCGACTTGACATCAATAAGCTTCTTCACGAAGGAGTGATGTACATCTTCGGCCTGAGTCCCATACGGACTTCTCTTCCGGCTTGGTAAGAATTTTACTTGGACCTTTGTTTTGATTGCTAACCGATTTCTCTTCTTTCTTTTCACGGACATCGTCATGGATTCGGTAATGGCGTTATGAAGAAGGTGCTTCGGCCTTCAAACACGGCGAAAAATGGAAGCGCTTGGTATCCGGTGATCGGATCCATGAGGGAGAAAGCGGGACTGTCGAGTCAACCGCTCGGCTTCTCAACGAGCGTGGCGGTGAGCCACCCCGGTAAGGAGCAAGCTCGAGGAAGGTTCGCTCGGGAGGAGGCGACCTCTAAAAGAGGCGTAAGTGGAGACTCCCTTGCGCTCGGCTACCTCGGTGCGGTCCAACCATCCGAACGGCCGCACCCAGCGCCGAGGCAAGGCGCGAGGCCAAGTCATTTCGTCCGACCGGACGCCTTACGAATGGGACGAGCGGTTGCTCGCTTGAGGCTACTCGGTCGGCACCCTTCCCGGCTTCGTCACTCGATCAGGCGCTCAACCATCCATTCCAGTTTTCTGCGCTTGACCGATCCTCTTCGACTCTTGGTCGGACGACCCCGATCATGGCCTACGATTCAGTCACTCTTCATCTCCGTGAAGAGCTGCGAGAGGCCGAAATAACAACGCGCTGAGCACACCATTACCTTGAAAGGGCCCCTAGCTGAGATGTGGGCCGATGCTCGGGCGCGCATCGCGCTGATCCCCCTCCGAAACTTGGCCAATAGCCACATGCAGGAGGCCATGGGGGTAAGTTCGCTTTCTCCGAAGTTTTGTATGCATTTTTCCCGATCGGCCACTAACAACTCTAATTTTCTTTTGCCAGAGATGGGTGGAGGAGATTGCAGTCTCCAATCGCCTAGCCATGGTGGATGAGGAGTTAAGGCAACTGAAGGCAGCGTGCGGTCCGTCCGGCTCTCAAGGCCCGTCGTACTCCGAGCTGCAGAAGGAGCTTAAGAAGGCTCAGGATATGCTGGCGGCCGAACAGAAGAAAACAGCCGACCAGGCTCACCATCTGGCCGAGCTCGAGCGACAAGTCAAGTCGCTCGACCAAAAGTTTACCCTGGCCACCACTCGGAAGAATACGGCCATTTCTGACTTGGAGAAGAAGAATGTGGAGGCTCGAGGCCTGGAGCTGAAGGTCAAGGAGTTGATGGATCAGCTCGACCAAGAGAAAGTGAGCCGCTCGGCCGACGCCACCAAGCATAAGGACGAGCTGACCACTTTGCAGGAATCCCTCGCTGCATCTCAATTGGCCTTCAAAGAGTACCAAGAGGCCGAGCCGAGTCGGGTAGCTGCTCTGAGACAGGGCTACATCCGCTCGCCCGAATTCTCGGAGAAAATCTGCGAGCGGATGTACACAGCCTTCGACTTGGCTATGACCGCCACTATGACATATCTGAAGTCTAAGGGCCTTCTTCCGTAGTCCACTACTATTCCGGCCGGCGATCAAGTGGCGCTTCTGGATAACATCCCCAAGACCCTTTATGATTACATTGAGTAGACGTCGGTAGATGTAGTTGGGCCGCTAGGCCAAAAAATGATCTTTTCTGTACTTATGCCGCTCGGCCTAAAGTTTTAATTTTAATGCAATGTTTTTCTTTCACGTACTCTATCCTTTCGCTGGTGAATATGTGTGTTGCCCGCTCGCCTATTATCACCCCTCTGGTATTCGAAAGGGATTTTTACTAAGTATTTGGCATTGCCCTTCCGCTCGGCTTAATATTCCGCTTTGATAGCAGAGATCGCTCGCTAGATACCGATGAAGTACCTTTGGGTGCTGGGCTGAGCGGAACGTAGAGACAATCTAACGATATTGAAGGCAAGTTTCTGGGGCAATTGCATCCTTTTTATTGGCATCTTTCGCTCGGAGGGTTTATAGACGCCGACTCATCTCTCGATTTTTAACGTCGGAGCTCGATGGCCTTCCACTCGAAAGATTTATAGGCATGGCTCGTCTCGATATTTAACGTCGAGACTCGGCGGTCTTCCCTCGGAGGTTTATAGGCGTCGGCTCGTCTCTCGATATTTAACACCGAAGCTCGACGGTCTTCCGTCGGAGGGTTTATAGACGCCGGTTCGTCTCTCGATATTTAACGTGTCATGACTCAACGGTCTTACGCTCGGAGGGTTTATGGCGGCTCGTCTCGATATTTAACGTCGAGCTCGATGGTCTTCCGCTCGGAGGGTTTATAGACGCCAGCTCGTCTCGATATTTAACGTCGGAGCTCGGCGGTCTTCCTCGTAGGTTTATAGACGCCGGCTCGTCTCGATATTTAACGTCGGAGCTCAACGGTCTTCCGCTCGGAGGTTTATAGGCGCCGACTCCTCTCGATTTTAACGTCGGAGCTCGACGGTCTGCTCGGAGGGTTTATAAGCGCCGACTCCTCTCGATTTTAACGTCGGAGCTCGGCGGTCTTCCTCTCGGAGGGTTTATAGGCGCCGGCTTGTCTCTCGATATTTCGTCGGAGCTCGGCGGTCTTCCGCTTGGAGGGTTTATAGATGCTGCTAGTCTCTCGATATTTAACGTCGAGCTCGGCGGTCTTCCGCTCGGAGGGTTAGACGCCGGCTCGTCTCGATATTTAACGTCGAGCTCGGCGCCTCTCTCGGAGGGTTTATAGACGCCGCTCGTCTCTCGATATTTAACGTCGGAGCTCGACGGTCTTCCGCTCGGAGGTTTTTAAGCGGCGGACCGGCCTTCGATTTTTAACGTCGGAGCTCGACGGTCTTCCGCTCGGAGGGTTTATAGACGCTGTCTCGTCTCTCGATATTTAACGTCGGAGCTCGACGGTCTTCCGCTCGGAGGGTTTATAGACGCCGGCTCGTCTCTCGATATTTAACGTCGGAGCTCGACGGTCTTTCGCTCGGAGGGTTTATAGACGCCGACTCGTCTCTCGATTTTTAACGTCAGAGCTCGACGGTCTTCCGCTCGGAGGGTTTATAGACACCGGCTCGTCTCTCGATATTTAACGTCGGAGCTCGACGGTCTTCCGCTCGGAGGGTTTATAGACGCCGTCTCGTCTCTCGATATTTAACGTCGGAGCTCGACGGCCTTAAAGGCTAACTTTAACACAGACGCTCGGCGAACATCTTAGCCATCCTCTAAATCATTTTTGCTTCCTGCATTACAAGGACATGGGCGACCAAAACATACACAAAAATGAGTTACATCAGTGCACCTTTCACCCAGCTCGGTAGGGCTAGAGATGATTCGCGCTCCATGGTCGGTCCAGCTGCCGCCCGACTTCATCCTCCAAATAATACGCGCCCGAACGGAGCTTTTCAATAATTTTGAAGGGGCCCGCCCAAGGAGCTTCCAGCTTGCCGACGTCGCCGACTGGCTTTACTTTTTTCCAGACCAGGTCGCCGACCTGGAATGATCTGGGGATTACGCGCCGGTTGTAGTTCTGCTTCATTCTTTGCCGGTACGCCATCATCCGGACGGACGCCTTGGCTCGCTCTTCGTCGACCAAATCCAGCTCCATGTTCCTCCGCTCGGCGTTATCAGAATCATAATTCTGGATCCGGACGGACTCAACGCCGACTTCAATTGGGATGACTGCTTCGCCGCCGTATACCAGATGGAAAGGCGTGACGCCCGTTCCTTCCTTTGGAGTCGTTCGGATGGCCCATAGGACGCCCGACACTTCATCTACCCAGCTTCCTCCCAAATGGTCTAGCCGAGCGCGCAGGATATGAAGAATTTCCCGATTGGCTACTTCGGCTTGACCGTTGCTTTGGGGATAGGCCACAGACGTGAAGTGTTACTCGATGCCATAGCTTTCGCACCAATCTTCAAGCAACTTCCCTGTGAATTGCCGCCCGTTGTCGGAAACAAGTCGGCGAGGGATGCCGAACCGACGACGGATGATGTGTTGCGGATGAACTTTTGACCATACGCTCGGTGATCTTGGCGGCTCGGCCTCCACCCACTTGGAAAAATAATCGACGCCACAAGTAAAATTTCCATTGTGCCTGCATAGGAAGCGGACCGATATCCATTCCCCAGTGAGCAGACGAGGATCTGATGCTAGCTTTCATTTCCTCCGCGCGTCGGTGGTAGAAGTTATGGTACTTGCAAGAGAGGGATCGACCACGCGATCCAGGCGGTGCGCGCGTATGGTTGGCAGTATCCGGCGATGGGATCTTCTTAGCCAGCGATCGTCCGCCCGGATGCCCTCCGCATGATCCTTGATGTACTTCTTGGAGGATGTAAGCCGAGTCTTCCGAGTTCACGTATTTCAACAGCGGGCGGGAGAAAGCCTTCTTGTATAATTGATCTCTAATGAGTGTGAACCGACCGGCTCTCCTCCTTAACAGCTGGGCTTCATTCCGATCGGACGGTGTGGCGCCCGAGCGCAAAAACTCCGTGATGGGTGCCCTCCAGTCGCTCGGAAACGTGAGGCCTTCCATCCGGTCGACGTGCACCACCAAAGATACTTGTTCAATTGGCTGCTGGACGGCGACCGGTATTATTGAGCTTGCAAGCTTGGCTAACTCATCGGCCGCTTGATTCTCTGCTCGGGGTATTTTTTGGATAATAACCTCTTTGAAATTGGCTTTAAGCTTCTCAAAGGTTTCGTCGTAGAGTTTGAGCCGAGCGTTGTTAATTTCAAAGGTGCCAGAGAGCTGCTGAGCGGCCAGTTGAGAATCTAAATGAAGCGTTACCCGATCGGCTCCAACATGTCGAGCTGCCTGCAAGCCGGCTAGGAGGGCTTCATACTTAGCTTCATTATTTGTAGCTTTATAATCCAGCCGGACGGATAAATGCATCTTTTCTTCTTGGGGGGAGAGCAGCAGTACTCCAACCCCGCTTCCGAGCCGAGTGGACGATCCATCCACATATATTCTCCACATAGCTTCCGGTTATGGCTTCTGCACTTCAGTCACAAAATCCGCTAAGGACTACGCTTTAATTGCCGAGCGGGGTTGATATTGGAAGTCGAATTCGCTCAACTCTGTAGTCCATTTGATGAGTCGTCCGGACGCTTCTGGATTTAACAGAACTCTTCCCAGCGGGCTATTCGTCCGGACGATGATGGTATGAGCCAAGAAATATGGTCGAAGACGCCGAGCGGCGAGGACCAGAGAGAAAGCCAACTTCTCGAGCCCCGTGTAGCGAGATTCAGCATCTTTTAAAATGTGGCTCAGGAAATATACAGGTTCTTCTCCACTCGCTCTCACTAGTGCCGAACCGACTACTTGCTCGGTTGAAGACAAGTAGACACAAAGCGGTTCACCCGTAGCTGGCTTGGCTAGTACCGGGAGAGAATTCAAATATGTCTTCAAATCTTCGAACGCCCGATCGCATTCTTCGTCCCACTGAAACTTGGTGGCTTTGCGCAAGATTTTGAAGAAAGGTAGTCTCCGGTCGGCGGTTTTGGAGATGAACCTGGATAGCGCCGTTATCCGACCGGTTAATCGCTGCACCTCCCTCAGATTTCTTGGAGGCAGCATCTCTTGTAGAGCTTTAACCTTGCTGGGATTTGCTTCGATACCCCGCTCGGTCACTATGTAACCCAAGAAACGTCCTCCTTTTGCTCCAAACAGGCACTTCTGAGGATTTAGCTTAACTCCATATTTTCGTAGCGTTCGGAAAGTTTCCTCCATGTCTTCGAAGAGATCGGCCGCTCGGACGGACTTGATAAGAATGTCGTCCACGTATACTTCTAGGTTTCGCCCGATCTGCTCTTTGAACACTTTGTTCATCAGGCGCTGATATGTGGCTCCCGCGTTCTTTAATCCGAACGGCATCACATTATAGCAATATGTGCCGTCGGCGGTGACGAAGCTAACCTTTTCCTGGTCTTCACCGGCGAGCGGCACTTGATGGTAGCCCTGGTAAGCGTCGAGCATACATATCAGCTCGCAGCCAGCTGTGGAGTCCACTAATTGATCAATCCGAGGCAAAGGATAAAAGTCTTTCGGGCAGGCTTTGTTGAGATCCCGAAAATCTATGCATACTCTCCATTTGTTGCCCGGCTTGGAGACTAACACTACGTTCGCCAGCCAGCTCGGGAACTGAACCTCGCGTATATGGCCGACCTCCATAAGCTTATCAACCTCCGCCCGGATGATGGCATTCTGCTCGGCGCTGAAATCCCTTTTTCTCTGTTTCACCGGCCGAGCGTCCGGTCGGACATGTAGCTCGTCTTCTGCGTATGCTCGGTCAATTCGGGCAGCTAGTGCGTCGACAGACGAAGACATCCGTTCTCGAGGCATTTGATCATTTCCTCTTTCGGTTGGCCTCGGATCGGACGCAATAAAGGTCGTGGCCTCCGATCGGGTCGGATGAATCTGCACTTCTTCTTTTTAAAGTAGGAGGTTTTTCGATTATAGCGTTCACCTCGATCCGTGGCGACTTCCGCGGAATTGGCTTCCTCGGACCATCTCGACATAGCATCGCCGAGTTGATCTCCTGTACTTCTCCCACTTTGTCTTGACGGGAACTTGATCTTCCGGTGGAGACAGCCGCTCGGAACTCGCTGAGCGCCGGTCGTCCCCAAATGACGTTGTATGATGAGGGAGAGTCGACCACCACGAAGTTTGCTGTCCGCATCCTCCTGAGCGGCTCCTCTCCCAGCGAGATAGCCATTCGGATTTGTTCGACTGGCACGACTTCATTACCCGTAAACCCATAGAGGGGGGTCGTCATGGGCAGCGGCTCGGCTCGATCAATTTGTAGTTGGTCGAATGCCTTTTTGAAGATGATGTTGACCGAGCTTCCTGTGTCAATAAATACGCGATAAATCGTGTAGTTGGCTATTACCGCTTTGATGAGCAGAGCGTCGTCGTGGGGCACTTCAACTCCTTCCAAGTCCCCGGGTCCGAAACTTATTTCGGGTCCGCTTGCCCGCTCTTGGCTGCAGCCGACTGCATGGATCTGGAGTTGCCGGACGCTTGCCTTTCTTGCTCGATTAGAATCGCCTCCGGTCGGACCGCCAGCTATGATATTGATCTCGCCTCGGGAAGTGTTGTTTCTATTCTCTTCCTCCCGGGCGGACGGTCGGGGCCGCTCCCTGGACATCCGAGGATTGTCTTCACGCCTAAGAGTATGCTGCCGTTCGGGAGTCTGTCTTTGTAGGCGACCAGATATAGTCCGATCGGCTTCATGAGTTCTTTGTCGCTTGTCAAACGATGGTGATCGATGACCACCACTTCGGGGAACGGGATGGGCGATCAGTGGAAGACTCCGACAATCTATGGTATTGTGTGTGTCCGTCCGGTGGAATGAGCAAAACATGGGCGTCCATTTCTTCTTTGGCTTGGGCCGCTCGGCTGCTACTTCTTGCACGTGGGACCTCACATGGGGGGAGCGGATTGCATCAGCCCTTGGTCCTCTTGGCAGTTGATTTGTGGTGTGAGGCTTCCGCTCGGCAGGGGGAGCCCGATCAGTTGGAGTTTCCTTTCTTCGATCCGCTTGGGCTTCCTCCACGTTGATGTACTCATTGGCTCGGTGTAGCATATAGTTGTAGTCTCGGGGCGGCTTCCGAATGAGCGAGCAGAAGAAGTCCCCGTCCACTAGGCCTTGTGTAAATGCGTTCATCATTGTCTCTGAGGTGGCCGTTGGAATATCCATGGCCACCTGGTTGAACCGCTGGATGTAAGCTCTGAGCGGCTCTCTTGGCTCTTGTTTGATGGCGAATAGGCTCACGCTAGTTTTCTGGTAGCGCCGGCTGCTAGCAAAATGGTGAAGGAAGGCTGTTCGGAAGTCCTTGAAGCTGGTGATGGACCCGTCCGGCAGCCTCTGAAACCACCGTTGAGCCGATCCAGAGAGGGTAGTTAGAAAAACCTGACACTTCACCCCGTCCGTATATTGGTGAAGGGTAGCAGTGTTGTCAAATTTGCCCAAATGATCATCCGGATCGGTGGTCCCATTGTATTCACCGATCGTCGGGGGCACGTAGTGCTTTGGCAGGGGGTCCCTCAAGATGGCCTTTGCGAATTGACGATTGACCCGCTCGGGCGAAGCGTCCGAGCGGGGGGCTTTGCCTTTTCTGTTATCCCACATTGGTACTTCATCTGACGAAGAGCCTCTATCCCGATTAGCTGCTGTGGCTTCAGGTGGAGTGCGGAAGAGAGCTCGATGGAATGGGATTGGGGCTGGGGGTGCTTCCGCTCAGCCACCGGATACTGATGTTGCTTGTTGCTCAGGCCGCTCGGACGGTGCTTTCTATTTTTGTTCCACCAACTTAGCGGCTCTTAACTCGACCAGGGCGTCGAGTTCCTCCGTGGAAAGCGTCACCGTGTGCTGTCGTCCAACTTCGTCCATTGTTTCCGTTCGGATGCAGGAGCGTTCCCACAGACGGCGCCAAATTGATCCTGTCCGAAAGCTGAATCAACGAACACTTGGCACGTGGTGCTTTCCGATGCTGACGTAGATCTCCTAACTGCTCGCACGGGCCTCCGGTGAACCTGCACAGAAGTCGGCCCGGGAAGGGGTTCCCGGCGGTGACCCTCCGACGCTCAAGTCAGGTAAAGCTCGACTACAAAATAGTGGCTCCAAAGCTCGTAGCATGCGTACCTCCGGTGAAATGTGAAGGCCTTTATATAGGGCTATGGAGAAACGAGTGCACACGTACCGAGGTGTACACGTGTCCTCAGCCCATACCTCAGTAAGGACCTGTCAGCGAGCTTACCTGACCCCATACTGCTACAGCCCAAGCACGGTCTTCGATGGGACAGCGGAACCCCTTGTCATAAGGTTTGGAGTACGGCCTAGTCCTAGAGCATGACAGCTATCAGAAGATGTTGTCCTTTTCTCCTTACTCCCTGGAGGGCGTCCGGCCGGCCAACTTCCGCGACATCCGGCCGGACGTTTACAGTGGTTTACTTGGGGAGATTCTCAATCACGTGCTTTGTGGAGACTATTAGCAGTATGCTACCTTATGTCTTTGGCCGAGCGTGCCGTCCGCTCGGCCCTGCGATTTTGTCAACTGAGCGCCAGAACCCTGACTTTCGACAGGGCGTCTTTAACCATCACCTAGACACCGGCCGGCCGGCCGGGACGTCGGCTCACCCCTCTCCGGCCGGTCACCTGCCATTTTGACTTCCACGTGGCGTTGACTCCACCGGACGGAGGTCCCCTGTTCTTACAACCGGATCAAAAGTATTTAAGTTTTCTTTTATGCTTTCTTTGTTATTTGCAGTATATAGTATCTGCTTATATGTGCTTAGGAAAGAAGAAAATTCATGTTTTAATTTTCTATGTTTTGATACATATGCTTAGGAAGAATAGAGTCAATTTTAGTTTTGTTTCTTTTATATTCATATACATAAGTATGTTTAGAAAGGATAGAAAAGATGTCAAGTATTATTCTTGGCATAGTTAGATGTTAAGATATAGGACAAGACAGTGGGGAGTCAGAAACCCCAGTTAAGTAATTAGAACTAGAAGGACAATGATAACATGAAAGACCCAAGCAGGAAGACGTTCAGGTAGTCTGCGAATACCCAGAGGTATTTCTAGAAGAGCTACCTGGACTATCTCCCAACAAAGAAGTAGAGTTTGAAATTGAGTTGTTTCCTGATACCAGTTCAATTTCCAAAGCTCCATACCGAATGTCTACAGCAGAGTCAAAAGAGTTACAAGAACAATTGCAGGAGCTACTTGACAAGGGTTTTATCCGCCCTAGTCATTCACCCCGGGGAGCTCCAGTGTTGTTCGTTAAGAAGAAAGACAGATCTATGCGGATGTGCATAGATTTTAGAACGCTGAGCAAAGTAACGGTTAAGGACAAGTACCCTCTTCCCAGAATAGATGATCTATTTGATCAGCTAAAGAGGGTAACAGTGTTCTCTAAAATAGATCTGCGTTATAGGAACCATCAGTTAAAAGTGAAAGGAAGTGATGCGCCCAGAGCAGTTTCCAGGACCAGATATGGGCACTACGAATTTGGGGTCATGCCATTTGGTGTGACTAATGCACCTATGGTCTCCAGAGACCTTATAACAGGCCTTCCAAGGACCACTAATGGGTACGATGCGATATGAATGATAGAGGACCGAGGAGTTAAGAGACTAAGGAACAAAGAGTATCATTAGTGAAAGTTATCTAGAATCAGAAGTATGAGGAAGTTATTTAGGAGCGTAAGGACAGTATGAGACAGAGAGATCTAGAATTATTCTAAGTTCGAGGACGAACTTTTTATAAGGTGTGGGGAATTGTAACGACCCAAATTTCCTCCTTTTGAGCCCCAAAAATAATTTAAAAATATTTAAAAATGCTATAGAAAAATTCTAGAGATTTTAAGGAATTTTTAGAGTATTTTTACGTAATTTTTTTGAGTTCGTTTGGTATTTTTACCAAGAGAAAGAAGTTAAAAAAAAAAAGAAAAAAAAATAACATATGTTGAAGCCAGGTTTTGAACCCAGAACCTCGGACCCGATAAGGATCTTAACGAACTCAGCCAACCAACTGGTCTGCAAACGTTTTGTTAATTATATATGGAATAAAATTTATATAAGGTATAATTAGGAACATTGAAAATAAATCGAAACGAAAAGTGCGCGGCTGAGGAATCGAAGCCGTGACCTTAGAGTTGGTCAAAATCCGGCTGACCAAGTGATCCAGCCGTCGGTTTTGTTTAGAAAAGGTAGGAAAATTGATTTAACAAGTTAACAGAATATGGAGATTATAAAGAGGGATAAGTTGAGGAGGTAAATTCCCGAGCCCTAATTTCTCCCGACCCGAAACCTTTTCCTCCTCCTTCTCGCGGCGCGACGCCGTTCTTCTCTTGGGCGGAAACACGAAGGAGCTAGGGTTTCCTCCCTCCGGCGGCCGACGAAGGCTTTTTCCGACCGGTCTTCACCTGTGCGTGACTACCTCGACGCGGGGAGCTCGGAAATACAAAGGAGCCACGAGATTTGAAGTTTCTCCGAACCCTAGAAGTTCCTTTCTCCGGTAGTAAGACCAAGAAAACTCAATGTAAGTCGCTACTCACCTGCAGTAGGATAGTTCCGGGTTCTTTTCCTTTTGTTTCGAATTTTTTTTTTGTGAAGTTTGTGGCTTAGGGCTTACTGCCGTGAGTTGTTAAGGAAGAGGGAAAGGGTTTTTGATTGGATTAGATTCTGAACTCTGCTTATTCTTGTGTTCCGAATTTGTTCTGTTTTGTTCCGAAGTTTGCTTCCATGTTGTTCCCTTTTTGGTTAGGGTTCTGTTTTATTGAAGTTTTAGTAGCATGCGTTCTTGGTTTCCTTCCTTTTAAGTTCTGTAGTAGCAAGAATTAGTTGTTGCTAGATATGGGATTTGATTTTGAAACGAAACAAGCTTTATATAGGTTCTAAGTTTCCAACAGGTTTAGTTTGGTTTGTGTTAGGAAAGAGGCACCAACAGTCCCATTTCCCTGTGGTATTTGCAGTAGATAAGGAATAGCTCCAATTGTAGCAGAGAACAACCTCCTTCTTTGTGCATTTCTGCAGACAAGAACAGCTCCATTTGGAGCTTAGAATAGCCCCCTTTGGAGCTTATTCCAGTCCAAGTTTTCTTTGTGTTCACTGCAGAAATGTACAACTCTACTAGAGCATAGGACAGCCCTTCTTTTTGATAATTCAGCAAGTTTAATTTTTAAAGTTTCAATTCAGCAAGTTGATTTCTTAAGGTTCAATTCAGCAAAATTGATTCCTTTTGTTACAAATTCAGCAGGTTAGTTAATCTAGTCTTGTTCCAACAAGTTTACATAGATTTTAAGCTTCAGCAGGTTTTAGTTTTGGTTGTGCTATATTTTTGACATGAACAACCTAGTCTTAAGAGAATTCGGCAGTTTTTTTTAAACTAGTATGCAGATTTTAGATAAGCTTAGTATGCAGATTTTAGATAAGCTTAATATGCAGATTTTAGTTAAGCTTAATATGCAGATTTCTGTTTAAACTTGTATGCAGATTTTGTTTAAGCATTGCAGTGTTAGAATTTGTTTAAACATTTCAGTTTTGTAAGAAGCATTCTTTTATAAGAAAAGTATATGAAAGATAAAGAAAAGAAAGAAAAGGCCGAGGCCTTAAGTAGATCCCAAAAGTCAAGACTTTAGGGATTTTGGCACACAAGGTGTCTATTAAAATGCCAAGGCATTAAAAGAAGAAGTAATTAAGATTATAAGTATTTTACTTTTAAGAAGAGGCTAGTACCCAACTTTCGAGGTTGTCGTTAAACAAATCCAGGTGTCCAATTCCGAGGTCTTGGCCCTGGTAGACTGAGGTATGCTCTTTTAGGATTGGTGGCTCGCTACCCCAACCTATTAGGGAACACGCATAAGATGGTACTACGCCTGGGCCCAAGAAGAAGTTGATTATTATTTTGAAGTATTATAAGTATAAGTTTTTGAACAAGTAAAACGAGTTTTACATAAACATAAAGTATTAAAGATTAAGTTAGAACAAATGAAATAAGTTTCATATAGTTCTAAAAAAATCAATAAGTTTAGTTCTTTATTCTACCATGTTTATCTAGTAGATGAGTAGTTTTTCATGTTTACCTATTAGATGAGCAGCATGATTAGCTATTAGAATTACATGAGTAGATTCCTTAGCTTTTCTTTGCTATTAATTTGACATGAGCAGTTATGTTTATGCTTTATTTCTTTTTAGAGCATATAGTTTCTAGTTCTTTCTGTATACATGCGTATTCGTGTTTTTGTGAGTTAGACAGCGCTTACTAAGCAAATTTTGCTTATAGATTGCACTTCCTCTTATTGCAGATACAGGAAAGGAAAAGATATAGAAAGGAAGGCGACATGGAGGTGTTCGAAGGATGTGTGATGCCAGGACTATGGAAGCCTTGGGACTAGAAAGGAGTTCCTTTTGTCTTCTTTCCTTATTCTTTTTTAGCTTCCGCATTTTAGTTATTGTAAACATTTGAGTTCAGTTTAGTAAGTAGATATTTGTGTGTTTGATACTTATTTAACTGCATGGGTGTTTGATAAATGTTCCAGCCCCCTGTGGCTGTGTATATTATGTTATGTATTAATGATTATAGTTACCAATACAGGGGAGATTCTGTCGAAATTTTTCGGTAGAGATTCCTTGTGGTTTCGATCACACCGGTTAAATAAAGTTAGTAGTTAAGTAACGGTCATCCTTAGAGAGTAGTATAGTATAGTAAGAAGGGTGGTCTTTACATAACCAACTTGGTTGATCACATCAAAACTACCACGGGATCCAACAAGATCTCTGGGAAAAATTCCTGGAGCTTCACGAAGGAACCTTTGAAGCGAAGCTGGCGCGGCGCGACATCCTCCGGACACAATAACAAACCTCCGGATGAACAACGGCGAAAAGGTAGCGCAACTCCAAGCGAGAATCAAGGAGCTGATAACGCAACTAACGAACCTTGGAGAAGAAGTAACCAACCGGGATTCCATCCGATACGCGCTCAATGCCTTCCCGAGGACTTCAGAATGGGCGTCCTTAGAGATGCTTACTACATCTCTAAGAACTTTGAGGTAAGTAGTTTAGAAAACTTGTTTTCAACTTTTAAACTTCACGAGTCTTGACTTGCAGAAAAACCAGTAGAGAAGTCGAACCTCAACGTTGCCCTACGAGCTGAAAAAGGACGATCCCGACTCCGAAGCGTCAATTGACGAAAACGAAGCTGCGTTAATGGTAAGACGTTTTAATAAGTTTCTTAAATCTAACAAGTTTAGATCGCAGTCAAGTAAACGTCATTAAAAAGGAAGGACAGTCCGGTACTACAATTGCAACGAAGAAGGGCACATCAAGGATGATTGCCCAAAATTGAAGAGCAAACAGAAAGATAAGGAAAGAAGCAAGAAGCCAGCTCGACCCAAGCACAAAAATCTGAAGACGACATGGGACGACTCTTCATCCTCCGAGTCAGAAGTCGAAGAATTCTCAGGATTAGCTCTACTAGCTAACCATCAGCTAGAAGAAGAGTCAAGCTTAGAGATGAGCATCGATGAAGGGGGAGGAACATCAGAAGAGGAAAGCTACAGTGAAGGGGGAGCCTCACCAAATCAGGTAACTCAGGTACGCAATCTTACCCCTACTCAGTCCTTTCGCTTTATTAAAGCACTTTCTAAAGAGTTAGATAAATTTGAAAAGGAAAATGAAAAATTGAAATTAGAAAATGCAAAGTTAAAAAATGAAATTCAAGAACTGAAATCTAATGCATGTTTAAAAGTAAATATTTTTCCAAAATCCAAAATAAAGTTATATGGAAAATTAAACTGGTATGTTAAACATCATCAGGGTCAAATTAGGAAAATACCAAGAAACTATGTACAACCTAAGTTCCTGATTAATTCAGTAGGAAGGAACCTCTATTGGGTTCCAAAATCTGTGCTAAACTAATCTCTTAAAATTAAAAGCTTTATAGAGAGAAAATTAAACATTTTCTTTATGAAGGCTTTGTCTAAGGAAGTGGTTGTTGCTCCAATAACCAAGAAGGCCTAGTGTCTCGCCACGACCTGGAAGCTGAAATATTGAAACAAAAATGTTGAATTAACTTTCTGAAAAAGCATTTAAAGTAGAATTAAAATGCTTTGAAAGTGTACAAACATTTTAATTTTTTTTTTTAATATTACCCCATTTACTTAATTTTTTTTTGAAAATTCTTCTTACATTGGCTTTACTAAGTTTTGGATTTTTGGAAATTTTTAACTTAGAAAATATATTTTAACTTAGAAAAATTCTCATAACACTTGAATAATGCTTTGAAAAATTAATCAAATAATGTTTCTTCATTTTTTAAAAAAAAATGCTTAGAAATTTCTTTTTTAAAAAATCATTTTTACTTAGAAATTCCTTTTAAAATTTCTAAAAAAATATTTTGCTTAGAAATTTTTTATATCTTAAGAACTTGCTTCCCCGTTTTTGCTGTGATCAAAGGGGGAGAGAAAAGTACAAGTTTAGGGGTTATGAAATTAAAAAAAATAAAATTTTAATATTTTTTTCTCTAAACTGTGTTGCAATTTATTTATTGCAAATTTATGCTATACTTGTTAATTTAGTAATTTTCTTAAAATTACGTTTGTCTATTTTTAACCCTAACTTGAACTTGGGTTGATGCACATAAAAAAGGGGGAGATTGTTGGACCCCGTGGTAGTTTTGATGTGATCAACCAAGTTAGTTAGGTCCTGCGTTTTGTCTGAACCCTGTGTCTAAGTGTGCAGGAACTTAGGAGCGCAGGAAGTCTAGCGGAAGATGCAGCTAGCGAGAAGGACGACACGGGAAGGGAGCCGACGGGCTCGGTGCGTCCGAAGGACGAGAGAGCTGCGGAAGAGTACTCCGGTGGAGCGAGATGAACGTGCACGGCGTTCGAGGGACGAGAAGCCCGACAGAAGCCTGCTCGAGGAGAAGGCAGGAAACTGGGTTCAGGTGAGCCCTATTCCGGATGGTCGCAATCACCCAAGGAGCCGAATTGGAGCAAGTCAACTAGAAGTTGACTTGTCAACGGTTCGGTCGACCGAACCTATTGATCGGTCGACCGAACCCTTCTTTAACCGAAGTCAGCCGTTGGTGACATGTCAGTATCACATCAGCTAGCGGTGAAGTGATCGGTCGACCGAACCTCATGATCGGTCGACCGAACCCAAGTTTATCCAGAGACTGAGTCGAGCATTTTCATCGGGCCAGCGCAGAGGAAGACCGTTAGTCGATCGGTCGACCGAACACAATGATCGGTTGACCGAACCTGAGCTCGATCCACAGAGATTTCACTTGGACGGAAAGCTGGGCAGGTACAGCAGGTTCGGTCGACCGAACTTGGGGATCGGTCGACCGAACCTGGGGATCGGTCGACCGAACCCTCTCGAGTCAAACCTGATCCTGAAGGATCAGGTGATCTGATAAGCTCGAGAACCCCTATATAAAGAGGGTCTCGGGCAGCTTTAGAAGCACAACGAATATGAACGAAATTCAACTCTTGTACTTTCTAGTTAAGTAATAGTTCTGTGCTCTTCAAAGTGTAAAAGACTTCTCCGCCTTCAGAGAAGGAGTTTCTTACTGCGCCTTTCATCGCCCTGGATTAACAACCCTCTTGGTTGTAACCAGGTTAAAATAGTTGAGTCTTTCTTTTCTGTTCTGTTTAATCTTGTAGCTATTGCATCTATTTGAGTTTAAATTGGTTGAGGAGGGTTTAGTTTTTACTTGCAGGCAATTCACCCCCTCTTGTCGGTCCCCACTGCACCAACAGACCCTCCGCACGATGCCAAAGGAGGGGACCGGTCTGAACCCATTCCACCTAGTGTATGGCGGCGAAGAGTTCATCCTCGTCGAGGTCGGATTAGAGTCTGATTGGGTGTAGCATTATGATGAAGGCAACGTCGAGCGGAGACTTTTGGAGTTGGACTTGGTGGACGAAGCATGTGCCAATGCAGTCGTTCGGCTGATGGCGTATCGGCAGCAGATGAAGAAAACCTACAACCAAAGGGTGATCCCAAGGTTCTTCCAGGTCGGCGACCTCGTTTGGAAGAAAGTTAAACCAGTCGGGGACGTTACCAAGCTCGAAGCTCTATGGGCAGGGCCTTTCAAGGTCGTGGAAAAGCTCCGCTCGAACCCTTATTACCTAGAGGACGAGAAGGGAAGGTGGCTCGAACGACCATGGAGCGCAAACCATCTCCAACCCTATCGTGTCGGATGAGAGGTGCGCAAGTGTAGAAGTATGTCATCTCTGAATGCAAGGTCAAAATAAAAGATTTCTAAGCTATATGCCGAACGACACATCAAATCGTCGAGCGACGACATTAAACGTGTGTCTCCACTAACGGTCGAGCAGCGACCTTAAACTTGAGTCTTCACCAAATCGTCGAGCGGCGACGTTAAATGCGTGTCTCCACCAACAGTCAAGCGGCGACCTTAAACTCGAGTCTTCACCAAATCGTCGAGTGGTGACGTTGAACGCGTGTCTCCACCAACGGTCGAGCGACGACCTTAAACTCGAGTCTTCACTAAATCGTCGAGTGATAATCATGATTTTGCTACATTATCTTAATTCATAATGCATGTTTTTAATGATCTTTTCATAACTTAAACTCATATTTACTTTAAATTTCACAAATTACATTTGATCTTGGACTTAATTGCAAATTAGTTTATTATCATGACATTTGATGTTAATATTTGATTATTATTTTGTAGACAACAAAAGGATCATGGACCTGATCAGATCAGACCACATTTGTAATCAAATCTAGGGCTAAACAAGACGATCAAGCCTTGGAGCGATTTGGACCGTCCATTGAAGATCGGAGAGATCTGAGCCATTTGTCAAAGATATGGTCCATCCAAGCCAAGAGGAAGTGCATCTTAGCCATCGATCAAGATCTAGAGGATTTGAGATAGATCTGAGATGTTTCCACTGTTCATCAAGATCCAAATTATTCTGAGTCGTTGGATCAGATTGGGAGAGGTTTAAATAGCGAGAAGCTACAGTGACTCCAGGAGCTCGGTTTTCTTCCTCGCGACATTGCCACTGTTCATCATCTTCGTCGCCGTTGCTCCTTCCACATTCCATATCCGAGAGTTGAGCTTCTTCACCGACGACGATCTCCAAGCTGCCAGCGTTCATCTTCCAAGATCAGAGAGTGGCAGAGGGAGGTTTCTCATTCGTGATTTTTGATTCTGCATCACCGCCGCATTCCTGATCAAGGGAGGTTTCTGATCAGCGATCTTCATATTCAACAGAGCTTCCAGGGAGGTTTCTAGGAGTTTCTGATCCTTTACCGATCTTCATTTCGAAGCAAAACTGAATCGATTTGATCATTCGATCTGATTTGAAATTCACAGAATCTGAGCTTTGTTCTTCGGCTGATGAGGTTTCTAGTTGGATGGAGCTTTAAGGGAGGTTTCCAAGAGTTATGAGCGCCTTCTGGAAATAGTTGGAAGTTTAGAGATTCGTTGTTGAATGCTTAATGGGAGGTTCCGAGAGCATTTCTGTTTGATAGCAGATTATTGAGGTTTGATCTAAGATTTGGATTGAAGAATGCTCTTTCATTTGTTTTACTTTTGATTCCTTATACCCTTGGTTAGATCTGAATATCTGATAGATTAGAATGCAATTTACTTTCTGTTTTCTTTTAAATTCCTGATTTCAGTTTATTCCAGCTAGTGTTAAGTTTACTTCTTGAATGTTTGAGGAATTCTTGATTAATATATCAAATCTTAGTGATTGTGGACTGTTTTAGACATTGAATGGTTTACTTGAATTGTGTTAACAGTCTACTTTTGTTAACTTAGTTGATTGTGGAATGAATTGAAGATTTGGTGATCGAATTAAGTGTTGAATGTGATTGTGAAGGTAAATGAAATGCAAAATTCAGTTTCCGCAAGTGTAGTGAGTCTTTTAGTTTACTTGTTATTGAGATTGGGAATTGAAGATGTGTTAATTGAATTATTGGATTTAATGATGCTTTGGAATCCAAACTTTACTGATGTTAATTTGATGAAATGAAGTAGATCATGTTTAGATAAGAACATCCTTTCTTTGATTCTATTCTTGACCTTGGTGATGTAATAATTCAATTTGAATCAATTCTAGAATTCACACACATTCATTAGTTATCCTTAGAAAAATACGACTTGAGACTCCTTACTACAACACTTATCTTTAGTTTAGTTGAGTTCCCGATCTTTATTAATTTGATGTGCCACGTGACATGCAAAATGGATCCCACCTAAACTCGAGTCTTCACTAAATCATCAAGCGGCGACGTTAAACACATGTCTCCACCAACGGTCGAGCGGTGACCTTAAACTCTTATTTGATGAAGGGTAAATTATATATTATCAAAGAAAATGTACAAGCTATATGTCCTAGGATATCCAGTCGGCTCTGACGAAGTGTCAGATCCGGGTGGCTATCTAAGGTATGACCTCTAAGAAGCCCATGTACATGCGATGTACTCTCACTGTACCATCCTCTCAAAATACATCTAGGCACACATGTGCTCACTATACCATCCACCAAGATACAATCAATGTCCTGCACTCCACGACGCTAGTCTCTGAAGATACCATGAAGGCTCCAATAACGTAATGCTCAACCTCTATGTATCTGGTCTCGTCAGTCTCAACACTATGCAAAGGTGTCCCAGCACTGGCCGCATCCTTCATCTCAATCATACAAGGCCCACTAGTGTCTGCATCAAGAGTGTATCCGGCCCTGGACACAGCTTATCCTCCACCTCATCCACTGACATCCTCCCATCTGCAGCAACCGCCCGTAAGTGCATCCGTCTGCTATAGTGTGCAGTCTATCCCTTGTAATGACTCTACTAGCCCCACAAGCTCACCATACCAAGGATGTCATCCAGCAAAGTGTCGTCACCCCACTTTTAGCAAGTGGTCAGCTATCAACGGATTTGATGTGTCTTTACTGTGAGCCATTTGCTGCGGACTAGATAGATCTTTCTGGTCGATCTATGAACCCTCTTGGACTTTTTGACAAAGCCCCAGCCATCAACGAATTTGATATTATCCTTATCACGAATCGTTTGCTGCGGACTAGATAGATCATTATGATGGATCTATTCACCATCCTCGCCCTCACCCCATACCCCGCTCAATGACCAATATATCGTTACACTGCCCTCACTCTCATTGGCCCCTCTATGTACAACCTCCCTAAATGTCCATATGATATCTCTCACACTCATACATAAATAGCCTCACCTCACTTTCTTAATTTGTATGGCCCTCACCATCTCACACTTGCACTGCCATCCATTGCTCTGCTCACTTGTTGCATCTCCACCACCCACCACCTCCAGCACTGTCTTCAACTACACGTGTCCAAGAGAGATCTCTAGCAAGGCTCCATGTGGCGGTAGGGATGAGCTTCAATTTGCCAACAATCGGAAGTGGATCACTATGTGGTGGCTCCAAATCTGGACGTAGCGAATGGAAATCACAAGTGAGGCTCCTTATGGTGGCAAGGATGAAGCTTCAATCTGCCAACAATCTCAAGGGGGGTTCCATGTGGTGGCTAGGAGGAAGCTCCAAATCTGCACATGTCCAAGAGCACAAATCTGCACATGGCCACAAGCAAGCTTACATGAAGCTCCCATGTGGTGGCAAGGAGGAACTTCAAAGTCTGCAAACAATCTTAAGAGGAGCTCCAAAATGGTGGCTTCAAAATCTGTACGTAGGGGGGGGGGGGGGTTCCTTTTTCCTCCCCCCCCCTCTTTTTTTTTTTTTTGATATATATATATATATACATGATTTATTACACCCACACCACTCCTCACAAAATAAAGCCTCAAAGCATCCGACGCAGTACATGGTCCAGGGGGTGCCCAAGGTGCGGTAGACATGAGTCTGGATCCTTCTAAAGACCTGGTCCGAGTCAAATGACTCACTCTCGAACCTCAACCAGTTGCGCGCCTACCAGACATGATTTATTAGTACCACCATGGCAACATGACGTACATGCATGAGTGTCCCTGTCCCCCGGTAGCGGCGCCCATAGATCCTCAGCATCCTCCTATAGGTCGTCATCTCATGAGTCATGTATAACCAATCTTTGAGGCGGTCCCAAAGTTGGCAGGTGTGTAGGTTGTTGGACCCCGTGGTAGTTTTGATGTGATCAACCAAATTGGTTAGGCCCTGCTGTATTTGATCCCTGTGTCTGAGTGTGCAGGAGCTTAGAAACACAGGAAGTCGAGCGGAAGATGCAGCTAGCGAGAAGGACGGCACGGGAAGGGAGCCGACGGGCTCGGTGAATCCGAAGGACAAGAGAGCTGCGGAAGAGTACTCCGGTGGGCGTGAAGAGCGTGCACGGCGTTCGAGGGATGTTAAGCCGGGACGAAAGGCTGCTCGAGGAGAAGGCCGGGAATTGGGTTCGGGTGAGCCCTATTCCGGTTGGCCCCAATCACCCAAAAGAACGGAGCGTCGGAAGCTGAAGAAACCAAGCTGGAAATTAGGCTACCAGCTTGGAGGCGCCCTTGAAGGCGCCCTCAACAGGTCAGTTTTGACCGTTTGTGTGTGGATAAAGTTTTATCTGCTGACCGAGCTGGAGGCGCCTTGAACCTTGTTGGAGGCGCCTTGGACCCTCGGGATAGACTTTCCAGGAGCTATAAAAAGGCCCCTGGAGCTAGGAATTCAATAACAACTCAAGCAATCAATCTGTAAGCAATTCCTAGTAGTAGTTCTGAGCAATTAGAGTGTAAAAGGCTTCTCTACCATCAGAGAAGGAGAATTTTCTTAGTGCGCTTTTCACTATCCTGGATTAACAACCCTCTTGGTTGTAACCAGGTTAAACTTCTGTTTCTGCTTTTACTTTCTGTCTTTATTATTTTACTACTGCATTTATTCTGAGTTGAAATCCGAGGAGGGTAGTTTCATTTTTGTTTACAACAATTCAACCCCCTCTTGCCGGTCTCCGCTGCGCCAACAAGTGGTATCAGAGCCTGATCGCCTCAGAATGACTAACTGCCAACTGAAGCACTACGATCAAGACGATGGCCGGAGCGAACATTCATCCCCCGAAGTTCGACGGAGACTTCACCACATGGAAGCGCAAAATGGAGGTATTTTTTAAAATCGAATTTGACATTCTTTAATAATGAAATATGGCTATGCAGTTCCGAAAGATAAGGAGGAAAATACCTGGACGAAGAAGGAGCAAGCAGATTTCGTCGCCAACGGAAAGACTGAGTTCCACCTACTCATCGTTCTACTGCCGCAGGAGGTAAATCGGATCGGAAGCTACGACTCAGCGAAAGATCTCTGGGAAAAATTCCTGGAGCTTCACGAAGGTACTTACGAAGCGAAGCTAGCGAAGCGCGACATCCTCCGGAACCAGTTAACGAACCTCTGGATGAACCAAGGCGAGAAGGTAGCGCAACTCCAAGCGAGAATCAAGGAGCTGATAACACAACTAACAAACCTTGGAGAAGAGGTAACCAACCGGCAGAGTGGGCCTCCTTAGTAGATGCGTACTACATCTCTAAGGACCTCGAGGTAAGTACGTTAGAACAATTGTTTTCGACTTTTGAACTTCACGAATCTCGAGTTTCGGAGCCAAATGGAGTAGAGAAGACCGGTCAGAACATAGCTCTAAAGGCAAAAGTAAACGGTTCTGACTCCGAAGCCTCAGTCGACGAATCCAAAGCAGCACTACTGGTAAGACGCTTCAATAAGTTTTTCAGTACTAATAAATTTAAATCGCAGAGGCATCATCGAAAAAAGAGGACGGTTCGTTGCTACAACTGCAACGAAGAAGGGCACATCAAGGAGGACTGCCCAAAATTGAAAAGGAAGGAGAAAGAAAAGGAAAAGCCAAAATACAAGAAACCAGAACCCTCCAAGCACAAGAATCTGAAGGCTACTTGGTCAGATTCGTCAACCTCTGAGTCGGACATCGAAGAATTCTCGGGGTTAGCGCTATTGGCGAACCATCAACCGGAAAAAGACTCAAGCTCAGAGATGAGCATCGATGAAGGGGGAGGAACATCAGAAGAAGAAAGCAGCAGTGAAGGGGGAGCGTCACCAGATCAGGTAAGTAAGGTACGCAATCTAACCCCGTCTCAGTCATTTCAATTTATTAAATCACTTTCTAGAGAATTAGATAAATTAGAAAAAGAAAATGAAAATTTGAAATCAGAAAATAAAAATTTAAAATTAGAAATTGAAAAATTGAAAAATGATGCATGCTTAAAGAAATTTCCAAAGTCAAAAATAAGAATTTATGGTAAATTAAATTGGTATATAAGGAAGCATCAAGGTCAACTTAGGAAAATACCAAGAAACTATGTACCCCCTAGATTTTTGAATAATCTTGTAGGAAGAAACCTCTATTGGGTTCCAAAATCTGTGCTTAATTAATTTTTTCAAAAATTAAAAGCTTACAGTGAGAAAATTAAACATTGAAATTCTTTATGGAAGTTTGTCTAAGGAAGTGGTTGTTGCTCCAATAACCAAGAAGGCCTAGTGCCTCGCCACAACCTGGAAGCTAAAATATTGAAAGAAAATGTTTAATTAACTTTCTGAAAAAGCATTAAACAAGAATTAAATAATGCTTTGAAAGTTTATCAAATATTTGTTAAAATAAACAAAAATTTCTTAGAATTTTTTTTTTAAATTCTAACTTAATTTTTTGGGTTAGAAATTTTTCTGAAAAATTCTAAAAGTTCATTCACTTGACTTAGAAATTTTTTTTGGGAGCATTTGAACATTTACTTAGGATTTTTTTACTTAGAATTTTTTTTAAAAAAATTTATTTTAACTTAGCAATTTTTTCAAAAATTCATTTTTAACTTAGAAAATTTTCAAAAAACTTCAATCTTACTTGAAATTTCTTAAGACCTCATTTTTGCTGTGATCAAAGGGGGAGAGAAAAGTACAAGTTTAGAGGGAGTTAGAGAAAACTTAAATTGCAAAAATTATTTTTAACTTGTTAGTTTAGTAATTTTTTCTTTAAAATTACTGTTTATGTCTATTTTTAACACTAACTTGAACTTGGGTTGATGCACATCAAAAAGGGAGAGATTGTTGGACCCCGTGGTAGTTTTGATGTGATCAACCAAGTTAGTTAGGTCCTGCTGTGTTTGATCCCTGTGTCTGAGTGTGCAGGAGCTTAGGAACACAGGAAGTCGAGCGGAAGACGCAGCTAGCGAGAAGGACGACACAGGAAGGGAGCTGACAGGCTCGGTGCGTCCGAAGGACGAGAGAGCTACGGAAGAGTACTCCGGTGGGCATGAAGAGCGTGCACGGCGTTCGAGGGATGTTAAGCCGGGACGGAAGGCTGCTCGAGGAGAAGGCCGGGAATTGGGTTGGGTGAGCCCTATTCCGGTTGGCCGCAATCACCCAAAAGAACGGAGCGTCGGAAGCTGAAGAAACCAGCTTGGAGGTGCCTCCATCAGGCGCCCTTGATGGCGCCTTCAACCCTGTTGAAGGCGCCCTCAACAGGTCAGTTTTGACCGTTTGCGTGCGGATAAAGTTTTATCCGCTGACCGAGCTGGAGGCGCCTTGAACCTTGTTGGAGGCGCCTTGGACCCTCGGGATAGACTTTCCAGGAGCTATAAAAAGACCCCTGGAGCTAGGAATTCAACAACAACTCAAGCAATCAATCTGTAAGCAATTCCTAGCAGTAGTTCTGAGCAATTAGAGTGTAAAAGGCTTCTCCGCCTTCAGAGAAGGAGAATTTTCTTAGTGCACTTTTCACTGCCCTGGATTAACAACCCTCTTGGGTGTAACCAGGTTAAACTTCTGTTTCTGCTTTTATTTTCTGTCTTTATTATTTTACTACTGCATTTATTCTGAGTTGAAATCCGAGGAGGGTAGTTTCATTTTTGTTTACAGCAATTCAACCCCCTCTTGCCGGTCTCCGCTGCGCCAACATAGGTATCCAAAGAAAAGGTGCTCATGCGTCTCCTCCATGGTGTCGCAAAAGACGCAGGCTCGCTCAGTGTCTCCAAGGTACTCCAATCGATCCCTGATGGGCAACCTACAGTGCGTGAACAACCAAAGAGTGAACTTGTGGCTGGGCTGGATATGCTTCCTCCATACCGTCCCTGCCCACGACACACGGTCTCCAGTATCTCGAAAGAAATCATATGCTTAACTGGTGCCGCATCGGCTCGGACTATGCTGGCTAAACTAGCCTGCCAGGGTTTGCCGTGCCGCTGCTATGGAACTAGCTGAGTTGATCATCTAATCTCGTATCTGAGCTATCCGCTTAAGAAGTGGGGAATCAGTGTGCTTGGCCCTCCAGTGCCATATATCCATGCTCTGTAAGTATGTGTGGTGAACCCATCGAATCCAGAGGGCATACTGCTTGTCATGTATGCGCCATAGCACCTCTGATAATAAAGCAGTGTTCCATGCCTTTAGCTCTCTAAACCCAAGACCTCCTTCTTCTTTAGGTTTGCACATGTCAAGCCAAGCTATAGGGGGGTTCTTGGATGTCCAAAGAAAACTTTGACATAAGCTATATATGCGCTCCACAACTCCAATCGACAAAGACAATATCGACATCCAATAGCACTCCACCCCCTGCAGGACAGACTGGATCAACTGCACTCTCCCCGCATAGGATAATGTGAGTTTCGGCCATGCTGTGAGCCTCTTCTGTAGAGCATCAATCAGGGGGTCATAATATTCTATCTTCAACTGCTTTGTGGCCAAGGGAATTCCTAGGTATATGTACAGCATCTGCCCCTCCTGGAATCCCGTGATAGCAAGTAAGTCCTGTCTCACATCCTCTTCTAACCCGGCCATGTAGATACAAGATTTACTGAGGTTCGGTCGCAAGCCTGTCATCATCCCAAAATTCTCCAAGCAACCCATGAGAATGCTGGCGGAGGACCGGTCTCCCCTAGAAAATAATAAGAGGTCATCATCATTGCGAGGTGGGCTATGCGGAGTCGGTGACATTTAAGGTGAAAACGAAAGCCCGCACGCAGTGTTTGCTGACTGAGCATCCATGCCAAGTATTCCATGCAAATCCCAAAAAGGTATGGGGAGAGAGGATCCCCCTGCCGTAGCCCTCTAGTGCCTCGAAAATGACCATATATACCACCATTAAGGGATAAGGAGAAACTGGTAGTAATGATGCACTCCCGTATCCAATCAATTTAAGTAGGTGGGAACTGCAGTCCTGCTAGTGTCTCTAATAAAAAGTCTCAATGCACTGTATCAAATGCCTTATGAAGGTCTACCTTCATGATGGTTCTGGGAGAGATCCGCTTCCTTGTGTAGTTACACATAAGTTCCTGTGCCAAATGTATATTATCCATGATGGTTCTCCTTTTAACAAATGCAGTTTGTGCTGGATGAAGAATGTGGCCCACAACTTCAGCAAGTCGGGAAGCTAGTAGCTTTGAAATGGTTTTGTAAAAAACCGTGCAACATGATATGGTTCAAAAATCCACAAGTCTACTAGCCGGGGATACCTTTGGCATCAAGGATATGAGTGTATGATTCCATTGCTTGAGAAGTTTCCCATGTCTAAAGAACTCCTGTACAACAACCACCAAGTCTCCTTTGATAGTGTCCCAAGAGTGCTTGAAGAACTTGGATCCATACCCATCCGACCCCGGGGGGTTTTGGTCTCCAATGCTAAATAAGGCTCTCCTGATGTCCTCTTCCGTAGGCATGAATATCAAGGTTGCTTGCTGTTCAGAATTCAAGGTTTTCCCAAATGCAAGGCACTCGGCTTGAAGTGGTGTCCTTGTGATGCTAGTGCCAAGAAGCCCCTTGTATGTATCAAAAAATTCAGTTACAATCTCATCCAAACTAGTAGTGGTACCCCCATCGCTTTTCTCTAGCACCACTATTTCCCTCCTCTTATTAGTTCTTTTGACTAAGGCATGGAAGTATGTTGTATTCCGATCCACTTCACGGAAATATCGGCACTTAGCCTTTTGGGCACAGAATAGAAACTCGGCTTGGCTTAGTTGGTCCGCATGCTTGCGTGTTGCTTGGTAATTCTCTTCAAAAGCTCCAGTTGTATAACCTAATTATTGCATTTGTTGAAGCTCCTCTTGTGCCCGCTGTGATCTTTCTTTGATGTGCTGGAAATGGAGCTTGTTGAATTGTTTAAATGTGGCTTTCTTCAATCTTTGCAACTTTTGTTTGAGCCAAAACTGCATTGTACCTTCCCTTGGACCCGATCCTAGACTATTCCATTGCTCCTCTACCACACTATTATAAGTGTCATGGGTGGTCCACATGTTGAAATATTTGAAAGACTTGTTGATATGATCCATGGTGCCCATGAAGGTGACCAAACAGGGTGAATGATCAGAAATGTAACCAGGTGGGAGAAATTCAGCTATCCCTCTTGTGTCCTATTCTAACCATCTCTTGTTGACCAAGCATCTATCCAGCTTACAAAAGACCTCGTTATTAGTCCACGTGTATGTGCAACCCGTATGATGAAGATCCTCTAATCCATTTTGCATGACACAATCTTGAAAATCTATGACTTGATAAGATGCGATTGGCATACCACCTCTTTTGTCCTCAACTGTTAAAGGTGAGTTAAAGTCCCCAAGCAATATCCAAGGTGCATCCATGTCACTACCAAGCATATTGAGTCCTCCCATAACTTCCTTCTTTTCCTGATGTTAAGCTGTCCATATACGAAGGTAAGCATAAAAGATTTCTGCGTAGCTAGACAAGTGATCTTTCCATGTATGTATTGTTCATGCCATTCCAATATGTCAAAGGTAATCTTGCCTGGATCCCAAAAGACCAATATCCTGCTTCTTTGAGAGCCCTTCTCAATGTGATGTACCAATTCAAGATTCTGAAACCTTCTTAATTTCATCCCTTGGAATGCTACCTCTGTCAGTTTTGTCTCCAAGATGCCCATTATTGCTAATCTGTGCTTCAGAAAGAAGTTCTGCACTTCCCTCTGTTTGGGGGTTTGGTTGAAGCCCTTCACACTCCATGAGGAAATCTTCATGTGGAGGTAGATGACCTGAGCCGCCTTGTCGCTTGATTTTTAGTTTGTACTCTATCATCCATACCATCCGCTGCACTACTTAGCAAAAGGCCAACAATTCTGTTTGCTGCAGTCTCTTGCTGTTTGCCAGGCAAAAATCTATTTTTACTTTGCTCAGTGTGCCCTTTGCCCTCTGATGGTTAGCTGATTGCTGTTTGTTACAGCGTTGTTGCCTGCTATCCTTTCCCTTGATCGAAGCATGCTGCTGTTTATCTGCAGTTTGCTGAATTGTTGTTTCTGTGTGCTGTGTATGCAGATTTTGATGATACCCAGCTGCTGATAATGCTGAAACCATCTCTATTTCCTGTCCAGATACCACACTAACATGTACTTGATTTGCATACATCTGTCGTTTTGCTGATTTGGCTCTAGTTTGCACTGTCCACTGTGGCTCTGGAGGTGATCCATTTTTGTGCCAGTTTCTGTGCCACCAGAATTACTACTGCCACAACTGGTACCAAGTGATTCCTGCCTTGGTGATGAGCAATCACTGTCTTCAACTGAGTCTAATCGCTACGTGCTATTGGAAATTGATTTGCCTTTTGCACCTTCACTGTCCACTGGCTGAATTTCTGCATGTTCCTGATAATTGGCTTTTGATGTAATTGCAATCCGATGCTCTGCTCCATACTGCATTTCAGTGCTATTGACTTGTTGTTCAGTAGTGAGCACTGTTCCATCTGGTTCTGTTGGCACAACCTGGTGTCCCTTATTCTGATAGTTTTGCCCAATATTTGAAAATCCAGTGTGTGTAGTGTGTTGGAGACAGTTTCCAATGTTCTGAATGCCTTGTCCAGTTTATGAATTTCCCTGCAGTGTAGTATTTTGGATGCAGTATCTAGTTGTTGAAGATTCAATCTGCCCTTGGTGTACTCCAGTTTGATTCTTGCTACTGAGTTGAGGAGCCGTATACATCTTTGCTGAGTGTTGAACCAGATCTTGCACAAAATCCTGATGCAAGCCAAAAGCCTTGTTCAAATTCTGTTTCTTCCTTTGGCTGAGTTTGTGACGCGTTGACTTTGGTCTTTGGCTGCTAACCTTGAATCCAACTCTCAATTGGATCCTTTACAGTGTTGATTGGAATTGCCTCTCTAGTGGTATGCAGGTAGCCTCACGTGTAGCTTCCTTTGGAGTCAATCCTTTCTCCATACTGCCAACAGACTTAGCTTGATGTCCTTCCTTGACACCTGATAGTCTTTCAGTGTGCTGTAGTTTGGTTTTTACTCTCTGATTTTTATGTTTGTGTGGAATTGAAACTCTTTGTGCATGACCCTGTTGAATTGTGATCTCAGGAACAACTTCACCTGAATTGTGAGTAAGTTCAGTGTCATCCTTCTGCTGGGAGTGGTCCTGCATGTCTGATACTCTTCTACTAGTTTGGTCCTGTACATCTGTTGCATTCAGTGATCGATTCAGTAATTCACTGCCTGATACTCTACAGTGTGGCATAACTCTCTGTTTTTGTTTAGAAGTAGTGATGTTTGTGTTGTTGTCTTTGCCAGGAACTTCCTTACCTATTGCTTTTGTTAACTGTGACCTTTGTTGATCAGGCATCGAAGTCTGATAATCCTTTTCATTTCTGTCAGCAGATGTTGAACCAATTCTGCATCTTTCCCGCAAGGTTTGAACTTGTACTCTTTTCTTTGCTGGTCTCTGAACTCTCTTCATTTTGCAATATTGTAGCGTGCCACCCCTCTGTGCAGGTTCTGTATCCCTCTATGCAGGTTCTGATAACTTGTCAGGTAACTGCTCATCATTTCCTGATGTACCAATTTGCACAACAGTCTCCTTGTCTGCCGCTATGAATTCCCCTTCTTTGATACTATCAGCATTCCTTATTTTCTGATCATTCAGATCCAAGGGAGCTGTAGTCAGTCGCTGCCTATCCTGCACTTTCCTCGATCCATTTGCCCCAGTATCAGCTGTTCCTGGTACATTCTGTTTCAACAGTTTACAATCGTTCTGATAGTGTCCCAGTTCATTACATGCCAAGCACAACTTGAGGGCAGCTTCAAAGCTAATCTGCAGGTCTAGTTCTCTGCTGTCAGGTAATGTTACTGGGATACTCACGGGCAGTGGCTTAGTGATGTCTACCAAAACTAAGACCCTAGCAAAGCTAATTCTATCCTTATCTTTAGTGGCTCGATCCGTATAGAGTGGATTTCCTTCCATTGACGCCACCTTACTAAGCCCTGAGGGGGTCTAGCAATCCAGTGGTAGCCCAAAAATTTGCATTCAGAGTGGTACCTACGTTTGTGGCTCAATTTGGAAGCTAAAACATGGCGGCATGAGCTTCATATATAATGGGAATCCATGCGTGACATAGGGACCACCTTATAATACTCGGTCAGCGCCCTCCTTTGTGTCAAATTTGAATACGAGCTAGAGGGTATGATGGAGAAACAGTTTGTGTGGTGCCCTCCAGCTCCTCGTGAGTTCCATCAGCGTCCTCCATCCTAGAAATCTTCCAACGAACCTCCCTATAAGGCAGTGCCCTATTGCGCTTTCAATAGGTTACATGTCATTAGCTGAGAGCAATGCCCTGTTCCCCTGCTTTGGCACTTTACTGAACGTCATATCGCCATTACAGTGACGATTGTCCTTAAACAGGTCCGACCATCTCTTTCCTAGCTGAGAAGATGCCTGTTTCACCGCAGGGGCCTTGGCCCTCCAGACACGCGGCTATCACCAGTGGGCCTTAAACTCGAGTCTTCACCAAATCGTCAAGCGACGACGTTAAACGCGTGTCTCCACCAACGGTCGAGCGGTGACCTTAAACTTGAGTCTTCACCAAACAATCGAGCGGCGACGTTAAACGGGGGGGGAGGCCACCAGAACAAAGTAAAGGAAAAAATAAAAGGCAAAATAGCGAGAAAAGATAGTTGGGGGAAGGAAAGGCAGTCGAAAGAAACCCAAGGGGCCGCGGGAAGGCCATCAGAACAAAGTAAAAAACACAAGCAAAGGAGAAAGCTTACTGGAAAAGGATGAGATCGTCGGGAAAGAAACGCAGGTGGTCATCGAAGCGAAGTATGCAGAGGAGCAGCGGTCGCCGGAAACACGAAGGAAGACATGAGTGCGGGCGAGAAGCCGACGTTGCGGGTTTATAAACATTGCACTCGGTCGACCGGAGCTGTCCGATCTAGGTTGTGAAAACCTATGTGAGGATCCAACCGTTGAATTTAAACCGTCAAACGTCACCATCAGTGCCTGCCACGTCAGGCGTGCGGCGGCTGCGGGCATGACACGTAGCGTGCTACCACGGGTCGGCAATTAAGGCTGGCATGGGAACCTGCTCTGCCTTAATGAAACGGGATTTGTACGCTTCCTGAGAAATCAAGGTGACATCAGGACAACCCGCGTTCGCCCAGGACAGACGGAGGAAAAAGTCTACAAGTGTAAACCTTAGTTTGACCGATCGAATCAAGGGAGCATGTCTATGACCGAGCAACCACCTTCAAAAGGTCGATCGACAAGAATCAGGCCTATCCTGTGGTCTTCACAGTAAGGAAGGCCGATCGGGATGGAATCTGTTCACACAATGGTCCAATCAGTCAGACTATGACCTCCTTCGACTAGACTTAAAGGGGAGACATGTGATGCGGTGATAAGGATGGACCCACCTTGGGAAAGGTATTCTCTGTTAGTGTAGTAAGCATCCGACGATCGACCTCAGTTTTGATAATGGCAAAGGGATTCAAAGTTAAGATTCATTGTTATCTAACGTGGTTAAATAAGGTTTCAGGAAAATCCTAACTGCGGTTAGGCAGGGAAAAATCCTAAGGGGGGTAACCCTAGGTGAAGGAAAATCCTAAGGGGGGGTAACCTTAGGTCCTAGGGGGTGGTAAACCTAGGTGAAGGAAAATCCTAAGGGGGGTAACCTTAGGTCCTAGGGGGCGGTAACCCTAGGTGGAGGAAAACCCTAAGGGGCGGCAACCTTAGGTCCTAGGGGGCGGTAACCCTAGGTGGAGAAAAACCCTAGGGGGTGATAACCCTAGGTCCTAGGGGGTGGTAACCCTAGACGAAAAGTCCAGTCGATCTGGAGGATCGCACTGGCAACAGGTAAATCTCCTGAGTGGAGTATGTGAGGACGCGTTCCCCGTAGAGGGAACAGTAGGCGTCGGGTCGACCTAGGGTTTCCGGTTGGAAATCCGAAGTCAGACCCGGACAGTCCGGAGACTGTCATAAACATTCTTTATTATTCATACTGTTATTTTGTGCTAACTTTGTGTTGCAGGATGTTGTTTGGGACTAACATGTCTTGCAAGTACAAAATAACGGAGATTTGCCTCGGATGAACAGTGTCCGAGGCGCCTCCATGGAGCTTGGAGGCGCCTCGGGTGCGAAGCTTCAATGGAGGCGCCTTCATGAGGGTATAAGGTGCCTTGGAAGGCGCCTTGAGCAGGGGATAAGGCGCCTTAAAGGGATGAAGTTCGACCAGATCAAGTTTGATCCACGCGGAAGACTCGGCAGCATGGAGGCGCCTTGAACAGCCTTCAAGGCGCCTTGAACACCCTTTATAAGGGGGTTTCGACCAGCACTTCAAATCATCAAGTTCCAGGCTTTCTGTCTTCAACATGTTGCTAACAAAGTCATTCCGAAGTGCTGCTGCAACATTCCGACGACCCGGAGCTCCATTTTCTTCTTTCTTAAGTTGTCGGTACAAAGTTATTTTAATACTTTCGTTGTAATTTGTAATTCTTATCGAGCTTATAGTTGTTGCCCACCGGAAGCGATCAAGGATCGCGGGCCTTCGAGTAGGAGTCACCTGAGGCTCCGAACGAAGTAAATCCTCCGTGTTCTTCTGTGTGTGTTTCTCTATTTCATTTCCGCTGCATTAATTTCTGAACGAGGTTTTAATTACTCCGATAGTTTTACGATTCTGATAAACGTACAATTTAGCAGCGAGCGCTATTCACCCCCCCTCTAGCGCGGTCTCGATCCAACAATTGGTATCAGAGCGGGGTCGCTTTGAACTGGTGTAACCACCATTCAAGCATTTTTTCGTGGCTTTGAACTGGTGCAACCACCATACGCCTTTCGTTTTTTCCCTCCAAAACTGCTTTTGAAAAATTAATTTTCATCTTTTCACCATTAGTTGGAATTAGCGAAATATTGCGTTTTCAAAAATTTGTGGTAATATTTTTTTAATATTATTTTAATAATATTTTATTATTATTATTATTATTTTTGAAATTCCTGGATTACTATCTTTATTTCTCTCCCGCACTACTAATCCAAGACTAAGTCTTGGAACAAGTTTTATTGTGTTTATTTTACGAGATTCCTTCTAATGACCTACGAAGATGGGTACAACTCCACATGCCTACCACTGCTGTCTGACGAGAACTTCAGAT
Organism: Zingiber officinale; assembly: GCF_018446385.1. Taxonomy (NCBI): domain Eukaryota; kingdom Viridiplantae; phylum Streptophyta; class Magnoliopsida; order Zingiberales; family Zingiberaceae; genus Zingiber; species Zingiber officinale. The sequence continues at coordinate 126,817,807 of NC_055996.1, forward strand.
ACTAGAAAGACCAGGTGGAACATCAATTAAAGACCGAAGAAGAAATATGGACCATAGTCCATATTGGATTCACTCTCCCCACCAAAGAAGGTGTACTCATCACCTGTGACAAGTGGGATGCACAAACAATAAGGACATTCGAGGCAAATGCAAAAGCAACTTACATTCTCCTATGCGGACTAACAAATTCAGATCTTGATCGAGTTGGAAAGTTCAACAATGCTAAGGAGCTTTGGGAGAAAGTGCTCAAGCTTTATGAGATCCCTTCAGAGTTAGAAGATCGAATAGAACCTGAGTCCGAATTTGAAATTGAATCCTCAGAGTCAACCTTCGAACCAGACTCAGAAGAATCAGAGCAAACCGATATCATAGCACTGATGGCCAAAGACGAGATATCTGAATCTGAGTCAGAATTTGAAATGGCAACAGTCAAGGGGGAGGATCCTATCACGGATCTAAAAGGTAAAATTGTAAATTCAAATTGTAAATCTCTCATAATCTGTTTTAAGTGTAGGGAGAGAGGGCACTATAGAAACGAATGCCCCACTCGTAAGACTCACCGGCACAATCGGAGGAGAAGGGAAAAATGATCAGGAGAGGGAAGAAATACATCAAATGCTCCAAATGCAAACTATTGGGTCACTGCAAAAGACAATGCTCAGAAAGAAGACCCAAGAATCCAGAGGGAGAAATCAAGGTTAGTACATTTACATTATATGAAAATCCAGTTTTTGCAACACATGATCGCACTATCTTAACTAATCCTGCTTGCTTTAGTATAGATTTCTCTTCAAAATTAGATATGCATGCTAATAATGTAATGAACAAAATTAATTCAAATAAAAATAAGAAATTAACTCTTAGAAAAGTAGAAATACAAAATAATATTTTAAAAGATAAAATTGATAAATTAGAGAAGATTGTTAATAATTTAGTCAAATCACGAAATCTAGACTTGGGTTATAAATCTAAAGTAAAACTTAAACAGTACAAACCAAGTTATAATCAAGTACCTTTTATTTACTTAACTAAATAAAACGCAAATCAATAACATAGGAGGAGGCTCCAGAATAACTGGCACCTCTGAAATTAATCCACCCGACAAGGGTAAACAAGAGTAGATTACCCGGTAGGGTAATTAAGGTTAGATTAAAATGGGTTAGGTTTAACTTAACCAACGGTACTGGTGAAGTTTTTGGATGATAGTACGTTAGGGAAGCTTGGGCATCGCATGTCTAAGAAGATATGGCTTCGACCTGGTGCATTTGGCCAAGTGGAACTGACCGAAGCTACCCTTAAATGGATCCTAACTAGTTAGACCAAAGTTTAGTATTAAGTTCAATGGGTAGGACTATTTGGAAAACCTCGAAGGCATGGTTACTTTAATGAGTTCCTTGTGACTCACCATAGCCCAGAAGTTTATCCAAAGAATGCTTACTTGTTGAACCCAAAGTTAAACCTGAATCTAACACAAAGTTAAACCAAACCCTTAAATTAAACCTCAATTCATCTCACAACAATTATAGGATTACCTGATTGAAAACTTAGATCGGATGAGATGACTAAGAAATTTAGAAATTCAAAATTAAATTACTATAATTATATAATTAAATTCTTAATTAATATTATTCTTTCAAATGAAATTAATTTCAAAATTATTTGAAAAATTCTTTAAAAAAATATATAAAAATCATTTTAAAATTATTTGGAAAATCTTTAAAACTTAATTTAAAAATAATTTTAAAATTATTTGAAAAATCTTTTCAAAATCTTTAAAAACTTCATTTCAAAATTTATTTTCAAAATCTTTAAAAACTTCATTTAAAAATTTATTTGAAAAATCATTTCAAAATCTTTAAAACTTAATTTAAAAATCATTTTAAAATTATTTGAAAAATCTTTTCAAAATCTTTAAAAACTTCATTTCAAAATTTATTTTCAAAATCTTTAAAAACTTCATTTCAAAATTTATTTGAAAAATCATTTCAAAATCTTTAAAACTTAATTTAAAAATCATTTTAAAATTATTTGAAAAATCTTTTCAAAATCTTTAAAAATTAATTTCAAAATTCTTTTAAAAATTATTTGAAAAATCTTTTCAAAATCATTTCAAAATCTTTTAAAACTTCATTTAAAAATTATTAGAAAAATCTTTTAAAAATTATTTTAAAATCCTTTAAAACTTAATTATTTGAAGAATCTTTTAAAAGTCATTTTAAAAAAATCTTTTAAAACTTAAAAGTTATTTGTAAAATCATTTGAAAAATGATCATTTGTAAAATCATTTGAAAAATGATCATTTGAAAAATGATCATTTGAAAAATCCCTTGAAATATTAATTTCAAAATTATTTCAAAACTACTTAAAAAATTATTTGAAAAATCATTTGGAATATCCTCTGAAAAATTAATTTCAAAACTTTTTTCAGAAGTTATTAAATTCTTTGAAATTCTAAACTCAATTAATTTTTAAATCTTCAAAATAATGGTCCCTTATTTGGGATTCTAACTGATATTTTCAATGTTGTAAATTAAAATAAACTCCATCTCACACTCACTCATATGCTAAACATGCTTGTTAATCTAGAATGAGTGAGATGGAAAATTAGGAAAATAATTTTTTTTAACCTCTCATGCTTGAACTCCTGAACTCAAAAACTTATTAAGGCATTAATTAAGTTGGAGTGATTTTGAGCCGGTTTTAAAATTAGTTTTTCTTTAAAAATTTTTGACTTGACCTTAAAATTAAAAACTATTTTTGGCATATCTTCGAAAATTCAAGCTATTTTTAACTTAGCTTTAAAATTAAAATTATTTATGACCTGATTTTTTTTTCTAACTCCTCTATAAGCTAAATATTTTCAAAGCTAAGTACTTAATTAAGTTTTCTCTAACTAAACTTAGTTAAATTATTTTCTAAACTTAGCTACTTGGCAAGATATTTTCTCAACGCAATCATTTTTAAGCTGAAAACATAGCTAAGTATTTTCAAATTTAGCTAAATATGTTTTTTACAAAAACATTTAGCTAAGTACCTTTTAAAGTGTTTAAGTACTTTATCTCATCTAAAAGTATCTCTCAAACTAAAGGAAGAATTTTGCTTTCAAAATTATGATTTCACCTAGCTAAAAGTCTTACAAGAAAAACTAAGTGTTTATCAAAAGTATGCTTAACCCTCTATTTTTATCTTTGAAAGTTAAGCTAAGGCCTAGATTTTCTTCACTCTCTTGGGTATTTTGATATATGGCAAAGGGGGAGAGTAGGAAGAAATTCAAAGAAAATTATAAATTAAAATTCAAAGAAAATTAAAACGGATTTTTTTTTTGTGAATGTGCCTATGCTTTATTTATGCCTGTGCTTATTTATACGTATCTTTATTGCATTTTTACTTAACTTTGAATTTCGGTTGCCATAATCAAAAAATGGGAGATTGTTGGTGCAGTAAGCATCCGATGATCGACCTCAGTTTTGATAATGGCAAAAGGATTCAAAGTTAAGATTCCTTGTTATCTAATGTGGTTAAATAAGATTTCAAGAAAGTCCTAACTGCGGTTAGACAGGGAAAAATCCTAAGGGTGGTAACCTTAGGTCCTAGGGGGCGGTAACCCTAGGTGAAGAAAAATCCTAAGGGGGGCAACCTTAGGTCCTAGGGGGCGGTAACCCTAGGTGGAGGAAAACCCTAAGGGGCGGCAACCTTAGGTCCTAGGGGGCGGTAACCCTAGGTGGAGAAAAACCCTAGGGGGCGGTAACCCTAGGTCCTAGGGGGTGGTAACCCTAGGCGGAAAGTCCAGTCGATCTGGAGGATCGCACTGGCAACAGGTAAATCTCCTGAGTGGAGTATGTGAGGACGCGTTCCCCGTAGAGGGAACAGTAGGCATCGGGTCGACCTAAGGTTTCCGGTTGGAAATCCGAAGTCAGACCCGGACAGTCCGGAGACTGTCATAAACATTCTTTATTATTCATACTGTTATTTTGTGCTAACTTTGTGTTGCAGGATGTTGTTTGGGACTAACATGTCTTGCAGGTACAAAATAACGGAGATTTGCCTCGGATGAACAGTGTCCGAGGCACCTCCATGGAGCTTGGAGGCGCCTCGGGTGCAAAAGCTGACCTGGCTGCGAAGCTTCAATGGAGGCGCTTTCATGAGGGTATAAGGCGCCTTGGAAGGCACCTTGAGCAGGGGATAAGGCGCCTTAAAGGGATGAAGTTCGACCAGATCAAGTTTGATCCACGCGGAAGACTCGGCAACATGGAGGCGCCTTGAACAGCCTTCAAGGCGCCTTGAACACCCTTTATAAGGGGGTTTCGACCAGCACTTCAAATCATCAAGTTCCAGGCTTTCTGTCTTCAACGTGCTGCTAACAAAGTCATTCCGAAGTGCTGCTGCAACATTCCGACGACCCGGAGCTCCATTTTCTTCTTTCTTAAGTTGTCGGTACAAAGTTATTTTAATACTTTCGTTGTAATTTGTAATTCTTATCGAGCTTATAGTTGTTGCCCACCGAAAGCGATCAAGGATCGCGGGCCTTCGAGTAGGAGTCGCCTTAGGCTCCGAACGAAGTAAATCCTCCATGTTCTTCTGTGTGTGTTTCTCTATTTCATTTCCGCTGCATTAATTTTTGAACGAGGTTTTAATTACTCCAATAGTTTTACGATTCCGATAAACGTACAATTTAGCCGCGAGCGCTATTCACCCCCCCCCCTTCTAGCGCGGTCTCGATCCAACATTCTCCGCAATGGATGTCAAAGTCAAGGTGGTCAACACCCCACTATCACTTGCCGAGTGGTTCGCCCGACCAAGATATGAAAGGCCCGATTCGGCATCATCACTAGCTTGGCCACCAGCTGAGCTAAGATGCTCAAGACAAGAAGGCGTGCCAAGTGTCCGTGGAAGCATGCCAAGTGGCTACCCCGCTCGGCCTTACATCGATACTCAGAACGTCAGCATAGTAGAGTCATAGCCGAGCAGACCACATACGAACAGCAGCCGAGCGGCTATCCTGCCCGGTCAAGGTACACGTGCAGCAACCAGACAGTGGAAGTATCGGCCAGACGACTTTCCCGTTCAGCCAAGTAGTGGATTCATCAGCCAGACAACAGAGACTCCAGCCGAGCGGCCATCCCGCTCGGCCCAGCGACGGATGATACTGGGACAGGGAACTCTCAGCCAAGCGGGCATCCCGTTCGGTTGAGCAACAAACACTACAGGATATCTTTCGACATCCTTTTGGGAGTCAATGTCGCCGACGGGTGGCATGGTCAGGCAGGAGATCATATGGCGGAAGCTTCCACTGTCACTTTAGAGATATTCTCGGCCCGTTAAGGTACCGTGTCAGGGACACTTTCTTGACATGTCTCTTTGAGGAAGGTTTGGGATAGCATGCCCGCTTTGAGAAGCGTGCGCACACGCTACAGGAGCCCTATAAGGGGGGTCCTGGTATCAGCGGAGGTATGATTTTCTCGCGATCTCTACAGTTGCGCTATAGTTTTCGTTCTTTGCTTCTTGTCACACCGGTGATTGACTTGAGCGTTGGAGGGCCAACGCCGGGGACCCCTTCCCTGGCTCGACACTGACGTAGTTGTGGTTGCAGGTCGGAGTGGAGTCTACACGCGGTCAGCAGGAACGCTACATCCCTAGCATCCGTCGCCTCGACTTTCAGACAGGATCAATAATATTGGCAATAAATTGTGATAGAAATTTTTAGGTAAAAATCAAAAAGGATAACTCTTATTTCATTATCATTAAAATACTATTAATGGTGGCAACACTCATGCACTAACCACTAAACCATCCCAAGGGGACAAAAGTTAGTATTAAAATATTATCAATGATAACTATAAAATTTTGGTTGATACTATTGGATAATTTTACTATAAATATTGTTGTGGAGTTGCGAATTAAAATTATAAGAATTCAAATTAAATTGTAGCAAGGATGATTATACTCACCCAGGGGTCAATTTATAGCCAACAATCAAATAGCGAAGGGTGAAAATATATATATAGGAATTCAATATGTCGATGGCCTTATGCATTGAATTTGCTTGGGAAGGCCGGACATCGTCAGTGCCGGGAGTCCAAACTTTGCAAGGAAGGTTGAGCGGATCGTTCCTAAGTGGCTTGAGCTTGAACAGGGAGACTATCACCCAAGCATTGAGAGCATGATTGACCTGAGTGAGTCGATTGTCCAAGAGACAACGAGGTTGAGTGTCACAAGGTCTGAGCCATTAAGTGATGCCAAGTGTAGCTCGAGTGGGTTGTTGAGTGCGAGTGTCGCCTAAGTGGGTAGCCTGAGTGTCGTCTGATCCTGAGTGGGACGCCGAGTGCTTGGGAGCAGATCCCGTTGGTCGAGAAGTAAAGTCGAGTACTCGAGAAGTAACCCTAAGTCTAAGCGATCGAGTATGATAGTTGAACACACCAATTGCTAAGTTCCCCAAGTGCAATGTCCAAATGTTAAGCGCAGCTCACCAAGTGCCAAGTCGGGAACTAGAGAAGTCGAGGTATATGTTCGAATCTAATTTTCTTAAAACAGATTTGTCTTCTCTGACTTTACTTTAATGTCATGTTGGGCGTCTGTTTCTCAATATATAACAACATAATCATGTATATACAACCAAACACAGATGGTTCAAACCGAACATATACCCGAATGTTATCAGAAAAAAGGCAGTCAAGCGAAATGTGCTACTAAAAGAAGAAATGAAGGCGGATGGATTCTCTATTAACATCCGACTATTAGAGCATCCATATCAGTTACTCTATTTAAAGATTTTACCCTAAATTTTAGATAGGGTAGCTAAAAAATCTTTACATCAACTACCCTATCCATTCCTAAATTTAGCATTTATGAAGAGTACTTATCTAAATTTAAGAAATGAATTTCATTCCTTAAACATTATAGAAGAGAGAGAGAAAAAAAGAAAAATTGATATATAGTGTAGTGAAAAGTGATATCCGAATTTAATAAAATAACTTTTTTATCTAAAATTTTAGATAAGAAAATTGATATGAATGCTCTTATAAATCTGAGATATTTATGTGTCTTTTACAAGCAGACAAGAAAAAATTAATCTAGATGGTGACGCTGAACAGAATATATATATTATTCTGGGGCGTGAAATTGTTGAGGGATTAATAAGAAAATAAGAGAGAAATAACACAACCTAAATTAGTTTAAAACCCATTATGAAATCAAGAGCATAAAGAAAAGAGAGATAGTCGTAACATGACTTAAGTAAAATCAATTGATTCAATATCAAAATAACTTGTCTTAAACATTATCTAAGCATAAATTTATATAACTCTCAATGATAAATTAACTAACAAGATTTATTCTTAATACTAGTGATCGTGCACATGCGTTGCGTGTGTAATATAATACATTGAAATTACATTAACCCTTTATAATAAAATTATATTAATTAAAATATTTTAACATTAAAATACAAAAGTAGAGTCATTAGGGTAAAGTACCTGACTTTTGAAAATCTGAATTAATCTGAATTATTTGGGTCTTTAAAAATCCAAATTGTTTGGATTTTTGAGTGTCACCCTTGTCACCCTTACGTTCAGAATCAAGAATTAATTATTTGGGTAAGATTTGTCAGACACATGCGTAACGGACTTCCCTATGGAAAAGATTAATTTAATTTAATATTATACTTATCTTAGTAAATAAAACTAAAAAAAGTATATTTTTTAACATTGTCGGCCTAAAATATTTATAGAAGTTTCTTTTATTTTAGTATTGTCAATTCTAAGATGTGGGACTAAAGAAAACTATATTTTTTTTATATAAAATAATCAGAGAAAATTAATGATTGAGAAAAATTTATAATAATACGCCGCAGCTGATCCTGATTGTTTCGCTTGTGGAATTACTAATAAACCTTAGAATTATTTTTAGTGTGAATAGAAAAAAGGATAATAACGTAAATTCATTTTAGGCTTCACCAAAGTTAGTTAGTAAAGGGGGGAGATTTTTAATAAAATAGTAAGATTTAGAATAAATTAACTAATAAAATTTAGTATTTAGGACCAATTTAAATATAATTAAGAAAATATAAATTAAACTTAATTAATAGATTACTAATTAAAAAAATTAAAAGATATTTAGATTTCCTTCAGGCAAATGAACGTAGATTGATCCTCTGGATAAATTTCGCTCGATTGATCCATCATTTCACACGGGCACACAAGTCATTTAATGTTACTTTAATTCGATCTCTAAATTTGTACTCCTCCTGCGAGCATGTGCTCTCACCATTTTCGTCCCCTCGGATGGGTCTAGTAGCTAGTGCATGAGGTATTGCCACAATGAGGTCTGAGGTTCGAATTTTCGGCAAAATTGAAATAAATATCTCCCTTATGTGCTAGTCACTAATCCAAAGACTAGTAGCCGTCCATGATTTACCAAGACGAACGTCTTTTACAAACATGTGCTCTCACCATTTTAATTATTGTGATTTATTATAAGTCAACTTTCCAACGACTCAATTCACAATGTAAAAATAATATCTTATTCACAATAAAATCTCTTTCCATTCATTTTTCATTTACATTTTTAACATACCCTTTAATATTAGTTGTGCTTATTTCAAGCACGCCTTTTGCTTGTTACTGATGATCCGGTCCCGAATGAAATTGATATCGGCAGCTTATCAGGTTTAAGTAACAAGGCCTAGCATAGATTTTTCAGGAACTGCACAGCCATGTCAGGAAAGTTCCATTGTCAGAAAAAAAAGTCCCACTGCGCTAATATTTAATTTACTATGTTTAGGAAATTGTAGTTTACAGTTTAAGTTTCGTTGAGCAAACCCAAAAGGATTTGCATGCATGAAACGCTAAAGATTGCGATAACGACACAATAGAACAACTTTGGCTTCCCTTGTTTATTTCCTCCACCTACAGCAGAGAGGACTAAGGAATTCGATGCTGAGCCAGTGGGATTTTGACCGTCACTTTCACAAATCATAGATCAACTCGCTCTGCATGCTTTCATCAGGACAAAGTCAAATCGAGCATGAAGTGATGAACAATCTCGCTCTGATTCTGCGAAAGAGAGCTAATCATAGTTGTAAATTCAATAACAAATCCATCATTCTGACGATAGAATCAAGCTTAATTAAAACTGCGAAACTATGTAGGAGAATTACAGAGGTTAGACGCTAAACTACCATTCGCCTTCATCCAGTCGGCGACTGCAACGAATTGAAGAGCAGAGCAGGATGAATAGGTGAGTGGCCTGGCAACGCCGGCATCGCTGTTAAACGTGATGGAGAGGGGGTGGGCTCGTTATCCGGCAAATCAACCGTAGTGATGTCGTGGATGCTGGACCTTCTCTTGTCCTTGCTGCCGGAGTTGAGCCTGAGGAAGTACTTCTGCGCGTGGCTGGCCACCTGAGTAGGGGTCCTGGTGATCACCGAGTTCCGCGATATGTTCTTCCAATCTCCTCTGCCGTACTTGTTCAGACCTAGCAAAAATAACCTAAACAATTTGGGGGAAAGATATGCATCTTTGAGAAAATGTGTGACTGGAAGATCACGAGGAAGCCGAGGCGAGCTTACCTGTGCTCCTCTTCCGTCCACGGGACTCCCTTCTTCCTCTCGTGATCGGATGACCGCCCACCCGATCGCTTTACGCTCCTACGTCCTTCGGAGTCCAAGGTAAGAGATGGAGGAAAGCCGTAGGCGGCGCAGGGGACGCGGCCGGCTTCGATCTGGATCACGTCGAACACTAACTCCCGGTAATGGTATATGACGTCGTCGACAGTCTTCCCGGGGATCGAAGCCGCCACCTTGGCCCAGCGGTCCGGAGCCTCGCCGTCGAACTTCGCCAGCGCTTCCTCGAATCGCTTGTTCTCCTCCGCCGTCCAACTCCACCCCTCGCAACCGCCGCCTTCCCGAGCGACGAACCAGTTGGGGCCGCAGGAACGCGCCGCCGCCGCCGCCTCGTGCTTCTGAGGAAGAGCATCCATCGACGAAACTCGCGGACGGTTGCAGAAACCCCCAAAATCAGAAATTGGACGCAGACACCCCCCAAAAGATGCAGCCTTGGTTGGAGGAAGCGAGGTCGGAGGTGAATTGGAAGCCGGAAGATGCACGGTAACCACCCAATCATTCGAATCCAACTCGCGAAGTGAAACGATCTACCTCGAGAAAGGTCGAAGAGAGAGCACTTCCGCCGCTTTCTTCCTTTTCGACGCAACAATCCGAAGCTATCAATCGTCCGCTAATCGTGAATCGTTTCACTTTCAGCCTATATGCCAAAAAAACAGAAAAAAATACACTAATGAGGGAATACAACTTCATTTATTTATTTATTTAATAAGATATTAATAACTTATATTAATTAATTTTAAAAATAATAAATCCGGTTTTATATAAATTTTGTATCGACCATTAAAATAAATTTAAGACAGTAAGTCATCGCACCATTGTCCCGCATTACAACTTCAATCATAAACAATATTTATCTAAAATTAAAATTTTTGATCTCTTACAATTATTAATCCACACTAAAAAAGAATTTAATTTATTTTGATAATCCCACTATACTTCTTTAAGTTTTTTTTAATATATAATTCAACTTTACCTAATTAACCTGGATTGTAAATAATCTTTTGGTCTTTGGGACAGAACTTATCTATATTTTGAAATTCTCTTAAATATTTTATTCACGAGGACAAATATGTTTTTTTTAATACTTTATCATTATATTACAAATAAAATTTGATATTTTTTAAAGTTGTCTACACTAATCAATCCTGAGGTGATGCTTATTACCATAAAAAATTTTCACTGACAACAAGGATAAATAAAAAAGTATTCGTAGTGGTAGATCTGTCCAATATTTTTAAGTCAACTATCAATTAAGAAAATTTTATACGTTAATTTATCAAAGTTGAAATTTAATCCTTAGATATTTGGGAAATTAAAGAGATACTCTATCATTACACATGGGGCAAAAAAATATGATATTTTTAACTAAAAAGTAGGTGGCTTTATAAGAAATCAAATGGTACAAATTTATTTAGATACACTAAAAAAACCCAAAATAAAAAAAAAATCGAATGGCATGTTGGGTGCGCACAACGCCAACACCCAGTGTATCATTGCTGTGTGTGTATATATACGAAAATGATATCCTATCCGACTCTTCTTATGCGTCTGTGTGCGTTGTGCATGACTGAGGCACCTCGAATTGATTCGATACGCCTCAATTGTTATGAGTATTTTTTTTTTGTCATTTTTAAAATTATTTTTTAGCTCACGGTTAAGTCAATTAGATTTTGACTTTAGAGTTTAGGGATGAGCTATAGTATTCATGCTAAAAAAATTTTAAACGAAAAAAATTTAGATGCTCACAGGGAGTATATAGTATTTAGGATGTATCATTTTTTTAAATTTTTTTAAGCTTAGGATTTGAGATTTGAGGATTTAGTGTTTAGTTTCTTATTTTTTTTTTTAGGATTTAGGATTTAGAATTTGAGGTAAAATATTTAGAATTTAGGATTTAAGGAATTTAAGTTTTTTAAAAAATAAATAAAAAAATCAATGCTCAAGGCACTTGGATCAACTCCAGGCCTCGAGCACATGTTGCACAGGCCAAAAGTTTATACACACACGAGGCACCAGTGTTGTTTTTTAAGTTTCCGATTATGCTTATCATATTTTGTTTTTAGGAGGTAGGTTATAGTATTAAGTAAAAAAATTTCAAAATGATTTTTTTTTGAGATGTTTATGGAGTGTATATATATAGGAAAATAATCCTGCGGACGAGTCCGCAACAACCAACATTTCATTTGTTTTATTTTTTATTTTATTTTTTTAATATTTCGATGATGTTAATAAGATTTTGTCTTTAGAATTTAGGGGTTAAATTATAGCATTAAGCACAAAAAAAATTTGAGTGTGTATGAGATATATGGCATAAAGTCCTCAGGGTAACAAAACTCACATATATATATATATATATATAGTCTGCACACCCACGTTGGACAACCAGCGTGGGCGCCCCTCATGCTTGAGGTGCCTCTATTCACTGGAGGTGCATCCACCCCTGAAGGGTGCCACACTGGCCACCCAGTGTGGGTTTGTAAGCTATATATATATATATATTCACTTGTTCAGTTGTGGAACAAGTGTTGTGGATCGCTGCAGACCTCCCTTGTGGTAGGGTTCATGTTATTTTTTTTTTTTGCTAAACCCAAAATCTTTTGCCATGTTAAATGCTTGAGTCCCTGCTAGTCCGAAGCCCTAACTCTTGATTCTCTCTCGTTGAGGCTCACGATTCTCCTCACCGCAGCTGCCCTTGCTGACGATTCTCCTTGTCGTGCCCTCCCTCGTAGCAACAATCTCTCACAAGTTGCGTCCCTTAACGAGATGGAGCTAGGGTTCCACCATCTCACATAATCTCTGTCCCTCTTTTGCCGCAAAATCTCACAGCCATCTTAGTGGCAGGTGTTGGTGCAACCTTAGGTCAAGGTTGACCTGGTTGACCCGACTCGAGTTGACCTGACTCGAGTTGACCTGACTCGAGTTGTATTTTGATGTTTGGCAAGAACAAAAGAGTTGTATTTTGATGGGAGATTGTGGGTGCAACCTTTGGTCAAGGTTGACCTGGTTGACCCAAGGTGAGTTGACCTGACTCGGAAAAGTCCAAGCAGGGGGTTTGGCACGGGAAAAGTTCAAGCAGGGAGCTTGGCACGGGAGAAAGTCCAAGTATGGAGACTTGGCACGGAGAAGTCCAAGTATGGGAACTTGGCAAGTGGAAGTCGGAGAGGGCTCGGTAGCTCGTTCTCCAAACTGTGGTCAGAGAGGGCTCGGTAGCTCGTTCTCTGGACCGGAAGTGGGAAAGTCCTGGTGAGTGAAGCCAGGCAGTTGTGAAAACCCTAGTGAGTGAAGCTAGGTGAAAGTCCTGGTGAGTGAAGTCAGGCAGTGGGAAAGTTCTGGTGAGTGAAGCCAGGCAGTTGGAAAGTCCTGGTGAGTGAAGCCGGGCAGATTGGAAATCCTGGTGAGTGAAGCCAGGTGAAAACCCTAGTGAGTGAAGCTAGGTGAAAGTCCTGGTGAGTGAAGTCGGGCAAGGGAAAATCCAAATGGATCAAGGGTGATCGGACATCTGGTGTTGAGAAGATCAAGTAGGTCAAGGGAGTGACCGGATACTTGACACAAAGAGAAAAGTCCAAGTGGGTCAAAGGGATTGACCGGACACTTGGTGGGGAGTCTTAGCAGGTCAAGGGAGTGACCAGATGCTAAGCATGAGATACCAATAGGTCAAGGTTGACCGGATATTGGTTTGGAAGGCGTGGGACTTGGTTTGGGCAAAAACCAAGAGCTGGATCGATCAGTGGATCGATCCATTGATGTCCTAATCGATCGGTGGATCGATCCAACAAGACCGATCAGTAAACGATCAGTGTTATCGATCGGTCTCCGGACCGATCAGAAACAACGATCAGAAGGGAAGAAGTTCGGGAGAAAGGGTCGATCGGACCGATCAGAGGGAGCTCTGATCGGTCCCCGGGACCGATCAGGGTACGTACAGAGAGTTGGGCAACTCTCTGTAAGCGTTCTGATCGGTCTGGGGACCGATCAGCATAGAGCCTGATTGGTCCCCATGACCGATCAGCAGCACCCTGGACCGATCAGGGTGGAGTCTGATCGGTCCAGGACTAGCCGTTGTGAGTAACAACGGCTAGATCTCTGTGTCTTCTTCTTCTTCGCAGATGGAAGCAGGTATATAAGAGGCTGAGGGTTTCTACAGTGGCACTAGCTCTTTTACGCTTACTTCTTCCTTCTTGCCCCTGCTTCTTGCTGCACTTGAGCTTTGCTGAGCTCTCTGCTTCGTGAAGCTTCGTGCTGCTGTTCTTCCGTGAAGTTGCTGCTTCGTCAACGGAAACCAGTCGAAGGCAAGCAAGGTGTTTTACATTCATATTGTTTGTATTTCTTGCTGTATTTCTATCTTATTGTTGCAAGTTATTGTGGTGAGGTTTCTCCACCCAGAAGGAGTTGTTATTAGCCAGTTTTCCGGTGTCTCATCCACCGATGGATTGATAGGCTTCGTCCACCTTACGGACACGCCGAGGAGTAGGAGTATCATCTCCGAACCTCGTTACATCGACGAGTTTGAGGTTTGCTATTCTCCGTTGTCGTTTCTTTTGTTTATTTCCGCTGCGCTAACCCTAATCGTAGGAAGAAACGAAGATTTGGGGTCGGCTATTCACACCCCCCCTCTCTAGCCGCGACCATCGGTCCTAACAAGTGGTATCAGAGTGAGGCCGCTATTCGCTGGATCAACACCCGGGGGAGCACGAGCTAGAGATGGATCAACTCGGAGAAGACATCACCATTCCACCCTTCTACGATCGCGACGACTTCGCGTTTTGGAAGGTAAGAATGAAGTACTTTCTTATGACTAACCTTGAAAATTGGAGTTGTGCTCAATTAAGTTTCAAGCCTCCGATGGACAAGAAAGGAGAAACCCTAGAGAAGAAAGAGTGGACCAAGGAACAAGTCCACCAATCCCTAGTCAACGATGAGGTATTGAAAATTTTTGAATTTTCTTTACCTAATGACATTCTATGTAAGATAGGTGGATACAACAATGTCAAGGAGTTGTGGAACAACTTGGCTAAGCTCCATGAGGGGAACTTCACTTCAAGCCATGAAGAGGAGTCAAGTGAGCCAAGTAGCTCACATCATGGAGGAGAGGAATTAGAAGTTGAGGGCTACTCAACATCTAAGGAAGAAGAGGAGGAGAGTTCTTCTTCAAGAATGGGGCAAGAGGAAGAAGCTTCTACCTCCGGAAGGGATGAAGAAGAAAGTCTTCATCCATCCTCAACCCTAGGTAACTCAAGCATTTCAATTTCAAATAAATTACACATAATGTGCTTTGAGTGTAGGGAGTATGGACATTACAAGAGTAAGTGTCCAAGGAGGATTAGGAAGACGCCACCGGCACCAAAAGTCAAGGAAGTCGGAGTCCCGATACGCAAGAGCAAGGAGCACGTGGTGTGCTTCCAATGTAAGCGAAAGGGACACTATAGGAGCCAATGTCCAAGGGGGAGGCAACCTCACAAGGACAAGAGATCGAGCACATGTATAGGGGGAGCGAGGGCAAACCCTAAGGTAATCTCTAAGGCACATTATTGCAATACTAGTAAGATGCATGCTAGTAGTTTGATTGCAATTGACAATAATGATAAGCATGATAATTATAGAAATCGATACACATGCTTAGGTGCCAAACATGTGAGCCTAGATAAGGATAAGACTAGGAAAGCCAACCCTAGAATTAACCTATCTAAGGCTAAGGAAAACCTAGGTAGAAATCCCAAATCAACTAGACACATGCCTAGGAATACCTCAAAGAAAAATGATAAATTAAAGCTTGAGGTATTAGAGAAAGAAAATCAAGTCTTGAGGTCAAGACTTGACTCTCTAGAAAAGGCTCTTGAGGATTTGACTCTAGGGTCTAGGGGTCAAAAACCCAAGTCCAAGGACAAGAAAGGTTTGGGTCACAAACCTAAGTCCCAAATGGTCAAGCCCACTTATCACAATGTTCCATTCGATTATGGAACAAAATCTAGGGCTAGGAAAACCATCACCAAGGTCACAAGGGGAGTCACCCCTAGAGTGGATCTTGATGAGTCCCAAATGACCAAGACTTTAAAGCCTAGGAGGGTCATTAGGAGGGTTGCTAGGGAAGTCATCCCTAGTGCATATTTAGTGAACCCAATGAGCTCCAAGCTCATTGGGTTCCTAGGAGCGTGATTTCATCACGCTAGATTAGTTAGGGTGTGCCAACCTTACTTGAATAGGTAGTTAACCTAATCATGGCAAAAGGTGGCACTTTAGGAATTTTCAAGGTATAATCAAGCCTTGGAAATGAAATGGAAAAGTATTCCTAAGGTGTTTAGGATGTGCCAATCACAATTGAAGAGTTTTCTAGGGTCAATTTAATTGGCACATAGTGATCTAAACATCCTTGGTATGTGATTTTAGGTCTAATACACTTAGGAATATGGATTTTATGACAAAATGATCAAAATTATCAAAAATGGCAACTAAGGCTAGAATTAGGTATTTTCTATACCTTTATATGTTATTTGCCATGTATTGTTTGCCATATGCCATGTCATGACATCATATTTATTTTATGATCATTTAAAATGTCATGATAATGCTTAGGTTAGTTAAATGTCATGCTTTATTTAAGTTTCATACTTTATGCCATGACATCATGACATTGACACATGTTTTCATTTATGATACTATTTTATGTCATGTCATCATCTCTTGCATGTATAATCAATTAAATTGATTTAAGGATAAAAACACAACTTGATATGAAGATCAAATTGTCGTTTAGAAAATGCATGAGAACTTAGCCTAAGATAACCTAAACCCATATCTCACATCAAAGTTGACTTGGATGTGTTGTTGATACACCTTAGATGTGTGTGAGATATTAGGATGATGAGTTAGGAACAAGGTGCATAGTTCTTGTACCTAGATGAGCCTAATTCGAAATTGGGGATCATAGGGAAAGCTTGTGTACAAGTCATGTACATTTAGCCCTAAGATTGTGGTCCTAAATTAGATGGTTTAAAATCATTTCAAAATTGATTTGAAAAACCTTGATGAAGCTTTTCTAGTGATAGCATTCATCATTGAACAAGTTGATACAAAGATAAGTTAACTTTGAGTATTTCAAAGACTTTTGAACTTTGTATCAAGATTTGAAAATGGAAGTTATTTTCATAGAAAACTATTTTTCCATGATAGTATATGTTATGAGGAATGTATCTTCAAAATTTCACAATTTTTGGAATTTTCTGTAATTTTCTAGAGGTTTCTGAATTTCGGGAGAAGAAAAATTCAGAAATCAGAAATCAGAGGTCGTGGACCGATCAGGAGGTTCCCTGATCGGTCCAGGTCTGTGTGGATCGGTCACTGTGACCGATCCAGGGAAGACCTGATCGGTCTGTTGACCGATCCAGGGAAGACCTGATCGGTCTGGTGACCGATCAGGGCGTGCCAGTTTCGACTGAGCTGTCTGAAATTTCTGAAATTTCAGCTGGGAGTTGGTGTTTTGGATTTCTAAAGGTTTGAAACTCTCCAAGACATTGTTGGTGCAATGGTCAAGGGGGAGTTGACCTTTAGGGGGAGTTTTACCTATTAGTCAAGGAGGAGTTGACTTTTAGGGGGAGTTTTTACTCGTCGAAGTTTTTGAGGATGAGTGATATGGGATTATCACTAAGTTGATTGTTGAATTTAGTATCAAGGGGGAAATTAAGGGTTTCAATGAAAGGTATGGGACTTTCATTAGGAAGAAACTCTTGACCTTGATTCACTCCTTTTGATGTGTGTCAAAAAGGAGAAGAATGTCTAGAGAATGTTCAAGGAAGAACATTGGAATTAGTGGGAGAGTTTGTTGATCACGACGAGTGAAGTTGTGAACAACGATAACTTACTCTTCAGGGGGAGAGTTTGTTGATGTGTGCCAATAGGGGGAGAATGAAGGGGTTAAGTTAGGCCTTCATTATCTAAGAAGGAGGTTGCCTTCTTAGAAGGAGAATGTAAGGTTGTAACTTATGTTTCATTACCTAGTGGCATGAGGAAAGTTGAGGCTATTGGATTAGCCTAACTTAAAGGTATTGTCAAACATCAAAAAGGGGGAGATTGTTGGTGCAACCTTAGGTCAAGGTTGACCTGGTTGACCCGACTCGAGTTGACCTGACTCGAGTTGTATTTTGATGTTTGACAAGAACAAAAGAGTTGTATTTTGATGGGAGATTGTGGGTGCAACCTTTGGTCAAGGTTGACCTGGTTGACCCAAGGTGAGTTGACCTGACTCGGAAAAGTCCAAGCAGGGGGTTTGGCATGGGAAAAGTCCAAGCAGGGAGCTTGGCACGGGAGAAAGTCCAAGTATGGAGACTTGGCACGGAGAAGTCCAAGTATGGGAACTTGGCAAGTGGAAGTCGGAGAGGGCTCGGTAGCTCGTTCTCCGAACTGTGGTCAGAGAGGGCTCGGTAGCTCGTTCTCTGGACCGGAAGTGGGAAAGTCCTGGTGAGTGAAGCCAGGCAGTTGTGAAAACCCTAGTGAGTGAAGCTAGGTGAAAGTCCTGGTGAGTGAAGTCAGGCAGTGGGAAAGTCCTGGTGAGTGAAGCCAGGCAGTTGGAAAGTCCTAGTGAGTGAAGCCGGGCAGATTGGAAATCCTGGTGAGTGAAGCCAGGTGAAAACCCTAGTGAGTGAAGCTAGGTGAAAGTCCTGGTGAGTGAAGCCGGGCAAGGGAAAATCCAGATGGATCAAGGGTGATCGGACATCTGGTGTTGAGAAGATCAAGTAGGTCAAGGGAGTGACCGGATACTTGACACGAAGAGAAAAGTCCAAGTGGGTCAAAGGGATTGACCGGACACTTGGTGGGGAGTCTTAGCAGGTCAAGGGAGTGACCAGATGCTAAGCATGAGATACCAATAGGTCAAGGTTGACCGGATATTGGTTTGGAAGGCGTGGGACTTGGTTTGGGCAAAAACCAAGAGCTGGATCGATCAGTGGATCGATCCAGTGATACACTGGGTTATCTGATCGGTCTGGTGACCGATCAGTAACCAAACAGTAGCCTACTGAGTGTTATCTGATCGGTCTCCAGACCGATCAGGAAACAACGATCAGAAGGGAAGAAGTTCGGGAGAAAAGGGTGCTGATCGGACCCTGGACCGATCAGAGGGAGCTCTGATCGGTCCCCGGGACCGATCAGGGTACGTACAGAGAGTTGGGCAACTCTCTGTAAGCGTTCTGATCGGTCTGGGGACCGATCAGCATAGAGCCTGATTGGTCCCCATGACCGATCAGCAGCACCCTGGACCGATCAGGGTGGAGTCTGATCGGTCCAGGACTAGCCGTTGTGAGTAACAACGGCTAGATCTCTGTGTCTTCTTCTTCTTCGCAGATGGAAGCAGGTATATAAGAGGCTGAGGGTTTCTACAGTGGCACTAGCTCTTTTACGCTTACTTCTTCCTTCTTGCCCCTGCTTCTTGCTGCACTTGAGCTTTGCTGAGCTCTCTGCTTCGTGAAGCTTCGTGTGAGCTTCCCCGGCTGGTCAGCTGCTGCTGTTCTTCCGTGAAGTTGCTGCTTCGTCAACGGAAACCAGTCGAAGGCAAGCAAGGTGTTTTACATTCATATTGTTTGTATTTCTTGCTGTATTTCTATCTTGTTGTTGCAAGTTATTGTTGCGAGGTTTCTCCACCCAGAAGGAGTTGTTATTAGCCGGTTTTCCGGGGTCTCATCCACCGACGGATTGATAGGCTTCGTCCACCTTACGGACACGCCGAGGAGTAGGAGTATCATCTCCGAACCTCATTACATCGACGAGTTTGAGGTTTGCTATTCTCCGTTGTCGTTTCTTTTGTTTATTTCCGCTGCGCTAACCCTAATCGTAGGAAGAAACGAAGATTTGGGGTCGGCTATTCACACCCCCCCTCTCTAGCCGCGACCATCGGTCCTAACAGCAGGCTCTCCCTTACCACGCCTCCCTCACCACGCCTAAAACTCCCTGCAACGAAGCTCCCTGTGTATCATAAGCCCTCGTTGCAACCACCCTCCAGCCTCTCTCACTTGTCTCCCCCAACGAATCTAGGGTTTCCTGTGCCTCCCTCACTCGCCATAACGAAGCTAGCTTGACCCTCACCACGCTGAAGCTAGGGTTTTCCTTAATGCAACGAATTTCATTGTAGGTAAAAGCTCATTTTTAGAAATTGTATTATTTCTGTTGCTTTTTCTGTTAATTGAAATTGTTATTTTTTTCTGTTGTTATTTGAAATTGTTGTTTTCCTTCTGTGTAATATCGATAGTTGTTTTGCTTCTATGTAATACCGTTAGATACGATGTTCTATTGCAATATAAATGGATCTAAGTTTTCTGAACATGTACAGTAATAGAGTTTTGGAATTTGATTTGGACATTATACACTAAGTAGTTGAATCAAAATTGAACTGGTAATAGTTTCTTTATAGGTAGAAAATGGATAGTATTTTGTTTAATGCTACTTAAATAATGATGTTTTTAATTATTGATGTTGGTGGAGTAATTATGTATATTGAAAATTAAGTAATTTTATTGGTTATCACTAAAATAGTAATTAATAGTGTTAGCTTCATAATCTTATTTGTTTTTCACATCGGTTGTTTTTTTGTGCAAGAAACTTGTAAAACAGCGTTTCCTTTTATCAAAGAATGGCAAATCATTTCATTTTAAGTTCTAATATTTTATTTATACAAAATTCTGAATGTTGTTTTAATGTAGGAAAAAATATGTTGTATTTGTTGGACATAATCGAGGTATTTATGAAACATGGATAGAAGCATTAAGTTAAGTTATTGGCTTTAAGAGCATCATACATCAATCATTCAAAAGTAGAGAGGAGACAAAAAGCTTTTCAAGAGCACTTAGATATAAAATTTGCAACAACTTCCATTTTATCATGTGAAACTTCAACTTCGAGATCAAATTCAAATTTAGACAGAAAACTTTCAAAGTCTAAAAAAAACTAAGTTGAAGGATATATTGAAAAAGATAGACTAACTTTTTGATTCTTTAGAAATTAGTGATAGTGATTAGACATGTTATGTTGTTTCAAGTTGTTGTTTGAGTTGAAATTCAAACACAAATGTTATCTGAGTTCAAGTTGAAACAATAGTGTTGTAAGTCGTGTATCGAATTTGAAACATATGTTTGCAATTGGATTGTCTTGTTAATGTGGTGTTTCTGATATCTTTTGATTTCCACTGTATGTTTTTCCTGTTTTAGTGGCTGCACATAAGGCACTTCTTGTTGGGATATGCCCGATGAAGTATACGTTAAAACATATTTCGTAAACATGCACAGTGGAAGACTAAACATAAATAAATCTAATTTATTACAATATACACACCACATACATGCAAGATACAATCGCACTGGACAAGATCAAAAAAACAAAATGAAAACGAATAACAATTATTCTAGGTATACCTTATGGATGACCTGTAACAAGAAGGACATCAACCGCAGAGATATTGTCGAACCTCATCTCCATTCGTATCCACGTCGAGCTCCTCAAGACAACTCCATGAGTATAAGCCTCTCCTTAGAAAGTTACCATCACAAACGGAGGAGAGGGATCAAGAGGAAGAGGAACCAAACAAGGAAGAGGTGCTCTTGTAAAATACCGAACCAGATAATAATTAAATAATAAGGTTTAATAGACTAATAGCCTTAACGGAATTTTTAGAAATTTTTTGAGAATTTTTCAGAGCTCGTATGACGTATTTAGAGGGGGTGCGTTCATGGGTCCGAGAAAAAAACATGTTTGGAATACCCAAAGGTAGGAATTGATTAATTTAATTAACGTATAGTTGCATTAATCAAAACCTAAGTTATAAATATTAACACATAAACCCTCACCTCTTAATTCCCGATCCCTTCTCCCCTCACCCCTCTCGCGCCGACTCCTCCTCGAGCTCTCACGCGCCGCCGCCCAAAATCCATCGTCGATCTTCTTCGCCGTCGAGCCACAGCTTCCGGCGATCTTTCTCCCTCACGCGAGCACCAAGAAGTCGCAACCTCTTCCCCCTCACGCGAGCCATAGCCGTCGGCCCCTCTCCAATTCCCACTGTCGCCTTCTCCTCCAGGCATGCCCTAGCTACCACCTTCTTCCCTGCCTCTTTCCCCTCCTCTGCCCAGCACCGCCGACACCACCTGATGCCACGCTGCCCAGCGGATTGTTTAGGTATGTGTTGTGTGGAAATCTTATCGATTACTTGGAATAGATTTGAGAGTTTTGATATCTGATTTGTTTCCCATGCATTGCTCCTTCATGATAGTTTTGTTCTGAATAGATTGGAAGATGGTGATTTGTTTCCTTGTTGCGATCTTGGTCCTTGCGATGATGTTGGATTTCTGGACGGATTTGAGGGATGGTGAATTGATCTTTGATGCGGTGTTCATTGCTTCTTTTAACAAGAATTCTGGGACGGACCTAGTAGATTGTAACTCATTTTGGATGTGGTTCTTGTTTCTTCAAGGTAGTTGGGAATTTTGGTAGATTTGGAGAAGGTGAACCAATTTTGATGTAGTTTTTGTTTGGCAAGATGACTTTGGATTTCTAGGCAGATTTGTATATTTTGAATCAACCTCAATATTGTTTTGGTTTCGACAGATAGCCTTGAATTCTTGATAGATTTGGAAGATTGTGAGATGATTTCAATGTTGGTTCTATTTTGGCATGCTAGTCTCAAATTTCTAGATGGATTTGGGTGAATCGAGGTTCATAGTTGGATAGGGATTTTCCCTAATTAAGTTGGGTTTGAGTTTAACTAGTTGTTGCTTATGAAATTAGCTAAGTTATATAGTATATGATTTGTAGGACGTTATTTCGAGACGAGCACTCGGACGCGGGGATTGTTTAGCTCGAGCTACATATTAAAGGTGGGTACTTCTTACTTTAACTCTTTAGTTCTTTAAACTTAGTGCATGAGCTATCTTTGGATATAAATTGCTTTTACCTTGACTCCACTCTTATTTTCTTGCGTTTGATATTTCCACTCGATCTTTGAGATATTCGTTTCCATATCTATACAGTCTCTCGTTGTTATCCATGATACGTAGCATATACTAGATACCATGTTTGCATGTTTTGATTGTTGTTTATTTATGTTTCGTATTGAGCATGCTGACTTCATGTAGCATACCTAATTTCTGTTTATATTTGTATGATGACTGTTGTATGTTGCGCATTATATCATTGCATACGTGTTAACGATAAATTCTCCCTTGCGGTCGAGAGAGTCATTAACTAGGACCGCACGCTCGGCCACTCGAGAGAGTGGTAGCTGGAGCAGATGGTGCTTATCTTGTCGTACCACACTCGGCCACTCATGGGCAGTGGTAGCTAGAGTTGCGAGCAGTAAGGACCCCCTTCGCTGTGTAGCTAGTTAGCTACTCAGCACCTATCCATTCAGTCACTCGAAAGTAGTGGTGACCTTTGAGTGATACAGTTGTCATCAATCCTGCCTCTCGACCATACAGAGGTCGTGGTGCAGAGAGGTGGGCGGGGTGACCATTCGTGCATACGTTGTCATTATACTTGCTTTGGCTGTTGTTGTTTACATATGCTGTTATTGCTTACTTGTGCTACTGTGGTATATTTATGTTGTCATCGCCTACTACTGTTATCCACTTATGCTGTTATGCTTACTTATGTTGAGATATACACTCATTGTAGGTGTTCAGACCTTGATTTATTTATTGGAAATGTTTAAATATCTTACATATTACCTCTGTAGTTATGAGCAGTACTGTAGCAGATTAATACTACTTATAAACTTCTATTACCTATCCTAGGATATGGTTACAGGTACGAACATTTATTATGATTTTATTTCAGTATCTACTATTTTTATTATGAGACTGTATACTGTTGGCACTCTCTATTTGGATATTATGTTCATGCACTATCTTTCTTTTACCCGCTGAGTTCTAATACTCACCACTCCACAAAATGGGTTTTCTTTCGCCAGGTCGCAGTTAGATGAGTCATGGATTCTTGGAGAGATGTTGTCTGCCAGTCCTGCGTCATATCCGAGGAATGATTTTGGTTTTTGTTTCTCTTTACTTGCATTTCGTATTCGTTGGATTTGGTGTTGTGAGAATTAACTATATTTTGATACTTGGTTTGTGGACTCTGTATTTGTGCTGTTTTGTTGACTTTGCATTTATGGGTTTTCTTTCCATTATTTCACTGTGTTTTCAGTGCAGCCGTGTGGGTTGTTAGTGATATAAACTGCATGGTTATGTATGTTCCAGCCATGTAGGCTGATGAATATGTTATTATGTTGTTTGTGTATGTATATTGGTCCTAATTGTCACTGTTACAGGCGAGGTGCTGTCCGATTTTCGATTGGACACCCTTACTCTCGGGGCGTGACAGCTCTTCGTGGTCACGACAACAAGAGGGAACACCCTCTTGTTGGCGGCGGGAGAAAAAAAGAGGGGAGAAGGGAGAGAATAAAAATTAGGTTAGGGTTTCCAAAACCTTATCAAACCAATTAATGATCTCTTGTGTATATTTCTCCCTTAACCATCTCAATATATAACCCTCATTAATGAGTTGAATTAGAAAGCTCAAATCCAACCCATTATCCTTTAACAAAAAATTAGCCCATTAACCTCTTGGTTTGGTCCACAACTAAACCAAATTGGTTCATGACTAACCCAAATAGAGTCTAACTCTTCCACAAGAGATGTGACATATCCGTGCTTTTGATTCAACAAATATTTCCATATTTATCTTATATATGTGTTAGGATATATACTAAAAGCCTAGCTTTTGGTATAAATATTTATCTAGAAATAAGAATCACATTGGTCAAATATCTATATTTATGATAAATGTAGTTGTTCAATTAATTTATGTTGTAGATAATATGGTGTGTGGTGTCATACACAGAAGATCATGTTATCTGTTCTTTATAAATTATAAACAGTTGCTCACGACTAAGATGGAAAGGAACAAACCATTGGAATAGTCGTAGTGTAATTAGGTATTAGTTTATCTTGACTAATAAATTGCACTAGTACATCTAAGTGTATTGAGTAGGACCATTTTAGGTAAGTTCTTTTTATACTGACTTGATAAAAGAACTAGACCTTAGTTATTATGGAAGTGTGTGCTCTTAATCCTAATATAATAACAAGCACATATATTTGATATTTATTTCTTTAATTTACAATGGGTGAGATTTAGTTCGATAAATCAATAAGCCCGATAAGTTGGGAAATGATATCACTTATAGTGTGTATTGTTGATTATAGAAGGAAACTGTGTCCTAGTGATCTAGGTTGATAATGTCCCTAAGAGGAGCTCATAAGGATTGCCATGTTAAACCCTGCAGGTGGACTTAGTCCGACATGATGATAAGGTTGAGTGGTACTACTCTTCGACTAAGATATTAATTAAGTGAGTTGTCAGTAACTCATTTAATTAGTGGACATTCGACATCTTAAATACAGGGAGACTAACACACTCATAATAAGGAGCCCAAAATATAATTTGGGATTGATGCGGTAGTTTAATAATAATTCTTTAGTGGTATGAATTATTATTGATGAAGTTAAGTTGTGTGTTCGGGGCGAACACGGGAAGCTTAATTTCATCGGGAGACCAAAACCAATTCCTCCTCTCGGTCCCTATCGTAGCCTCTTGTATATAGAGATTTATACCCACCACATACCCACCTTCTTACCCATTCTTTGGTGGCCGGCCAAGCTAGCTTGAAACCCAAGCAAGGGCCGGCCAAGACACAAAGGTTGAGCTAAGTTGGTGGCCGGCCAATGCTTGGAGTCCAAGCATGATGTGGTCGGCCACATCATATTAAAAAGCATTTTATTTATAAATTTTTCTTATGTGGATTCCATGGTTTTAAAAGAGAGTTTAAAATTTAAATCTTTCCTTTTATAGCTTTCTACAAAAGATTAAGAAAAGATTTGAAATCTTTCCTTATTTGTAGATTGAAAGATAGATTTTAATTTTGAGAAAACTTTTCTTTTTTAACCATGTTCATGATTTAAAAGAGAGTTTAAAAATTAAATATTCTCTTTTATAAGTTTCTACAAAAGATTAAGAAAAGATTTGATATCTTTCCTTATTTGTAGATTGAAAGGAGATTTTAATTTTTAGAGATAACTTTCCTTTTTGGAAATCATCCACATGTTTAAAAGAAAGATTTTAATTTATAAAATTTTCTTTTTATAATCCACCATGAAGGAAAAAATTATTGGAGAAATTTTTATAAATTTCCGGAGACAAATTAGGAAGTTTTAATTCTTGTGTTAATTAAAACTCTACTTGTTTTGGAGATTAATGTGGCCGGCCATAATGTTTAATGAGAAGAAAATTATTTTTAATTAAATAAATTTTCCTTTTCATGGCAAAAGAATTAAGGAAGTTTTTTTATTAAATTTCCTTATTTGGCAAGACCAAGGATTATAAAAGAGGGGGTAGAGGTGCCTTCATGGCTAACGACTCTATTATTTTTCTCCTCTCTTTTCTCCTTGGGTGTGGTCGGCCCTCCTCTTTCTCTCTTCTCCATCTTGTGGTTGAACCTCATCTCATCCTTGGAGTCCTTGTGGTGGCCGGATCTTGTTTGGAGAAGAAGGAGAGAAAAGGAGGCGATATTTCTAGCATCCCTTGGAGCTTGGTGGTGGCCGAACCTCTTCATCTTTGGAGGAGCTTTTGGTGGCCGAAACCTAGAAGGAAGAAGAAGGTGCTTGGTGGTTTTCGTCTCGGAAGATCGTTGCCCACACAATGTCCGAGGTTAAAAGAGGAATACGGTAGAAGATCAAGAGGTTATTTTTGCTTACAAAGAAAGGTATAACTAGTAATTATTTTTCGCATCATACTAGTTTTCTTTGTATAGTTATTTTTGGAAATACCAAACACAAGAGGCATATGATTCTAGAGTTTTCGGATTTGTTTCAAGGTTGTATTTCTTTTCTTTTATTTTTCAAATTTGTGATTCGATTGTTCTTTTTGGTTAACCTAGAGTTATTTAAGGAAATTAAATATTAACTTTCCTTAAAAGGCTTTGTTTAGGCGGTGGTGGTTACTCTCATATCCAAGAAGGCCATGTGCCTTGCCATGCAGTCCTGGAAGTAAATTTTGGAAATTAATATTTAATGGAATTAATAACATAGGTGGATTTGAATCAATAGTGTTAACTTCCGCTTGCGATTCAAATCTAAACCATTAAGAACAGATAAGTTAAATTTGGAATCAATGATGTTAAGTTCCGTCTGCGATTCCTAATTTAACTTCTAAAAAACATAATAGGTTATTTAAGGAAAGGTTCGACACTTGTATACAATTTTTGTACAGTGGAACCAGTACGATTTTCCTAGGACTAACCAACAATATGGTCCAACCAAACATTTATCTTTTGATCTACGAATCTTATTCTTTAACTTATTTTACATCTTTTAGAGACTCATAATACGTGTGACCCAATAGGTTTCTGATTTATCTTGGTCGTCTATAATTAATTAACTACTTAATTATGGAACGATCATGAGTGACACCTAGTAGTACATCATGATCTCCAATTAATTAGAAAATCATAGTTGATTTCAGAATTAATTCTGAACCCTTCAGCAGCTACAGTGAGTCATGTCTCGTTCCTTTCACATGTCCCACTTGGTTCAGGACATGGTCTATGTGCCAGTCCCCACTAAGTTGACTACGTCACACGTAGCCCAAGTAATACTTCCTCATTTTGCGGATTCAAATTACTCGTACATGTGTCTAAAAGTCTCGTACTTTTAACATGTGATGCTTTGGCTAAAGACTTTAAGTAATAATCCTAATGAGTGGTTATAGGGTATACATCTCCTCGCAAAGAGCGATGAATCTTCTATAGGTTATCCAAACACTTTCGAGCACTTCAACTTATACCCAATTATCCCGGATCCACACTTCGATGAGATGCTTGCTTAAGATGTCAAAGTATATCTTCATGACCAAGATGACTTGTATACCTTAAGTCGAAGAAAACTTGCACTCGAGCTACAATAAGAGCTTCACAGACATATTCATATATGTAGATAACCATATGAAGTCTTACAACGAGTCACTTCAATGAACTAGTTACAATAACTAGTATCAAGTTTAACTCTCGACATCCCAATATCTCCAGCCAGTGAGAAAACAGCTGCTTGACAAACTAAAGAGTATAATCCGTGCTAGTCTTATAGAATTGATGATGCCCGAATGCATCAATTCTACGACTAGGAAAATTATAATACATTCATAATTACTCATGTAGAGATAATCATGAGTTGTAATCCAATCACAAATTCAATCATGCTATGAATTATATTACAAACATTTAGTAAATGAGTTTAAGACCATCAAACAGATAATATGCACTCAAATAATGAATCTATATTTATCAAATAAATAGTAAAAACTATAAGGTGATTGCCTTGGGACATCCCTCAAAATCTAATACTTTTGTCTAAATTTGTATACAAATATGAGCATTGGTACTCTGCTTGCCTCCGACTGCCGAACAATTTGCCATGGCATGAGAAGCGGGCACTAGTAGATAGTACCATTGCTACCTTGAGATACTCATGAGAAGAGTCAACATTGCTCTTGAGATACTCATGAGACCCCGATTGCTCTTCCTCAATGAGCCTCAAGCAGTCTTGACTGGTAGCCACAAAAGTTCGCGGGGTACATTTTTTTTTTTTCATTTCTAAGAGGGGAAGATGTGTGTTTACGATTGATGGGGCGGAGAGTGAGGCATGTATCTGATAACCCATCGAGGGAGCTATAGATGTATAGTCAATCGGGATAACCTACTTGACATTGTTCATGAGCTTATACACTAGAGATTTGGGAGGGCTACGACTGAAGGACATCTTAATAAGAATTTTGTCCTTCAACTTACTAAAGATCTTATTTCTTTATCATTAGCTTATACACAACAGTTAGATTCAAGTTTGATCATTTGAATTTAGATTGGCTAAATGAGAGGATAATCCACTTGTATTTTCTTTCTTTTACTATTCACACTCTTAACCTTAACTTGTGCTTCATTCAGTGCCATTGAAATATATAAAATTAATAAAAAAAATTCAACAATTATTCATTAGTTCAAGTAATGATAATCAAGAAACAAGCCACCATTATCTCTATTCTAAAATAGCTTATGCAGCACAATGGAAATAAAGAGCAACGAACTCCATTAAAAGGAACACTATCAACACATCAAATTAGCATACTTGTTCTAGATTTCAAAGTCTTTATCAAGAGAAACAAATACGTAATGAAGTCTTCAGCATGAAGCTACAAGCTCCACACAAACATGACATGGAAGTAAAAATCAAATGGAAACTAAAACAAGATCAAGCTCATCACTTCTTAGAGACACCAATAGTTTTTCCCCTCCTTCCAGTAGTTTTTGTGTGCTGATCACGAACTCGGAGACACTAGTTGTGTCGAAGTCCTTTGTGATTTCTGCAAAAAAGATTTCCATACAATGAAAAACTAAAACAAGGCACTGAGATTGAGTTGCAGTAGATAATGGTACTTGTGATATAAAAAATATATACTCAGATATTTTTGAAGTTTACATTGAAAAGTAGAGAAGCAATGACAATCGACATGATTTCAAGATTATTTGATTATTCTCATAATTGATTAAGAAAACACGGTCTCATGTGGTAATAAATCAGATGAGGTGGATTGAACATTGTTAACTAAATCAAATTTGAATCAACCAACACCACCATACACTTCCATAAATTTAATACTACAAAAACAGACTTATTCCTACTCAAAATTTCAAACCCACACTAAAAAGTCAATCTACAATCACCCAAAGACTCAAACCTAGACACCATTGTTTCTGGTGACACTAAATCACATGTAGATTAAGAACTATTTATAAAATCAAATTTGTATCAACAAGCACCACATCCGACTCAAAGTTACCGACCTTAATTTTTCAAACAAATCAAAAGGCATGCCCTAGTTGAAGCAGTATTAAACTTAAACATGACTGCCACATGAAATCAAAATTTCCACCAAATAACAAGAAGCATACCATATGCAAACACTTCAATACAATAAATGCACTAAACCAATCAAACATACAAATAAAGAAAATAGATGAATACCAACCATAGATAATTACAAGCATCCTAGCGCATGTTGTTAGAACCTATAACAATAAAGATAATTATTAACTTTATTTTCTCAACGAACCAATATAATTTAACATTATAAACTTTGATAGTACTAGCTATAGATGCCAAATATGGATCATATGTGTCGTCAACATTATTATGATTATTATCTTCAGTTGATCTGATAATTGACACATTGTCATATTTACAAAATGTAATAAAAAATTATGTTTGCAAGTAAAAGTATAATAGAAATGCAGAATTAATTGACACATACCTTTGCTACAAAATTAGATAATTGCGCTTGTCATGTGACACTCATCAATGTCTGCATCCACAACATAACCTGGAATTTGAGGTTGATTTCTCCTTTGATGATTTCAATCTCTTCCGAAATCCCTTTGTTTTTACTGAAGAAGGATCAATAGTACCAAGGTCCTCATCCGTGGATTTCTTCCTTTAACTTCTATCACTATATGTTCTACTAATGTTCATCTCTTAAATTTTGTTATAGATACAATTGAATTGTTCATCCAAGAAGGTTGCCCCCTCATTAGTAAAAGATATATCATCAATTAATAATGAAGCTTTATAGGATAACCTCGAGTGTCTCGACATCAAAAACCTTTCTAGATCTGGATCATCGATAAAATTTTACTTCCCCAAACCATATATTGCTCCAACTTTTGCATCTCGTGTCTATCGTTTGAGTATATATGTATCAGACAAATGAAACACTTAGTTGATACGAAAAAAAGCTAACATATGCCTGCATGGAATGCCCTTAAACTCAAATTTTATGCATCTACACGATATGTAGTCCCTTTGTTTGTCACGCGTGAGAACCCTTGGTTTGGAAGAAGAAGAATTTTGAAATTTCATTACATGGTAAGACACTGAGTCAACTCCTATGAATGTATGTTGCACGTAATAATCATGATTCACTTATTTCACTTTGAAACTCTGGCCATTTCATTTTTGTGTATAGCTTACCCATTTGAGTTTCCATTAGACAATTAGTATTAATCTTGGGATGCTCATTTATATCAATATAGTCTACAACTAACTCATTGTGTTTTTGATATCTCAGTGTATAAGTACCCCCATGGTAGTTTTGATATGATCAATCAAGTCAAGTTAGGTCATGTTATGTTTTGATGCCCTGTGTCTATGTGTGCAGGAACTTAGGAGCATAGGAAGTCGAGCGAAAGATGCAGCTAGCAAGAAAAACAGCATGGGAGAGAGTTGATGGGCTCAGTGCGTCTGAAGGACGAGGTGCCACGGAAGAGTATGTTGACGGATGAGAAGAAAGCGCCTGGCGGTTCCGAGGGACGAGAAGCTTGAGCGGAAGGTTACTCAAGAAGGTCAGAAAATGGGTTCAGATGACTGAAATCACTCAAGTGAGCGGAGCCAGAGCGAGAGCTCAGACCAAAAAGTCAACAGGGAAGTTGACTTCGGTCTAGGCGCTCGGATCACTTGGGCACCCCGGGGTGCCCAGCGGATGCCGTATCGACACCGTTCGAGTGCTTGGAACCCTTTCGGGCACTAAGACCAGAAAGTTTGTCAAAACTCAATGTGTCACGATCCGTTGTGACTTGAATAAAATTTTATCCACGTCTAGGTACCTAGAACCCTTCTAGGCACCCTGATCCTAGAAGCTAAACACAACACTTGTAAACTTTCTACCTTTTGTTTATCTTTATATTTGAGTACTTTAACTGTTGTAAGAGGCTTCTCCGCCTGAATGAGATTTGATAGTGAGCTTTATTTGCCTTGGATTAGCAATCCTCTGATTCCAAACCAAGTAAACGATCTACCTCTTCCTTCTTGTTTATTAATTAGTTTCTTTTTATGCAAGTGTTTCTTAATTTGGCTCAGAAATATGAGAAAGGTTTCAATTTATATTTTAGACTATTCACCCCCTCTAGTCGGTAGCCAAAGGACCAATGATTAGTATCAGAGTGAGGTTACTTCAGAAGGACTAACCGCTGACTGAAGCACAAGAAATGACCTGAGCTAGCATCTATCCACCAGTGTTTGAGGGGGAGTTCATGTTTTGGAGACGTTAAATGGAAGTATATTTTAAAACTGATTACAATATTTTATTAACGATTAAGTATAGTTTTGATATGCTTGAGAGCGAAGAAGAAAAAGAACTTGAGGAACATCGATGGACTGAGAAACAGCGCAACGATTTTATGGCAAATGGTAAGGCTGAGTTACACTTTTTGAGCGTTCTGCCTGCTAAGGATCTTGACAAAATCAGCAAATACAAGAGTGCAAAAGAACTTCGGAAAATGTTCTTAAAGCTCTAAGAAGAACCAAAAGAAGTCGAATTTAACTCCTCAATGGACACTGAGTCGTCATCAGAAAAAATCTGAGACCGAGAAAATTGTCGGAACAACTCTTATAGCTGAATACCTACCTGAAGACAATGAAAGCTCATCCAAGATGAGCATCGATGAAGGGGGAGAGTCTTCGGAAGAAAGCAGTGATGAAGGAGGACCATCTACCGATGAAAATGATATGGTAAGTCAAGTATGTAAACTTCCTCCAAATCAACTGTCTGAGTGCATTAAAATGATAACTAGATCTTTGTTGAAAACTAGATCTACGTATGTAAAATCAAAGAAAGAATATGAATGTCTAAAAGATGAAATTGATAAATTAATAGATGAAAATACAAAATTGAAAGATAAAATTAAAATGCTAGAAAAAGATAATTTATGCTCAAATCTTTCACACGCTCCAGAAAGAAATTTCAAATATCATTGAAGGTTTAATTGATATTTTAGATATCATCAGGGTCAAATTAGAAAATTATCACCAAAGAATATTCCTTAAAAATTTTTAATTAGCCTAATTGGAAGGAGCCTATTTTGGGTTCCAAAATCATGCATAAATTATTTTTTTTGCATTGCGTATTTTTTGTTTTCTTAGAATTATCAAATAAATTTCTTTACATGATTTATGATAGAAATTAATCTGAATTTAATTTTTCTGAAAAGAAAATTTTCATTACTTATCTATGAATTTTTTTTTGAGTTTTTTTTACTATTATATTATTTTTCTATAAATTTTTAACAAAATTCATATTTTTCAATTTTAAAATATCTTGTAGTGCTATTTTTTGTAAAAGTTATTTTTCTATAAAACTTTATCATTTTTCTATCTAAGAAATATTCTCAAATTTTTTTTACCATTGGTGAATTTTCTATGAATTATTTTTTCAAATGCAAATTTTTAATTCTCAAAAATTAAATTTTTGAAATTTTATTTTTTTAATAAAAATACTTCCTCTATTATATTATCAAAAAATTTCTTACAATTTTTTGAACTTAGAAACAATTTTTAAGCAATTTTTAAAATTTTAGCAAAAAGGAATCTTTATATAGAAAAGAATTTATTACTATTTAAATTTAATTCAATTTTTTTAAAAAAAAATTATTTCAGCTTTATATATTTAATCTTAATAGTTATAAAAATTCTCAGAATTTTTTAATAATTAAAATAATTTTATAATTATTTTATAAATGATTTATAAATTGTAAAAAATTTGGATTTTTGAAATTTAAAAGTTCATGATTTTTCTAGGTAATAATCACCTTATTTTTATCTCTTAAACTCTAATTTAAATTTGTTTTAATGTTATTTTCATGGAATAACCTATTTTTAATGTGATCAAAGGGGAAGAAATAGAGGTTAAGTGTAGGGGAGGGTACATTAATTTTTGTACATTTTTTTCTTAAATGCAAAATATATACTTACCATTTCTATTACTATTTATTTTTGGTTTACCCTAATTTAATTTGGAGTTGCTCACGTTAAAAAGGGAGATATTGTAAGTACCCCGTGGTAGTTTGATATGATCAAGCAAGTCAAGTTAGGTCTTGTTATGTTTTGATGCTCTGTGTCTAAGTATGCAGAAACTTTGGAGTATAGGAAGTTGAGCAAAAGACGTAGCTAGTGAGAAGGACAACACGGGAGAGAGTCGACAGACTCAATGTTCCGAGGGACGAGGTGCTACGGAAGAGTATGCTGGTAGACGAGAAGAAACCTCTCAGTGGTTCCGAGGGATGAGAAGCCGGAGCAAAAGGTTGCTCGAGAAGCCCGGAAAATTAGTTTGGGTGAGCGCTCTTCTGGAAGGCTGAAATCATCCAAGCGAGCGGAGCTGGAGCGAGAGCTCGGACTAAAAAGTCAACAGGAAAGTTGACTTTGGTTTGAGCGCCCAGAGGGTTCGAGCGCCCCTGGGGCGCCTCGCCCAACGAGGGTCGTATCGACACTATCTGGGCGCCCAGAACCCTTCCAAACACCTGGACCAGAAAGTTTTTCGAAACTCAACATGTCGCGATCCGTTACGACCTAGATAAAATTTTATCCACATTCAGACACCTAGAACCCTTTCAGGCATCCCGATTAGGACTATAAATATAGTTCATATTCCAGAAGATGAACACAATACTTGTTAATGTTCTATCTTTTGTTTAGCTTTATATTCGAGCACTTTGACTGCTATAAGAGGCTTCTCTGCTTGAAGGAGATTTGATAGTGAGATTTATTTATCTTGAATTAACAATCCTCTTATTGCAAACTAAGTAAACAATTTACCTCTTCCTTCTTATTTGTTAATTAGTTTATTTTTATGCAAGTGTTTCTTAATTTGGCTTGAAAAGACAACAAAGATTTCAATTTCTATTTAAGGCTATTCACCCCTTCTAACCGGTAGCCAAGGGACCAACACAGTGCTCTATTAAAATGAGTGATAAAATCCATTAATAAGTTCTTATTTAAGACATATCTCTTGAAAAATATATGTGAGTCTTCAAATCTTTGATTGCTTGATATTCTAGTACAAAATACATGACTAAAATATATTGACACCCATCTGTATTGCAATTCATACATTAAGGATAATCAATCATTATTCTCTAAGTTAGCACACTTGATAACCTCTTCCCATAACTTTTCAAAATCATCAGATGTTGTAGAATTTACAATGACATTCTTTATGTTTTGATAGTGCTTTCAAAAAGTCAAAAGGTTTAATTTTTCTGGGAATTTATTTAGTATGTGTCATAAACAATATCAATACACTGAGGGAAAAACTTTATGCAATGACTTTTGTCATAGTAGGATCTTGATCAGTGATGATAACATTTGGTGAACCTTTAGACATGACTTCTATGAACTTCTTAAGTAACCAAACAAAAGGCATAGTTTTCTCATCACTTAGAAACCCGCAACCAAAAATAATTGTCTAATGATGATGATTAACTTCTATAAAAGGTACTAAAATCAAACCATATTTGTTTATGTTATATGTAATATCAAATACAATTACATCATCAAATACACTGTATACCCTTATAGATACATGATCAGCCCAAAAATACCTATTAAATTTGTTATTTGAAATAGTCTCATAATCAAAGAAAAAAAGTTAAATTCTTCTCTTGCTCAAATGGAAATAACTCGATCAATGTTTTGACATCAATACCATTTTGTTCATCCCTTAGATTTCTCTAAAATTTTCTAATATCTCTTTTTGTGCAACCTACCCCCTCAGGCCCTCCATACTCTATCTCCAATAATCACATTTATTGACAAATTTGTACATTGACCTTTGAAAATTATTTTATTAATGTTTTCTTTGCTGTTGAAATATTATGATGTGAACGTAGCAAATGCACTTTTGATGAAGTCAAGAGTCGATGATTATTAGTTTCTATAAAGTTACTGACAACCCAATTAGATCTAATTTGTTTCTTAACAATTGTAATGTTTGACTTACAACCCATTCTAACTGCGCCACGTGCTATTTCCCTTGTCAGTTGATCAACTTTTGCATGTTTATTCCACCACATTAGATTTGTATACCCTTCTTTAAAGCATATAATTTGTTTTCACATTACTTCATTTGTCATCTTATTTTTCTTGCTCGTATGCATCCTTGAACTAAATTCAGCTTCTCGTACATATTGATTATAGAACGAATATGTATCCTCTAGTGATGAGAATTTCATTTTAATTTTTGTTTTCGATAATCTACAACTTGGGAATATATTCTTGATCATTAACTCTATTTTCTTCTATTTCTAATTGCCCTCACATTATAATTGGCAATAGATAATTAGATAAATAAATAAAAGTACAACTTATTTCTTATAAACTCAAGACTACAAGTAACTTGATTGATACAAAATAATGCTTAAATCAGTCTGCACATGTTCAGAAAATTGAGATCCATTCATATTGCAATAGAACATCATAGCTAATGGTATAACATAGAAGCAAAACAATAGTTTCAAATCATGTTTTGAAATTTGTAACATAAACAATACAACCTTATCATAAACAATATGATGAAATCTGTCGGTATTACACATAAACAAAACAATTATCGATATTACATAGAAGGAAAATAACAGTTTCAAATAGAAATAGAAAAAGCAACAGAAACAATATAATTTATAAAAGTGAGCTTTTACCTACAATGAAGTTCGTTGCGTTGAGGAAAACCCTAGCTTTGGCGTGGCAAGGATCAAGCTAGCTTTGTCACGGTGAGTGAGGGAGGCGCAGGAAGCCCTAGATTCATTGGGAAGACGAGTGGGGGAGGTTGGAGGGAGGTTGCGGTGAGGGCCTATGATACGTGGGGAGCTTCATTACAGGGAGTTTCGGGCACCACGAGGGAGGCACGACAAGGGAGGGTCTGCCATGAGGACAGTTGTGAGATTCTGCGGCAAGAGAGGAACGGAGATTCTATTGGAGGGTGGAACCCTAGCTCCGTCTCGCCGAGGGACGCAACCTGTGAGAACTTGTTGAGAGAAGGGAGGGAGGGCGCGACGAGGAGAATCTCGAGTGAGGGAGCTTGCGACGAGGAGAATCGCGAGCCTCAACGATAGAGAATCAAGAGTTAGGGTTTCTGACTAGCAGGGACTCAGGCGTTTAACATGGTGGAAGATTTTGGATTTAGCAAAAAAAAAAATGACGCAGACCCTATATATATATATATATATATATATATATATATATATATATATATATATATGAAATTTTGTTGTGGACGAAACACTGAGCGACTGTGCACACCATAGTGATTTAAGCATCTAGATTTTTTTTTAAAATCAACATTTCCTTAAAGAGGAATACTATATTCTGTGACATCTAAAATTTTTAATCTTAAATACTATAACCCAAGAGAAAAACCTGAACTCTAAGAGAAAATCTTATTAGCTTAAGTCCATTATAATCCAACCCCTAAATCTTAAAATCTTAAATCTTAAATACATATAATATACCCTATAAATACTTAAAAATTTTAATTTTAAATAATATAATCCAAAAAGAAAACCTGAATCCCAATCTCTGCACATTATTCATCAATTACTACTTTTACTATAACTTTCACCATTGAAATCAAATTATTTTATTCTAAAAGTGACACTTTAATGACATTTCTTTGTGAGCTTTCACAATCATTGAATATTGGTCGCCAATCAATCAACGAATAAGATGACATATTCCACTCAAACATAATGACTAAAAAAAAGGATCTTCATCGCCCGTGAAGAATGATGCCAAGGTATTTCAGTTTCCAATCCTAGTTATTGAAAATGACAAATCTTCTGGATAGACAATCACAAATATTTTATTTTTGATTTATTTTGATCATCGATATATATATATATATATTTTAGCTGGATCGATCAGCTTAGATGAATTTGTCATATTCTTAGTTATTAGTACACTTGCACAGTTTTCAAAGTGGTCCATCGCTAAATAATTTTATAGCAAAATTAGGCATATTCCATCGTGAGAGCCGTAAAATAGTTTATTATTCTTTATCACTTCACTTTGATATTGAAAATGAAAATAGTGTTTATCCATGAAGCAAATTGTTGAAATTCTCTGTTTGATATAAAAGGAGTAACAAATACCGTGCATTATAATCTCTGCTCATCGAGAAAATTGTTATATGGTTTTATTTTTGTTCGAAAAATTTATTTTCTTAGGTGGCAATATCAAAAATTTATGATGCCTCGGTTTTGTAAATCAAGCAATGATTAGTCATGGGACCAAAAAACGACACTTTTCAAAGGTCACATAATCCTCCATCCTATCCCCACACGTCAATGCTTCCTTTTAGAATCTTTCTTCCCATCAAAATGGGAAAAAGAATTATTTTTCTTTTCCCTTCTAAAGATTGATTTCATATTAATTGTCATTTTACAGGAGTTTTTATCATTTATAATTTTTTTTTTTTTATCTAAACTATTTTTTTATTCTCAATCAATCTAATGACAGTAATTAAGTTTTAAAGAAGAACCCAATGATCAAATTTATAAAATCAGCAAATATAATATTAAATTTTAAAATACTGCACTATGCTATATTTAAAAAATCAATATGATGTTGATTTTTAAATACAGCATTATAATAATGTTAGTTTTATATATATATATAAAGTCTACTATTCACAACTGAGTGTAGTACTGTATTTGAAAATGGTCGTACACAAGTACTAAAGACTTCTATTTAAACGGCCTTTAGGACATTTGCCCTAATGTAAGCCCCGTTCTTCTTCCTGTGGATCTGACGATGGCAATGGGAGCCGGCGCCGGCGGGGACATGGGTGGCCACGAAATGGGTATGATGGCGCCTCCGCCAGCTTCATCTCCGGCGCATCCCATGGGCCACGGGATGATGCACATGACCTTCTTTTGGGGCCAGCGCGCCGCGATCCTCTTCTCCGGCTGGCCCGGCGACCGCGGCCTCGGTATGTATCTCCTCGCCCTCGCCTTCGTCCTCGTCCTCGCCGTCCTCGAGGAAGCCCTCTCCGCCGCCTCCCAGAGGTTCTCCTGGAGGCAAGCCTCCGGCGGGGGGAGCCGCGGGCCGGCCGAGGCGCTGCTTCTGACCGCGCTGCACGCCGTGCGCCTGGGGCTGGCCTACCTGGTCATGCTCGCGCTCATGTCGTTCAACGGTGGAGTATTCTTGGCGGCCGTAGTCGGGCACGCGATTGGATTCCTCTTCACTCGGAGCGGACTCCTGGAGCGGCAGGCGGCCAGATCTGGAAACGCCCAGCAACCTCCTTCTGCCAAGGTGTGAACTAAAGTTTCGGCTTCTTTCGCGTTCTTATTTGCATCGATGATGATGTATCATCATGGAAATCAATTTGACTATTTCGTGCAAAAAAAAAATGTCTTTTTCATCTACAATATAAATCACAAGGCATCTTTTTCATCCTGATTTCAACAAATAATACATGCAATTTTTTTTGTTAATAAGATTTTTCAATAGGAGAGAATATTCAAAAGGAGATTTGGACTGTTTTTTGATAAGAAACATGGAAACTGCAATCATGCTCAATATTTACTTTCACGCAAAGTTAAACATTGTTTAAGACAACACGATACAGCACAGTTGCATTACATTGTTCTTCTCATCGCACCGCTCCAGCAAAAAGCCAGCAACCAAAATGCTTTGCTTGTATATTAATGATGCACTCGACGACAAATTCTTACCCGACATTGAATTAGTTCATTCATTCCATCAGTTCATCCTGTCACTTTGAATCAAAATTAACGTGATGGTCCCCACAACTACAGGCTGTTACCCATCTACATTATGAATTTTTGAATTCTTCTGCCATCACTACAAGAGCTGCTTCCACTGAAAGAGAGAAGCTGGTCAATAGTTCCATTCATGGGGAAGGGAGTTCATGGGAGTCCTAATGGCTACCGGCTGGAGATGGCTGTGAAGCCTCAGAGCGTCTGCTCTTCCCATAATTGCATCTGAAGAGAAATAGTGATCGAATAAGTAAATCGACTTTTTTTTCCTATTATTATCAGAAGAAGAAATCACAAAGATGGTAGTTAACCATATTGAGTGACAAATCCACTGGGGAGACTTGTGTTCAGGTTCAGAGCCTGGGCCACTCTTGCCGGAATAAACACAGTTGAACTAGCTGCTGCATCACGAGCAATAACAGAATCAGGAAACATCGAAGGCAAAGAAGACTAGCAAGTTTATGTTTAAAAAGATGATTACTTGGCTTCTTTTCCGGCTCCGCCTTGCTCACTGCCGTGCGAGGTAGGAAGACGCCGGTGCCGGCTGACTCATTTCGCGCGCTGGAGCGGCAAAGGAAGACTGCTGGCGTCCCGGATTGTGAAAGGGGATGGTGCCG
The DNA here is from genome assembly GCF_018446385.1 of Zingiber officinale. Lineage (NCBI taxonomy): Eukaryota > Viridiplantae > Streptophyta > Magnoliopsida > Zingiberales > Zingiberaceae > Zingiber > Zingiber officinale. Next base: position 126,857,717 of record NC_055996.1, read on the forward strand.
GAGCAGAAGTGGGGTCCGTAGCGAAGGAGAAGAGCCGGGGGTGCCGCTGCCACCGTAGCTGAGTCCTCTTCTTGCGTGTAGTTGCTGCTGCAGTAACTGTTGCTGCTTCAGGTGAAGGAGCTGAAGGTTCAGAAGCCAGCGCTCGTGATGGCTTCGCCTGCGACGCTCCGCGTCGTCGAGGTCGGACCTCGCCGCCCCTTTTCCAGCAGCCCGATTCAACAGATCCCTCGTCTTCGGCGGTGGCAAGAGACCAAGATTAAGACTCGCATAACTCAACAAAGTTCGAATCCCACGAAAGTTCTCACCTTGTCTCCACCGCTGAGGAAAGTGCGGCCGCCCATGTTGCTTCCTTCCTCTTCCTCGTGCTTCCCCTCGCGGTCGACGAAGAACTCGTTGAAGAATCCATCGTCAAGTAGCTCGGAGGGAAGCTGAAAATCCTCCGCCATAAGCTGAAGCAGCACTGTGCCGGAAGGCGGAAGAGCAAGCGTTTGCCGTAATGCTACAAAAATGGTGGCGGCGTGCACACGAATGCGTACAGGGCGAGGCGGTCGTCTGCTCTGCCGCTGCTTCAATTTGAAAATTCAAGGAAGCAGTCAACGTCGGAGGTAGCAGCAGGAACAGAGCCTTCTATAGGGGTTCTTCCAATTGACGGTGAAAACGGCACACAATTTGCAGAATTAAATTAGGGATTAATTAGGGACTACGGCAGCTTAACGATGACTTTGGAAGTGACATTTGTGCATTCCGGATGCAGCTTAAATACAATTAGCACAAATGTCACCTCCAAACTCATCGTTAAGCTGCCGCAGTCCTTAATTAATCCACTACACACCCAATCATTTAATTGCCCAGTTTTTGACCAGGCTATGGTGCAGGCAACGCATTTAAACCAAACGCATTTAAACCAATCTCCCAAGCATTCATGAATGAATTCTTAACTTTCTCGGGATAGCGATTAACATATGAATTATTATCATCATAAAGTTTGATATTCGAGATAAAATTAAGATAATTATTATTTCAAAAACTAGTAATCGTTGATAATTTATATTCTTTATGTTAATATTGAGACAGAGGTAAACATATTTACCTTTTTTACCATCATAAATCAATTCTTATCTATGATATACGGTTGTATATTTTTTTAAAAAACTAAATTGATCGATTTGATTTCTCATGTGGTATTTTGACCCAATCTGCCTGAGGGGTGTTAGAGTTTTAATTATGTTAAATTTACAATTAAACTCGATTGAACAAATCTAAATGAATTAGACAAATCCAACTTGGATAACTGGAACAAGATACTTATTCTAGAAAATTCATTATTATAAAAATTTATTCCTTCTCTATTTCTTATTCTATCTCTATTTGATTCTTAATATATCTACTCCAGAAATAACGATCCAATAAAAAAATTAATGAATCAAATTTCTAAATATCAAATAATTATTAAAGGAAGCGTCGTAATTTTAAATTTATTTAAAAAAACACTATATTCCATAAATGCTCCTCTGATCATTCAAACTACTTTAAAATATTAAAAATGAAATTTTAATAATTTGCCCTGATTTAAAATGAAAAAAATATAATTAAACTACTATAAATATTATCTTATATTATTATTTTGGGTCTGTTGGTGCAGCGGAGGTCGGCAAGAGGGGATGAATCGCTTCTGAAAAAATAAAGTATACCTTTTTCGGAGTTTTCAACTCAAAATAAAAGCAATAGTAAATAATAACAAATTAATAGAAACAAAAAAGGAACTCAGCTATTTACTTGGTTACAACCCAGTGGGTTGTTAATCCAAGGCAGTAAGAAAAAACGCACTGAAGAATCTCCTTCTCTGAAGACGGAGAAGTCTTTTACACTTTGGAAGCTTAGAACTATTGCTAGGAAAGACTACACAGTTGATTGCTTGAGTTATTGGTTATTTCTTAGCTCTAGGGGCCTTTATATAGCTCCTGGAAAGTCTATCCCGAGGGTCCAAGACACCTCCAACAAAGTTCAAGGTGCCTCCAACTCGGTGTAGCGGATAGAACTCTATCCACTGCGAACGGTCACATTTGACCAGGCTGAAGGCGCCTCAAAGCAGGTATGAGGCGCCTCAAGCCTTAGCCTGAGGCGCCTCAGCTTGAGGCGCCTTCAACATTGGTTGAAGGCGTCTCGAGCAGTCTTCACAGCTCCGTTTCTTCATTGCTTTTACTTCTGAGGCTCCGTTTGTTTGGGTGATTGCGGCCAACCGAAATAGGGCTTATCCGAACCCAATTTCTGACCTTCTCCTCGAGCAGCCTTCCTCCCCGGCTTAACGTCCCTCGAACGCCGCGCACGTTCTTCTCACCCATCGGTGTACTCTTCCGCAGCTCTCTCGTCCTTCGGACGCACCGAGCCCGTCGACTCCCTTCCTGTGTCGTCCTTCTCGCTAGCTGCGTCTTCCGCTCGACTTCCTGAGCTCCTAAGCTCCTGCACACTTAGACACAGGGATCAAACATAAAGCAGGACCTAACCAACTTGATTGATCACATCAAAACACCACGGGGTCCAACAATCTCCCCCTTTTTGATGTGCATCAACCCAAGTTCAAGTTAGGGAAAAATAGACAAGTAGTAATTTGTAAATAAAATTACTAAACTAAGATGTTAAGCATAAGTTAAAAATTATGACTACTTAATTAAGAGTTAACTAGAATTTTTCAAAAATATTTTTAATTTTTAAAAATTCTCTTCACCTAAACTTGTACTTCTCTCTCCCCTTTGATCACAGCAAAAACGGGGTAATAATAAGAGAATATGAAAAAAAATATTTAGCAAATTATATTTAAGCAAATATCTAAGCAAAAATGATTTTTTTTTTGAATTTTTAAAAAAATTCTATGTAAACTAAATTTTTAGAATTTTTCAAAATAATTTCTAAGTCAAAATTATTTAAAGAATTTATAAGAAAATGTTTAAAAACTTTTCAAAGCATTATTTAATTCTAATTTTAATGCTTTTATCATAAAGTTAGTTAAACATTTTATTTCGATATTTCAGCTTCCAGGTCGTGGCGAGGCACTAGGCCTTCTTGGTTATTGGAGCAACAACCACTTCCTTAGATAAAACTTCCATAAAGAAACTCAATGTTTAATTTTCTCACTGTAAGCTTTTAACTAATAGAAAAATTTAAGCTAGCAAAGATTTTGGAACCCAATAAAGGTTCCTTCCTACAGGGTTGGTCAAAAACTTAGGGGGTACATATCCTTTAGGTACTCTTCTAAGTTGGCTCTGATGTTTTCTTATATACCAGTTCAATTGTCCATAAATTCTTAATTTTGATTTTGAAAATTTATTTAAGCATGCATCATTATCTTTCAATTTCTCAATTTCAACTTTTAATTTTTCATTTCTAATTTTAGATTATCATACATTTCTAGTGGACATGCTTTTGCTAGGTTCAATTTCAATTCAGCATTTTCTTTTTCTAATTTGAATAAGTCTTTAGCAAGAGACTTAATGAAGCGAAAAGACTGAGTCGGGGTTAGATTACGTACCTTACTTACCTGACTTGGTGAGGCTCCCCCTTCACTGCAGCTTTCCTCTTCTGATGTTCCTCCCCCTTCATCTATGCTCATCTCTGAGCTTGACTCTTCTTCCATCTGATGGTTAGCCATTAGCGCTAACCCCGAGAAGGCTTCGACGTCTGATTCGGAAGACGACGAATCTGACCAAGTGGCCTTCAGGTTCTTGTGCTTGGAGGATTCTGGCTTCTTGTACTTGACCTTTTCCTTTTCTTTCTGCTTGCTTTTTAATTTCGGACAGTCATCCTTGATGTGTCCTTCTTCATTGCAGTTGTAGCAACAAATCATTCTTCTTTTTCGCTCATGCTTCTGTGATCTAAATTTGTTAGATTTAAAAAACTTATTAAATAGTCTTACCATTAATGCAGCTTCGGATTCGTCGATCGAGGCTTCAGAGTTAGAATCGTTTGTTCTTGCCTTCAAGGCAATGTTCTGAATTGCTTTCTCCACTTTAATGGGCTCTGCAATCCGAGATTCGTGAAGTTCAAATGTAGAAAATAAATTTTCTAAAGTACTTACCTCGAAGTCCTTAGAGATGTAGTACACATCTACTAAGGAGGCCCACTCTGGAGTTCTGGGGAAGGCGTTGAGCGCGTATCGGATCGAGTCCCTGTTCGTTACTTCTTCTCCAAGGTTGCTTAATTAGTTGAGTTATTAACTCCTTAATCCTTGCTTGGAGTTTCGCTACCTTCTCGCCGTTGTTCATCCGAATGTTCGTTAACTGGGTCCAGAGGATGTCGCGCTTCTCTAGCTTAACTTCCGAGGTACCTTCATGAAGCTCCAGGAATTTTTCCCAGAGGTCTTTCGCGGAGTCGTAGCTTCCGATTCGACTTACCTCTTGTGGTGGCAGCACGCTAAGCAGGTGGAATTCTGTCTTTCCGTTGGCGACAAAATCGGCTTGCTCCTTCTTGCTCCACGTGTTTTCTTCTTTATCTTTTGGAACTGCATAGCCGTATTTCATAATTAAGCAAATGTCAAATTCTGTCTTAAAAAATACCTCCATCCGGCGTTTCCACATCGCGAAGTCTCCGTCGAACTTCGGGGGATGAATATTCGCTCTGGCCATCGTCTTGATCGTTGTGCTTCAGTCGGCGGTTAGTCCTTCTGAGGCAACCTGGCTCTAATACCAATTGTTGGTGCAGCGGAGGCCGGCAAGAGGGGGGTGAATCGCTTCTGAAAAAATAAAGTATACCCTTTTCGGAGTTTTCAACTCAAAATAAAAGCAATAGTAAATAATAACAAATTAATAGAAACAGAAAAGGAACTCAGCTATTTACTTGGTTACAACCCAGTGGGTTGTTAATCCAAGGAAGTAAGAAAAAACGCACTAAAGAATCTCCTTCTCTAAAGACGGAGAAGCCTTTTACACTTTGGAAGCTTAGAACTATTGCTAGGAAAGACTACACAGTTGATTGCTTGAGTTATTGGTTATTTCCTAGCTCTAGGAACCTTTATATAGCTCTTGGAAAGTCTATCCCGAGAGTCCAAGGCACTCTAACAAGGTTCAAGGCGCCTCCAACTCGGTGTAGTGGATAAAACTCTATCCGCTGCGAACAATCACATTTGACCAGGCTGAAGGCGCCTCAAAGCAGGTCTGAGGTGTTCTTGAGGCGCCTCAGACTGAGGCTTGAGGCGCCTTCAACGCCTTCAACATTGGTTGAAGGCGCCTCGAGCAGTCTTCACAGCTCCGTTTCTTGTTTGCTTTGACTTCCGAGGCTCCGTTTGTTTGGGTGATTGCGACCAACCGAAATAGGGCTCACCCGAACTCAATTTTCGGCCTTCTCCTCGAGCAGCCTTCCTCCCCCGCTTAACGTCCCTCAAATGCCACGTACGTTCTTCTCGTCCACCGATGTACTCTTCTGCAGCTCTCTCGTCCTTCGGACGCACCGAGCCCATCGGCTCCCTTCCTGTGTCGTCCTTCTCGCTAGCTGCATCTTCCGCTCGACTTCCTGCGCTCCTAAGCTCCTGCACACTCAGACACAGGGATCAAACACAAAGCAGGACCTAACCAACTTGATTGATCACATCAAAACACCACGGGATCCAACAGGGTCCCGGGGTCATTGTGCCGCAATAGGACATCCAGATTGTCACCTAGATACCCGCAGTTCAAACCTCAGTTATGACATATTTATAGAAATTTTTCCTCTAAATGGAGAGGGTAACCAAAGAATGCTGGATTTATCGGTAAAATTTTTTTATGGGGTTGGATCGATCATCTAGTGATCATCAATGAGATTAATTTGGATTATTAAAAGGATTTTCAAAGTGCTTAGGTCAAATACCTAGAGAAATTTTTTAATAATCAAACATAAATAAATTCTTGGACATATTTATTAGGAATACCATTAAAGTTTTATAAAAAAATATAAAAAAATACGAGTTTAGATAAAAATATGGCAAGAGATTTTTTAAAGGGAGAGTCTAAAAATAAATTTTATAGATTAAATTTAAAGTAGATAATATTATATAATTCCATAGATATGTGAATTTTTTTTTCCTTGATACCCTAATAATTGGTATCAGGTGATCGAATATTTAATAAAAATTTTAGGAGAAGAATTTTAGGTAGTGAAAAAGTCTAGGGTGACAGAATGTTTAAATCTTAAAAGACTAAATCCGATGAAAAAGTTTTAGAGAATTGGAATATGTCAATAGTGATCGGATATTTAAGGGGAGGCTTAAAATAAGTAAAAAATGATCAAATATTTGAGAAAAATGTCTAGAGCAGGAGAATAATGATGGCCCTTAAGGAAGGATTATTGAAAATATAATTAAAATTCCATGTTAAAAATATATGAAAAGGATAAAGGTGTTTAGAAGAAGGAAAATATTTTTATTGGGATGAGATTTTGTTAGTGTTCGAAACAAATTCATAAGATCTTAATCAAAAGTGGATAATATTGATCTTAATAATATTGTTATTTTAATATTAATATACTCTTATATATGAGAGCTATTTAAGCCTTTTTAGGTAAAATATGATAATATTTATATTATCATAATATAAGACCACCATTAAATTTATTAGGCACTAAAAGTTCATTTATACTTGTAATTATTTTTGTTCACTGAAATATATTAAAGTATTTTGACTAAATCTTATAGTTAAAATTATGATACCGTTATTAAATTTTTTATATTCTTAGACATCAATTCACAAAAAAAAAAAAATTGATAAATCCAGGGGACCGGTGAGGCACCATATAATTTTTCTACTAGCTATCAGGATATATCGAGAAGTATTTACAGCGGACGGTTAAAAAGCCCAACATCTTTTGTTGCGTGCCCCATTTAGAGAAAAAATTTCTACAAATTCGTCATAGCTCGGGATCGAACCACGGGTATCTGAGTAATAACTTAGATGCCCTACCGCTGCACCATAGTCCCGAGGTAAAAATGATAAACTCAGTTAGTCTCATTGATTAGCACTGGGGTGACCGACCCCATGGAATTTTCCTACTAGCCACCGGGATAAATCGAGAAGCGCGCGCAGTGGGCAGCCTAGAAGCCCAGTATCATTTGGTTGCGCGCTCCATTAGGAGAAAAAAAATTCTTAAATAACGTTATAACTGGGGATCGAAATGTAGATATCTGGGTGACAATCTAAATGTCTTACCACTGTACCATATTCCCGGGACACTCAGATACCAATTCACGTGACAAAAGGTGATTCGCTTGCTCCAACATCCCCTATAACCCGTCCCTAGGCTAACACGGAGAAGATAAATCACAGGTGACTAATAACAATTAGTGTAAGTGATAAGCTATGGGAGAAGACATATTCAGACACGTTGAGTTTCAACCCCAAAATCTCATATAGTAATATTCTATATCTTAATCATCGTATCGCCCCGAGGAGACCACTTATACACCAATTCACGGTGGAAAAAGGTGAATATGCTCGCCCTCAATGCCCCCGTCAATCCGTCCCAGTCAGGGGCGGATCCAGTGGGGGGAGGGGGGGGGGGCATCGGCGGTCGCCCCCCCTTGCCGACGGAGGAACCCCTACTATTATGAGGTTCCACCGGTGGAAATAGAGAATATCACCCCTTATTACATGTAAAAAATCACCCCTTCATACTTGAATTTCTGGATCCGCCACTGGTCCCAGGATCAACACGGAGGAGGTAAATCACAGGCGATTACTAGCTTTTGGAATAGTGCCTAGCACATAAGGGAGATATATACTTCAGCTTTGTCGAGATTCGAATTCCAGACCTCATGATAACAACACCTCATACACTAACCACTAAATTCATCATAGGGGACACTTATATACCAATTCACGCCTTTTGTTAAGTTTGATCATAAAAATCATTAAAATGTGTTCAAAGTTTTCAAGTGTCTAATTTGGATGGTCACGAGAACATTTCTCAAATAAAATGCATCCTCCATAAACACGACCCAACCCGAGCAACGCCTAGAGGAACTCCTACGCACCTTGAATTTAAATTTCAGGACGGGCATGAATTCACCAATGTATTCGAACCATTAGGGCAACCAGGCTATCAGGTTGTTCACGATGGGAAAAGATAAATAATCATTTCAGGATCAATACGGAGAAGGTAAATCACGGATAACTATTATTTTTTAAAATAATGATTAACACGTAAAAGAGATATTACCTCGATTTTACTCACGCTTTTAGAGTTATTTGATGAGTAATCCTTGGAGTAATCGAGCAGTAAGATATGATTACCTAATCTATCAAAAAAACAAATTGAGAGGGCTCTTTCCTAAAATGTCATTTTAAGACTCGATCGTACATTTGGTTGCTCCTTTTGGATTTACTTGACGGATAACCTCAGGATTAATTGAGCCTAATGAATGGATACGTAAGCTATAAAAAAACAAATTGAGAGGACTCTTTTCTAAAATGTCACTTTAAAAATCGAGTGACGTACGGTAGTATAAAAAAAGGGCCGCTTGCTTTGGCCAACACACCACTTTTTAACCTGTCCATGTAACGTATGAATTTCCTTTGAGGTATCTTTCTATTTTATTAAAATTTAAACTTATTTACTAATTATTTTTACTAAAGTTTAAAATAAAATTTTAAAAAAAAACAACAGCCTAACTTTTCCCGTCTTTCACCTGTATGTTTTTTTTCTTCCTCGCCTTGTTATTCATTTCCTAACATTAATATTCTAAATTCACATTTGTTCATCCTCAAAATCCTCCGATGCATATTACTATCGCCGCCGCACATGTCATTCCCGCACGCCATTGTCATTGAACGCTATTGCTATCAGTGTCGCCCATCATAACACTACTGTCATTGTTTTTTTGACGCTCCACAACAAACATCATTCAATTGAGGTGGAGTTTTCTTAATTGATTCCTTCGTCTTCCTCTTCGTACATAATTAACACACACCATTAGGTGTAGCTCCTATTCATGAAAATATATGTTGCTCTTGCTGTGCTAAATTACTTAAGTAACACCTCCACTTAAGTTGGATTTCAATCCACAGCATCTTTCCGTTGGATTAGGAAATAGATTCAAATTTTATTTGCAATGTTGATTTCTGTTGCAAGTCATTCGTTATAAATTATAATCGAATGCTTCTATATGTCTCTCCATTTGTTTAATCTTGCTATTTATATTTGTTTGTCCTGTTTCATATCATATTTGTTATTGCCCTTCCAAAATTTGTTAATGAAACTTAAAAAGGATACCCTGAATTATTATGAAAAACAAAGTTAATTAATATCATAAATCAATTATGTCAACATAGTTCTTATAATTGGGGGAAAATATATAAATATATATAATCATATGAGACAGTTTCGACTAATGCTAGTAAGAAGTTGTATAACTTCTCAACCAACTTAATAAAGAATTTGAATGTAACCCTCATGCCATAGAACTTTAGTTCTATACTGATGCGGATGCAGCTTGGGGCGTAGGAATGATTAGGAAGAAAGGGAGGGGCAGTTCGATCATTTATAAGATTAGGGCTTTGAGTTTATAAGATGCACTGTTCATGAGGAAGAGGGGAGCAAGTTTTTTCTCCGCCGCTGAGCTCACACGTGAGGAAGGAGTCCCTTCTCTACGCCGGCATCGCCCAGGAGCTTAGTCGTCGCCTCCGGCAGCCACCGCCGATGCCTCCAGTGGCCGGCGTCGCCTCCGGTAGCCACCGCTGCTGCCTCCAGTGCCTGCGTCGCCTCCTGCGGCCATCGCCGTTGCCTCCAGTGGCCGGCGTTGCCTCCGGCGGCCATCACCTCTACCTCCAGTGGCCCGCGCCACCTCCGGCGGCCACCGCCTCTACCTCCAGTGGCCCGCGCCACCTCCGGCGGCCACCGCCTCTCTCTCTCTCTGGCGGTCAGTGCCGCTTCCGCCGGCCATGGCAACTGCCCACCGCCGCCTCTTCCCGCATCTAGCGCCGTACAGCAGTCGCCGCCGTCTCTCCCAACAGCTGCCACCACTTCTTGTGGCCTTACAGGCGACTCTAGCGTACCCACAGGTGACTCCGATGACTCTACAGCCGGTGCCCACTGTTTGCTGTGCAGATCTGACCATTGTTGGATGTCCGCCATCGATCCGTTCTATTTCGTTTGGTATCGTTATCATGCTTGTGAGTTATTAGTATTATCCGGCCTGCGCGCCGTTGTCGCATTTCGGCCTGCGAGCCGAGGTCATATGCTGGCCGTGTTGCCGTCGTATTTCGATTGTGTGCCACCTTTAGATCCAGGCCGTATTCGGCTCCATGTCGTCACCTCCGAACCTCCTCTTCGGTCGGCTTAGATGCATACACTATTCCGGGTCATAGCGACTCGATCAGCTTCACTACGAGTTCACCAATCCATCCGAGGGCGCCCCCCCCCCCCCCGGGGCCAAGGTACGTCTCTATACTTATCTTGCATTTAGTTAGTTGTTCTATTATTATTCGACCACTCATATATCCGTTGAATCCGCCTCGAGCATCGGGGTACCAGAGACGGGGCGACCCGGTCGCTGGCTGCAGGTAGCGTTGATCGGAGGATTTCGGATGACTTGGTCAACGCAGAAGACAGCTCACCACCTGGGTCAGGGAGATGCGGTCAACATTCCAGACACGTCATTCCGGCATCCCTGTCGTCCCAGATTCCTGACAGGATCAAATTGACGCCGTCTGTGGGAACGCACCTGATCTGGAATGTGAAGATGGACAACACCGGAAAATTCTACCATCCTCATGACCTCGGTAGGTTTCGACGAATGTGTCATTCTCCTCACTCCACGGGTATTCGGGAGTCGAGGAACTGTGTCAGATTCTCTGCTGGCCGGCAGGTCAGTTTTTGTGTTATCTTTTCTCTTTCAGTTATATGATCTATCCTAGTTCCTCGATCGAATACCCCGTGCCGATCGGGCGGGTGTCTATTATCTGAGCTGTGAGCTCATTGTCGAAGACCCCGCGCCGATCGGCTGAGCATATATTAGCTGAGCCACGAGCTCGATGTCGAAGACCTCGCGCCGATCGGCCGGGCATATATTAGCCGAGCCACGGGCTCGATGTCGAAGACCCCGTGCTGATCGGCCGGGCGTATATTATCCGAGTCACGGGCTCGATGTCGAAGACCCCGTGCCGATCGGCTGGACGTATATTATCCGAGCTACGGGCTCGATGTTGAAGACCCCATGCCGATTGGCCGGGTGTATATTATCCGAGCCACGGGCTCGATGTCGAAGACCTCGTGCCAATTGACCAGGTGTATATTTGCCGAGCCACGGGCTCGATGTCGAAGACCCCGTGCCGATCGGCCGGACGTATATTATCCGAGCCACGGGCTCGATGTTGAAGACCCCGTGCCGATCGACTGGGTGTATATTAGCCGAGCCACGGGCTCGATGTCGAAGACCCCGTGCCGATCGGCCGGGAGTATATTATCCGAGCCACGGGCCAGATGTCGAAGACCCCGTGCCGATCGGCCGGGAGTATATTATCCGAGCCACGAGCTCGATGTCGAAGACCCCGTGCCGATCGGCCGGGCGTATATTATCCGAGCCACGGGCTCGATGTCGAAGACCCCGTGCCGATCGGCCGGGCGTATATTATCCGAGCCATGGGTTCGATGTCGAAGACCCCGTGCTGATCGGCCGGGTGTATATTATCTGAGATGTGAGCTAATTGTTGAAGACCCCATGCCGATCGGCCGGGTTTGAGTTATGATTGAAGACCGTTGAGCGACGACGTTAAACGCCAGAGCCGAATTGGTGGCTATAAATACTCGGCTTGAAGACCGTTGAGCGGCGACGTTAAACGTCAGAGTCGAACCGGCGACTATAAATACCCGGCTTGAAAACTGTCGAGTGGCGACGTTAAATGTCAGAGTCGAACCAGCGACTATAATTACCCGGTTGGAAGACCGTCGAGCGGCGACGTTAAACCTCAGAGTCGAACTGGCGACTATAACTACCCGGCTCAAAGACCGTCGAGGGGCGACGTTAAATGCCAGAGTCGAACCGAGGACTATAAATACCCGGCTCGAAGACCGTCGAGCGGCGACGTTAAACGCCAGAGTCGAACCAGCGACTATAAATACTCGGCTTGAAGATCGTCGAGCGGCGACGTTAAACGCCAGAGTCGAACCGGCTACTATAAATACCCGGCTTGAAGACTGTCGAGCGGCAACGTTAAACCCCAAAATCGAACCGGCAACTATAAATACTCCGCTTGAAGATCGTTGAGCGGCGACATTAAACCCCCGCTCTCACGGACCGGTCTATCGGATATTCTTTCTCCCCCGTTCGGGGTCGAGCTTATCAGAGCATCTATCTCTCCCGTTCGGGGTCGAGCTTATCAGAGCATCTATCTCCCCTGTTCGGGGTCGAGCTTATTGGATCTCCTATCTCCCTCGTTCAGGGTCAAGCGGTCGTCGATGTTCGCGAATCAGCACATCAGATTTCCTATTTTCCCTGGTTGGGATCAAGGCGTCATTGCTGGCCTCGTACCAGCTTATCAGACCTGCTATCTCTCCCGTTCGGGGTCGAGCGTACTTCATTCCCCCGCTCGGGGTCGAGCGGCCTTCATTGGTCGTGGACCTGCTTATCAAATCTCTCATTTCTCCTGTTCAGAGTTGGGCGCTTCTCACTGGTCATAGACCGGCTTATAAGTGTTGGTGCAACCTTAGGTCAAGGTTGACCTGGTTGACCCGACTCGAGGTGACGTGACTCGAGTTGTATTTTGATGTTTGACTTGGGAAGATTGTCGGTGCAACCTTAGGTCAAGGTTGACCTAGTTGAGTTGCATGTTGATGTTTGACACTCGTGAGAGATTTCTATTCTTGATATGAGACAAGAATAGATGTTTGGGAGATCATTGGTGCAACCGTAGGTCAAGGTTGACCTGGTTGACCTGATTCGGGAAAAAGTCCAAGTATGGAGACTTGGCACGGAGAAGTCCAAGCAGGGAGCTTGGCACGCGAAAAGTCCAAGTATGGAGACTTGGATCGAGAAGTCCAAGCAAGGAGCTTGGCATGAGGGAAAGTCCTAACTGGGATGTTAGGCGGTTGGAAAGTCCCGTGAGTGAAGCCGAGGAGTGGTCCTAAGTGGGATGTTAGGCGGTTGGAAAGTCCTGGTGAGTGAGGCAGTGGGAAAGTCCTAAGCGGGATGTTAGGCGGTTGGAAAGTCCCTGGTGAGTGAAGTGAGAAAGTCCTAAGGATGTTAGATGTGTGGAAATCACAGTGAGTAAAGCCGGTGGAAGGTCCCGTGAGTGAAGCGGGCAAGGAAAATCCAGATAGATCAAGGGTAATCGGACATCGGTGTTGAGAAGTCCAAGTGAGTGAAGCTTGGCATATGGAGTCGGAGAGGGCTCGGTGAGCTCGTTCTCGAACTAGGTTAGAGGGCACTCTAAACCTGGGAGTTGGATCGGTCGCGATCGATCCGATGTTTCTGATCGGTCGGTGACCGATCGATTCCACCGATGGCATCTGTGGAGTTCTGATCGGTCCGCACCGATCGGCGACGATCAAAGTGAAGAAAAGCTCGATCGGTCTAGGGACCGATCGGTATCTCTGATCGGTCTCCATGACCGATCTGGAGAGCTGGATCGTCCAGGACCGATCAGATTCCACAGAGTTGGGCAACTCTCAGAAGCCTTCCGATCGGTGCGGGACCGATCGACTGATCGGTCCCGCGATCGATCAAAGTTTTGACCGTCGGTCTTGATCGGTCAGTTCTAGCCGTTGCGAGCAACGGCTAGTTCTTTGTGTCTTCTTCGGTATAAAGGGGTCGAGGCTGCGATGCTACTTCTTCTTCTTCCTTGCTACTAGAACTTCTATTCTTCTGCTGCTGAAGCTTCCGCTCAACCGAGCTTTGATTGAGCTCGCCTCCGAAGCTTCGCGTGAGCTTCCAGTCGTCGACCAGCTGCTGCGTTTGGGTTGTGAAGTTGCTGCTTCACCTCCAGTCGACAAGAAAGCAAGCAATTGGTAGAGTGCAATTGTATTCATATTGTATTGCTTTTCTTACAGTTCTTGTACTCTTTGTTTGCTATTGCAAACGTTTGTGGCGAGGTTTCTCCACCCACAAGGAGTATATTGTATTAGCCGGTTCTCCGGGGTCTCATCCACCGACGGATTGACTGGACTCGTCCACCTTACGGACACGCCGAGGAGTAGGAGCCCTAATCTCCGAACCTCGTTACATCGCTGCGTCTAAGGTTTGATCATCTTCGTTTCGTTTCTATTTAGTTATTTCCGTTGCGCTAACCCTAATTGTAGAAAGAAACGGAAGATTTGGGGCGGCTATTCACACCCCCCTCTCTAGCCGAGTACGAACGATCCTAACAAGTGGTATCAGAGCGAGGCCGCTCTTCGACGGATCAACACCCGGGGGAGCACGGGCTAGAGATGGATCTCTATGGAGAAGATGTCACGATTCAACCCTTCTACGAGTCTCACGACAACTTCACATATTGGAAGGTAAGGATGATGTATTTTCTTAGGACTAATATGTTAAATTGGTTTTGTGTACAAGAAGGGTTTTCCCCTCCGATGGATGAGGAAGGAAAACCTATCAAGAAGAAGGAGTGGACGAAAGAGCAAATTCGACAATCCGAAATCAATGACGAGATAACAAAAATTATTGAATTTGCTTTACCTAATAATGTTTTGTGCAAGATAGATAGGTACAACAACGCCAAGGAATTGTGGAATAACTTGGCAAAGTTCCATGAGGAGAACTCCACTTCAAGTCATGAAGAGGAGTCAAGTGAGCCAAGGAGTTCACATCATGGAGGAATGGATTTAGAAGTTGAGGGCCACTCAACATCTAAAGAAGAAGAGGAGAGTTCTTCTTCAAGTTCGGAAGAAGAAGAAGAAGCTTCTACCTCCGGAAGGGATGAAGGAGAGAGCGTTCATTCATCCTCAAACCTAGGTAACTCAAGCATTTTAATTTCTAGCAAATTACACATAATGTGCTTTGAGTGTAGGGAATTTGGGCACTACAAGAGTAAGTGTCCAAAGAGGGTTAGGAAGGCTCCACCGGCGCCAAAGGTCAAGAAAGCCGGAGTCCCGATACGCAAAGGCAAAGAGCACGTGGTGTGCTTTCAATGCAAGCGAAGGGGACATTATCGGAGTCAATGTCCGAGGGGGAGGAAATCTCACAAGGACAAGAGACCGAGCACGTCGATAGGGGGAGCTAAGGCAAACCCTAAGGTAACATTTAAGGCACATTCTTGCAATAATAATAAGACTCATGCTAGTAGTTTTATTGCAATTGTCAAGAATGATAAGCATGATAATCTTAGGAATCAATATATGTGCTTAGGAGCCAAACATGTAAGCCTAGATAAGGATAACACTAGGAAAGCCAACCCTAGAATTAACTCATCTAAGGCTAAGGAAAACCTAGGTAGGAATCCCAAATCAACTAGACATATGCCTAGGAATGCCTCAAAGAACAATGACAAATTAAAACTTGAGGTATTAGAGAAGGAGAATCAAGTCTTGAGGTCAAGACTTGATACTTTGGAAAAGGCTCTTAAGAACTTGGAGAAGTCATCTCTAGGGTTTAAGGGTCAAAAACCAATGTCCAAGGACAAGAAAGGTTTGGGTCACAAACCTAAGTCCCAAGTGGTCAAGCCCACTTATCATAATGTTCCATTCGATTATGGAACAAAACCTAGGGCTAGGAAGACCACCACCAAGGTCACAAGGGGAGTCACCCCTAGAGTTGATATTGATGAGTCCCAAATGACCAAGGCTTCAAAGCCTAAGAGGGTCATTAGGAGGGTTGCTAGGGAAGTTATCCCTAGTGAATATTTAGTGAACCCAATGAGCTCAAATAGGTATTGGGTTCCTAGGAGCATCTTCTCTACCCCATAGATGGGTTAGAGAGTGTCAACTCCGATTAGAAGGGTAGTTAACCCAACTTTGAGGAAATTGACACTCAAGGAGCAGTTTCAAGGTTTTGAGAACTTTTGAAAATGAAATGGAATTATCATTTACTCCTTTGAAGAGTTAAATGTGCCTAAAGATTGGAAATTTTATTTTTAATCTCAATTGACACAATTTGGGAAAATCTAGAGAACTCTCGAGGAAAAATGAAACATGCCAAGTTTTGAGGATAAATTTGATCTTTAAGTGGCATGAACTAATCTAGAGTTCAAGAAGTGTCAAAATTAGGATTTTGGCATTTTAGGGCAATCAAGGGTTAAATTTTAGGTTAGCAAAGTGGTTAAGGATACTTAGATAGGTAATCTAGGTATATTTATTTATACTAAATCTTGCCATGATTGTTTGCCCTCACATGTCATGACATCATGTTTAGTTTTATTATCATTTGAAATGTCATGATAATGCTTAGGCTAGTTTATATGTCATGTTTATTTAAGTTTCAAACTTTATGCCATGACATCATGACATTGGCACATGTTTTCATTTATGATACCATTTTATGCCATGTCATCATCTCTTGCATTAATATTGATTTAAGGATGAAAAACACATTTTGATATTGAGATCAAATTTGTGTTTAGAAAATGCATGAGACCTTAATCTAAGATACCTAAACCCATATCTCACATCAAAATTGCCATGGATGTGTTTTGATACACTTTAGAAGTGTGTGAGATATTAGGATCATGAATTAGGATCAAGGTGCATAGTTCTTGTACCTAGATGAGCCTAATTCAAGAAATGGAGGATCATAGGGAAAGCTTGTGTACAAGTCATGTATATTTAGCCCTAAGATTATGGTCCTAAATTAAAAGGTTTAAAATCATTTTGAAATTGATTTGGAAAACCTTAATGAAGCCATCTTAGTGATTGCATTCATCATTGAACATTGTGATACAAAGTTGAGTTAAACTTAAACTATTTCAAAGTTTTTGAACTTTGTATCAAGATTGAAAAATGGAAGTTATTTTCATAGAAAACTATTTTTCCATGATAGTATATGCTATGAGGAATGTATCCTCAAAATTTCACAATTTTTCGAATTTTCTGGAATTTGTTGTGAGTTTCTGAATTTCGGGAGAAGGAAATCAGAACTCGAGGCTGTCCAAGGCTGGATCGGTCACTGGACCGATCCAGGGAAGGCTGGATCGGTCTGGGGACCGATCCAGAGGGGTTCTGATCGGTCCGGTGACCGATCAGGCGTGCTGAATTTCGACTGTGGTCTGAAATTTCAGCTGTGGGAGTTGAGTTTCGGGTTTCTAAAGTTTTGAAACTCTCCAAGACATTGTTGGTGCAATGGTCAAGGGGGAGTTGACCTTTAGGGGGAGTTTTTAACTAATTGTCAAGGGGGAGTTGACTTTGAGAGGGAGTTTTTTACTCCTTAAAGACTTTTGAGGATTAGTGACATAGGATTGTCACTGAGTTGATTGTTGAGTTTAGTATCAAGGGGGAAATTAAGAGTTTCAATGAAAGGTATGGGACTTTCATTAGGAGGAAACTCTCCTTTTTCTTTTTGATGTGTGTCAAAAAGGGGAGAGTGTTCATTGGAGAATTATTGGAGAACCCAAGTTAGGTTATCGGGTTAACCTAAGCTAGGGGAAGAATGTCAAGGAATGTTCGAGGAAGAACATTGGAATTCTTTTTGATGTGTGTCAAAAAGGGGGAGAATTATTGGAGAACCCAAGTTAGGTTATCGGGTTAACCTAAGGGGAGAATGTCCAGAGAATGTTCAAGGAAAGAACATTGGACATTGGAAGATGGTTGGAAAACCTAAGTTAGGTTATCGGGTTAACCTAACTTGATTATGGGTTTTGTCAAACATCAAAAAGGGGGAGATTGTTGGTGCAACCTTAGGTCAAGGTTGACCCGACTCGAGGTGACGTGACTCGAGTTGTATTTTGATGTTTGACTTGGGAAGATTGTCGGTGCAACCTTAGGTCAAGGTTGACCTAGTTGAGTTGCATGTTGATGTTTGACACTCGTGAGAGATTTCTATTCTTGATATGAGACAAGAATAGATGTTTGGGAGATTATTGGTGCAACCGTAGGTTAAGGTTGACCTGGTTGACCTGATTCGGGAAAAAGTCCAAGTATGGAGACTTGGCACGGAGAAGTCCAAGCAGGGAGCTTGGCACGCGAAAAGTCCAAGTATGGAGACTTGGCACTGGAGAAGTCCAAGCAGGGAGCTTGGCATGAGGGAAAGTCCTAACTGGGATGTTAGGCAGTTGGAAAGTCCTGGTGAGTGAAGCCAGGCAGTGGGAAAGTCCTAACTGGGATGTTAGGCAGTTGGAAAGTCCTGGTGAGTGAAGCCAGGCAGTGAGAAAGTCTTAACTGGGATGTTAGGCAGTGTGGAAATCCTGGTGAGTAAAGCCAGGTGGAAGGTCCTGGTGAGTGAAGCCGGGCAAGGGAAAATCCAGATAGATCAAGGGTAATCGGACATCTGGTGTTGAGAAGTCCAAGTGAGTGAAGCTTGGCATATGGAGTCGGAGAGGGCTCGGTAGCTCGTTCTCCGAACTAGGTTAGAGAGGGCACTCTAAACCTAGGAGTTGGATCGGTCTGCAGACCGATCCAGTGATACTCAGTGTTTCCTGATCGGTCTGGTGACCGATCAGATTCCACTCAGTAGCATACTGTGGAGTTCCTGATCGGTCCACAGACCGATCAGGCGACGATTAGAAGTGAAGAAAGAAGCTCCTGATCGGTCCAAGGACCGATCAGGTGTATGCCTGATCGGTCTCCACGACCGATCTGGGAGAGATGGGATCGGTCCGAGGACCGATCAGATTCCACACAGAGAGTTGGGCAACTCTCTGTGAAGCCTTCTGATCGGTCCCCGCGACCGATCAGGCAAGCCCCAGACCGATCAGGCTGAAGCCTGATCGGTCCAGGTTCTAGCCGTTGCGTAGCAACGGCTAGTTTCTGCTGTGTCTTCTTCGCAGGTATAAAGGGGTCGAGGGCTGCTGCTGCGATGCTACTTCTTCTTCTTCCTTGCTACTAGAACTTCTATTCTTCTGCTGCTGAAGCTTCTGCTTCAACTGAGCTTTGATTGAGCTCGCCTCCGAAGCTTCGCGTGAGCTTCCAGTCGTCGACCAGCTGCTGCGTTTGGGTTGTGAAGTTGCTGCTTCACCTCCAGTCGACAAGAAAGCAAGCAATTGGTAGAGTGCAATTGTATTCATATTGTATTGCTTTTCTTACAGTTCTTGTACTCTTTGTTTGCTATTGCAAACGTTTGTGGCGAGGTTTCTCCACCCACAAGGAGTATATTGTATTAGCCGGTTCTCCGGGGTCTCATCCACCGACGGATTGACTGGACTCGTCCACCTTACGGACACGCCGAGGAGTAGGAGCCCTAATCTCCGAACCTCGTTACATCGCTGCGTCTAAGGTTTGATCATCTTCGTTTCGTTTCTATTTAGTTATTTCCGCTGCGCTAACCCTAATTGTAGAAAGAAACGGAAGATTTGGGGTGGCTATTCACACCCCCCTCTCTAGTCGAGTACGAACGATACTAACAATAAGAGCATCTTATCGCCCTCGTTCGGGGTCGAGCTATCTCCGATGGTCGCAAACAAGAGTATCTCCACTGGTTTCGCACCAGAATATCTCACGGGCGATGCGCCCGCTCGACTGGCGACTTTCGCTTCCATGCGCCTTCGACTTACGGGCTACAACCCAGTTCAGTTCACGTGCGATGTGCTCGTTCGACTTACGACTTTTGCTTCCGTGCGTTTTCGATTCATGGGCTATACTCTCGTTCAGTTCGCAGGTGATGCGCCGGCTCGGATCACGACTTTCGTTTCCGTGAGCATGTGATTTTGCGGGCTATGCTTCCGCTCCGTTTTCAAGCTCCACTTCCGCCTGGCATTGCTTCGTCGCTCGCTCGGTATTCGCCTATGCACTCACTTGGCGTTCGGCCGACAGCTTGCCTGGCAGCCACTTGACACTATTTTTCATCGCTCGGTCAACACTTTGGCAACCGCCTAATCCTACGCCTGATCGTCCACTTAGCCACGCACTTGTTTTGATCGACATCCTCGTGGTCGTCAATTTATGATCACCCAGGTGACATTCTCTAGGCTGCTCGTTCAGCACTCTCATAGTCATCCGATCGGTATTGCTTAGTCGTCCTCTTGACCAACATTTTATGATCTATTGGGTGATACTTTTTTGATAGACCGCTCGGCGTCTCGCTTGTCGCCCGATCGCTCGATTCGGCATCGGTCCAATTGTCGATTTGGTATTATTTCTCGTAGTTCGCTCAACATCGCTACCATCTCTCGTGCGACGCTCTCTCGATTACTCGGTTCACATTTTTTCGGTTGCCTGATCGACATCTTCTCAATCACGCACTCGGCTCGATCGCCCCGTCTTTCTACCTGATCAACATTATCTCTGTTGCCTGGATCGTACTATTTCTCGTCACTCGCTCGATACTACTTGAGTCACTCGCTCGGCATCGCCATGGCTACTCGTTCGACATGATAAGACGAGTCCATTGATCCGATTTTACGTTTGGTAGCGATTACGTTTGGTAGCGCCGTACAATGATCGCCGCCACCGTATCTCCCAGTAGCTGCCACACTTCTTGTGGCCTTACAAGCGATTCTAGTGTACCCACAGGCGACTTCGATGACTCTACAGCCGGTGCCCACTGTTTGCTGCGTAGATCTGACTATTGTTGGATGTCGGCCATCGAGCCGTTCTATTTTGTTTCGTATCGTTATCATGCTTGTGAGTTATTAGCATTATTCGACCTGCGCGCCGTTGTCACATTCCATCCTGCGAGCCGAGGTCATATGCCGGCCGTGTCGCCGTCGTATTTCGATTGTGTGCGACCTTTAGATCCAGGCCGTATTCGGCTCCATGTCGTCACCTCCGGACCTCCTCTTCGGTCGGCTCAGATGCATACACTATTCCGGGTCACAACAACTCGATCAGCTTCACTACCAGTTCACTGATCCATTCGAGGGCGCCCCCCCGGGGCCAGGGTACGTCACTATACTTATCTTGCATTTAGTTAGTTGTTCTACTATTATTCGGCCACTCATATATCCGTGGAATCCGCCTCGAGCATCGGGGTACCAAAGACCGGGGCGATCCGGTCGCTGGCTGCAGGTAGCGTTGACCGGAGGACTTCGAATGACTTAGTCAACGCAGAAGACAGCTCACCACCCGGGTCAGGGAGATGTGGTCAACATTCCAGACACGTCATTTCGGCATCCCCGTCTTCCTAGATTCCCGACAGGATCATATACATTTATATAAGACATGATTATTTATATCAGAGTAATAATGAAATAACTCTCTATAAATAGAAATTTTTTTTCTCCACAATTTAAAAAGGACTTTTGAGTCTTTTTGCACATGCATAAATTCAATCAAATTGAGATGATTTTTTCTCACCAGTGGATTATAGGTCGTTCACCATATTGTTATGTGAGGCACCTCACAGGATAGATTGTAGGTTGTCCATCCTATTTTGATGTGAGATACTTTTTGGGTGGATTGCGAGCTTATTCACCTTATGTTTGTATTTATATATGTGCATGAATTCACATGATATATTTCATATTGGGTGGATCGTGTGTTGTTCATCCCTTGTATATACGATACATCTCTTTTGGATAGATGATGGGTCATTCATCCTATCTATATATGTCAAGATGTATACATCCGATTGTTGTATACAAATCACAAGTGCACAGTTATCATTAAGCAATAAAATATATCAATCTCACGAGTACTGTGAATCAATTACTAATTGGAATTGCAAGGTAGGTCATCTAGAAAATTGTAAATTGCAAGAATTTGAGAACAAGAGAAAGAGACGAGAGAGTTGAGAGAGAGTGAGAGAGAGTTAGAGCAAGTAAGTGTCAAGAGGGAAATTTGATTTGGGGAAACGATCCTAGGATTTCGCTTTTGTCATGATGATCCTTGATGTCATAAGTATTGTTTACTTTCTTATTTCTATGTTTATTCACATGTAGGTGGACTTATCCCCACATACTAATATAAACTTTTATAATTATACTGGCATGTCCAACCAAACTCGACGTCAACTTTTGGAGAGACATTGCTAGTACGACTGCTTTCTTATTGGGGCACTATCCCTTCATGGCATACCGACCTAATTTTGAAGTGACATTGCTAGTATGCTCACTTTCCAAAAAGGGGGCTCCCATCACGAAGCCCCACGATCCCCTAGGGTATCTCTTTTACTTCGTTACACCGGCTCTCCACGTCTTTAACATTTATAGGTTAGAGATTTGGGTTCACCTTTTAGTCCTTCCCCGCGCCCCATGAGATTATGAAGGTACATATTAGTATCACAATCGTATATATACAATAAAGTTGGACCATGGAATAAACATATCATGTAATAGAGAAAGATAAACAATTACTTAATTCAAATGTCAACAATTACATCGAGCTACTATCTAATCCTAAAATCTACAGAACTACTACATATAGATGGATATACAACCAAAAGACATTAAAGGAAACATCTAACAACTCAAAATAGAAAGAATGGAGAAGAGAAAACTTAGTGAGATGATGATATCCATGCACTAAGGGTGGATAGATCATCGACAACTCTTGGAACAACGACTCTAGGATTTTCTATTTCAGAGAAAACCTTCCTCTAGGGAAGGGAACGGAGCCCCAAATCCTAGATACCCTAAACAAGAGTTCCATAGGTTCTTTTATAGTTGTCCACCTGCCTGAATTGTTGGTCACTGCCAAAATGATGTTTTTGGCCTTTAGACTCGGTTTTTATAAGTTCCATCTTGAAGCACACTTGTATATATTGAAATTATCTTGAATTTGATAGGTTGTAGGCCCCATGGATTAACTTGAGCTAAAGTTATGTCCATTCGAAGTTTGGTCTACTGAGTCGAGCTGCTTCTAGATAGATTTACACGGCCTTGATCACGATTGTGTTGTTTAGCTCTGGAGTAAAAAAGCACAGCAGTGCTTGGGAGGCACGACTATGGAGTCTGTTTGTGCTCCATTTCGCATCTATTTTGCCTAAAGCATGAGACACAACTAAAGCGTGTTCTTTAATTACAATTTCAATAAATTTGATGGTCATTGGCTGCCCTTTTGGTTGCAGCCGTAACATGTAACTCCCGTCTTGATTTTCGTGCTAATTTGGGGTGCCTTTTCTTTTTGCACATCTTCCGTACGAGCTTTATGAGTTCGGCAGTAAGCTTGTCATCTTCATCGTCTGAATCAAGTTCTTCTTCTTATTCCAGTTCGATTCTGCGCTTCGATCTCGATTCGCGTGTTTTGCTACAACCTGCAACCAAAACTATACCCTTTTCGACCGGGCGCGCATTAATCTGCTCATGCAATTCAAATTCAGAGAAGAGTTCATCTAATTTAATTGAAGATAAGTCCTTGGATACCTTGTACACATCTACCATGGATGCCTACAAGGTATTCCTAGGGAAGGCGTTGAGTGCACACCTTATTACATCCCTGTTCTCCACTTTCTGTCCTATTGCATGGAGTCCATTCAGCATGTCTTGAATTCTGGCATGAAGCTGGCTTGCTGTCTCATCCTCTTGCATTTTGATATTATATAATTTGTTGAAAATCAGATCTCGCTTACTTACGTTAGTTTCTGATGTACCCTCATGTAGTTCGATTAGCTTTTCCCATAGCTCATTTGCACTTGAGAATGACCCTACTCTGTTGAGTTCCTCCTTTGTCAGACCACACTAGAGTATGCAGGTTGCCTTTGCGTTTTCTTCTACTTTCTTTATTAGGGATGTGTCATAGTTCTCGTAAGGTATCGGCTTCCCAGCGTTGTCAATTGGAAGTTCGAGTCCTGTCTTGGTGATCATCCAGACTTCGAACTGGGTTTGCAGGTATGACTCCATTTGCCCTTTCCAGTAGCCGAAGTCTTCACCGGAGAAGAGCGGGGTACGGACTGTGCTATAGCCTTCTTGTTGGGCCATTTGAAAACTTGCACACACAAAAATAAGAAAATAAACTGTTCCAAGATTGGGTCGTGGATCAGTAGTGTGGGATGTATAATAAAAGGAAAATGAGCTCGAGTGGTGTTGCACCAACTTCGAGCAAAAATTGATTCGAACGAGAAAATAGATCGGAATATAGCAACTATACTTAATTCTGATCGACTCCGAAAAACTGAAAATACCACGAAAAAGTGCTTGATTGGTGGTTGCACCAAATCAAAGCAACCCCGCTCTGATACCAATTGTTGGATCGAGACCGCGCTAGAGGGGGGGTGAATAGCGCTCGTGACTTTCACGTGTTTTGTAATAAAAAACGTACGAGTAAATGCATAGCGGAATAAGAAAAATAAACACACACACAAAACAAGGACACCAAGAGTTACTTGGTTTGGAGCCTAGGGCGACTCCTATTCCAAGGCCCGTGATCGTTGATCGTTTTCGGTGGGCAACAACTATAATATCGTTAAAGTGTTAAAATTTAAAGTACAATTAAAAAATAACAACTAAATGTACCAACAACAAAAGACTATGGCAAATTCTGAGCTCAGAGTCGTCGGCGTCAAGTTGTAGCTTTGTCGGAACTTCTCGTTAGCAGCTGGTTGCAGATATATAGATCGCTTGATGCTTGATTCATTGAACTGCTGATTGAAATGACCTTAAATAGGCTGTTGAGGGTGCCTCCAAGCCTGTCCGAGGTGCCTCCAACTTGCCGAGTCAGTCGCGCGAATCAGAACAGAACTGTTCGCAACTTATCTGGTTGAAGGTGCCTCCATCATCCCTGAGGCGCCTCCAAGCCTGTCTGAGGCACCTTTAGATCCGTCTGAGGTGCCTCCAGCCCTGCTGCATGCGCTGCATCTGTCTTGCACCCGAGGCGCCTCAAGCTCCATGAGGGCACCTCGGGTACTGTTCATCCTAGGCTAATCTTGCTCCTTTGTCCCTGTAAAACATGTTAGTCCACAAACCAACTACATATCCTGCAAAACAAAGTTAGCACACACAATAAACATAATAATGTGAAAGTTTGATAGTCAAGGACTGTCCGGTTCTAACTTTGAATTTTCGACCGGAGACCCTAGGTCGAACCGACGCCTACTGTTTCCTTTTTCGGGGAACGCGTCCTCACCTACTCCACTCAGGAGAAGTTACCTTTTGCTAGTGCGGTCCTCCAGACTGACTGGACTTTTGCTCGGTGCTCGAATCTTCCGGTCTTCATGCTGGACACCCGCTCCATGACTCGTCTAGACTTCCACCTGGTTCGCGACACCAGGATTTCCACCTAGAGTTACAGCCCCATAGAATTTTTGCCCGAAGATTCCGACCCACCAAGACTTTCTGCCTAGGGTTACCGCCCCCTAGGGTTTTCCACTTGCCTAACCGCAGCTAGGACTTTTCTTCACCTAGGGTTATCACCCCCTAGGACCTAGGGTTACCACCCCCTAGGGTTTTTCACTTGCCTAACCGCAGTTAGGACTTTTTCCTAAGTACACTTAGGACTTTCCTGCAAAGCTCATTCAACGTATTAGATAACAAAACATCTTAACTTTGAACCCTTTGACATAATCAAAACATAGGTTCGATTGTCGGATGCTTCCGCACCAACATTAAGAGGATGATCTTCTTAGACACGTGTTTGAGTAATTTAAATCCACAAGACAAGAAACTATTACTTGGGCTAGGTGTAACATAGTTAGTCTAGTGGGGACTGACATATAGATCATGTCCTGAACCAAATGGGTATAAGATGAGTGAAAGGGATTAGTGCATTGATGAGTGTAGCTACTAAAGTATTCAGAATTTATTCTGGAATCAACTATGCTTTTCTCATCAATTGGGGGTCATGAAATACTACAGGTGCCACTCATGATCGATTCATAATTAATGATTAATTATGAATGACCAACATAATAATCGATAATCTACTAGGTTATATGCACTACGAGAATATCCGAAAGACGTAAAATAAGTTTAAAAATTAGATTCTTAGATTGAGAAAGATTAAGTCTGATAGAACCAGATGAAGGGTAAATATGGAAGATATTTCTTGGGCCTAAAGCTTAGTGTATATGCCTCTTGTAGGTGAGTGAGATTTGTTTTGGTTTAGTCATGAACAAAAATTGGTTTGGTTTAATAATGAATCAAAATTGGTTTCATTTAATAAGGAATCAAAATTGGTTTGCTTTTAAACCAAATTTATTGTTAATGGATTAAGTTGACTAATGAGTATGAGTTTAATCTTGATTATCAAACCATGATGGACGTGTATAAATATCCATTTATGGGAGAAAATAGATGGACAACTTAATTGTGATTAGGGGCCCTCTATTCTCCCTATCCCTCTCTGTTACTATCGCCAACCACAAAGTGTTATGACCCTTGGCGGCTGGCTTGAGGAGGGGTGAATAACCTTGCAAAGAAAAATAACCTTCCTCGAACTTTATAGCTTAATAAGAATTAACACTTGCATAAAAATAATTAAGAAACTAAAAAAGATTAGGCACAAAGAAATTACTTGGTTACAACCGGGGAGGTTGTTAATCCAAGGAAGTTAAAAGCGCATTAAAATTCTCCTTCATGCAAAGAAGACTCTTACAATATTGATGGCTCACAATAACAAAGCTAGAATCAAGTAGAATCAATTGCAAGTATTTTCCAGTGTTGTTTTTAGCTTCTGGGACCAGGGCTGTATTTATAGTCCTGGTCGGGGCGCCTGGAAGGGTTCCAGGTGCCTTGAGTGGAATAAAGTTTTATCTCCATCACAATATAACACGCCAAGTTGCATTTGGCTAGAATTCCAGGTTTGGATGCCTCGGGCTCGGTCGGGGCGCCCAGCCCAAAAAGTCAACTTCTAGTTGACTTTTTAGTCCAGGTCTTCTGCTCCGATTTCGGTTGCATTGGTCTGGGTCTTTCACTCCGGCTCCGCTCGCTTGGGTGATCTCGGCCATCCGGAATAGGGCTCACCTGAACCCAACTTCTGGCCTTCTCGAGCAACCTTCCACTCCGGGCTTCTCGTCCCTCGGAATCGTTGTGCGCTTCTTTCTCGTCCGCAAACACCGCGCACCTCCTTCTGGTCCGCCTACACACTCTTCTGTAGCACCTCGTCCCTCGGACGCACCGAGCCCGTCGTCTCTCTCCCGTGCCATCCTTCTCACTAGCTACATCTTTCGCTCGACTTCCTATGCTCCTAAGTTCCTGGACACTTAGACACAGGGTTGAAAACCAATAGGACCTAACCTAACTTGGCTGATCACATCAAAACTACCTTGGGGTACTAACAATCTCCCCCTTTTTGATGTGATCAAACCCAAGTTAAGTTAGGGTAAACCATAGATAAATAGTTATTTTTTTTTGTAAATACAGAAATTAAGTACAAAAATAAAAAAGATTAAAATTGTACTACCTCCCCCTAAACTTAATCTTTACTACTCTCCCTTTTGATCACATTAAAAGTGAGGTACGTTAAACATATTATTTGGAAGGTCTAAAAAGTCTAAGGTAAAAAAAAATCTAGTAAAATTCTGGATTAAGTTAAAAAAAAAAAAACTTTGAAAAAATATGCTTAAAAATAGTCATATTAATGCATTTTAACAAGTAGCTTTCCAAAAAAAAAAAATGAATTCTCAATAATTGTCAGAAAATTTCAAAAAAAATTATGTAAAAAAGTGATAGGATTCCAAAACAAAGATAAAATTTTGTAAATTGACTCTGTGAGATAATTTCAAATGGAAAGATATATTTTTTTTGTTAAAAAGTAATTTAATTGTAAGAAAAATTTGAAATTTTTTCTAGAGATAAGTGAAGAAATTATCTTTCTTGAAAAAATTAACCTCTAATTAAGTTCTAACAGAAATCATGCAAAATAATTTATCTTTTAAAAAAATACGATATGCATAAGAATTAATTTAGGCATGATTTTAGAATTCAATATAGGTTTCTTCCAACTACGTTAATTAGAAATTTTTTAGGAATATATTTTTTTGATAATTTTTTAATTTTACTCTTGTGATAGTTAAATTGTCAATTTAGTCCATTATAATTCCTAAAGTTCGAAGCAGAGAAATTTGAACATGCAAAAATTTTTAGATTTTGTATTTATTCCTTTAAATTTTTATTTTCTATTTTTATATTGTCAAAATATTTTAATAATTTTTTATTCTCTATCTCTATCTCTAGTTTGTAGGAACTCTTTGACAACATTTTTATAAATCTAAATAAGTGGTCAGGAGGTAGGGACCGTACATGACTTACCTTGTCGATTTCTGATACTTCCCTTATAGTGATACTTTTCTCTGACGATACTTCCTCTTCATCGATGCTCTCGAAATTCATTAAGGATGAGCTTGCTTCATCTTTTGGTAGGTACTCGGCTATTAGAGTTGTTCCAGCAATTTCCTCGATTTTAGATTCTTCTGATGATGACTCGGTGTCCATCGAGGAGTTGGATTCGACTTCTTTTGGTTCTTTGTGGAGCTTCAAGAACTTTTCCCAAAGTTCTTTTGTACTTTGGTAGTCGTCGATTCTGTTGAGATATTCAATCGGTAGTACGCTTAAAAGATGAAATTCAGTCTTACCATTTGACATAAAATTGGCACGTTGTTTTTTGATCCAGAAGTGTTTTTCGAGTTCTTCCCCATTCGTGTTCTTTGGTGCTTCATAACCATATTTTATTATTAATAAAATATTAAAATATGTTTTAAGAAATATCTCCATTCATCTTTTTCAAAACGCAAACTCCCCCTCGAATGTTGTGTTGGAGCAATCTAGATACCCTAGGTTTTGATGTTTGGGCAAATATTTAAGTTAAGTTTATTATTATATTTGATATGCATTATGAGTGTGCAGGATACATGTACAACAAGGAAAGTCCAAGTGTGATTTTGGCATAGGAGGAAAGTCCAAGGGTGAGTCTTGGTGGTGTAAGTCCAAACATGTAGTCTTGGCAACGTAAATCCAAGTGTGACTTAACAATGGATGAAGTCCCGGAGCCATGACCTCTTGGCAAAGGAAGACCCGACAACAAGGATAATGCCAAAGGAAGCTCCAGAATGTAAGGCGTGAAGGATGGGGAGGCATCTGAGGGACACGAGGCTGATGGAGGAGGGTAGAAGGCTAAGTCTAGGTTGTGCGGGGAAGGACGAGTGTATGAGAGATTGTACTCAGGGTAAAATTGTAGGTTTAGGGTTTTACTGCAACAATTATTGTAGTAGTTCTGTAGCAATCGACTGGTGTTTTCATCAGTCGACTGCTGGCAAACAGAATGCCTCTGTTCATTCAACCCATGTGGAGCAGTTGACTGATACTTTTACAAGTCGACTGGTATCGAGCCGTTGGTCTGTAACTGTTGAATTCCACTCAGTACCAGTGGACTGATGGTTTTACCAGTCGACAGGTGGAGGCAAATACAGCTAGGTGTTTCTTCCCGAGCTCTATTTAATAGAGCTCGGGGTGCTTGGCCAAGGTTGACAAAAATAGAGGTGGTTAACCCCTATTAGAGTCTCCAAGGTCTTCTTGAGTGATCAAAAGCTTGTGCGAGTTTGTGGCGAGGTTTTTCCACCCACAAGGAGCTACTCGAGCTAGCCGGAGGTTTTTCGGGGAGTCATCCATTGACGCGGACAATCGTGGCGTAGGAGCTTCATCTCCGAACCACGTTAAACAACGTGTTAGGTTTGTATTCTTTTGTTAGTATTTGTCTTATATTTTCGTTGTGCACACTAACCATTGTAGGAAGCGACGTTTTGGATGAGACTCTATTCACCCCCCTCTAGTGGCATTAAAGTCCCAACACGTTGGTGGGTAGATGCTAGCTCCGACAATTTCTTGTTTGCTTCAGTCAGCGGTTAGTCCCTCTGAGGCAACCTTGCTCTAATACTACTTGTTAGGACTCTTGGCGGTCGGTTTGAGGGGTTGAATAGCCTGGTAAAGAAAACAACCTTCCTCGAACTTTATAGCTTAATAAAAATTAACACTTGTATAAAAATAATTAAGAAACTAAAAAAGACGAGGCACAAAGAAATTACTTGGTTACAACCGGGGAGGTTGTTAATCCAAGGAAGTTGATGTTAGGATGTATACTAAAAGTCTAGCTTCTGGTATAAACATTTATCTAGAAATAAGAATCACATTGGTCAAATGTCTAGCTACATTTATGATAAATGTAGTTGCTCAATTAATTTATATTGTAGATAACATGGTGTGTGGTGTCACACACAGAAGATCATGTTATCGGTTCCTTATAAATTATAAACAGTAGCTCACGACCAAGATGGAAAGGAACAAACCATTGGAAGGTCGTAGTGTAATTAGGTATTAGTTTATCTTAACTATATAATTACACTAGTACACTTAGAGTGTATTGAGTAGGACCATTTGAGGTTGTTCCTTTTATACTGACTTTATAAAGGAACAAAAACCTCAGTTATTATGGAAGTATGTGCTCTTAATCCTAATATAATAACAAGCACATATAATTGATATTTATTTCTTTAATTTATCAATGGGTGAGATTTAGTTCGATAAATCAATAAGCCCGATAAGTTGGGAAATGATATCACTTATAGTGTGTGTTGTTGATTATAGAAGGAAACTGTGTCCTAGAGATACTAGGTTGATAATGTCCCCAAGAGGAACTCATAAGGATTGTCATGTTAAACCCTGCAGGTGGACTTAGTCCGACATGACGATAAGGTTGAGTGGTACTACTCTTGGACTAAGATATTAATTAAATGAGTTGTCAGTAACTCGCTTAATTAGTGGACATTCGATATCTTAAACACAGGGAGACTAACACACTCATAATAAGAAGGAGCCCAAAAATGTAATTTGGGATTGGTGCGGTAGTTCAATGATAGTTCTCTAGTGGAATGAATTATCATTGATAAAATTAAGTTGTGTGTTCGGGACGAACACGGGATGCTTAATTTTATTGGGAGACCAAAACCAATTTCTCCTCTCGGTCCCTATCGTAGCCTCTATATAAAATTTTGTATCCATCTAAGCTCATCTTCTAATTCATGTAGTTGATGTTGCTATCTAAGTAAGCTTCACATGGTTGAAATCAACGTGAACAGAACATCAACTTATGTTGGTGTTGCTTATCAACATGAGAAGCAATTCACGTTTTTATGCTTGGCAATTAAGTCAACATGAATTACTTAAAACGTGAGAAAGCTTTGTTCACGGTTTTGCTTGGCAATTATGTCAAACGTTATAAGTTCTGTTCACGTTTGGTTTTGCTTGCAAATTTAAATTAACATGAGAAGTTTGATGATGTGTCAACATGAAATTAAGAGGAGAATAAGTTTTAATTAAAATCTTTCTTGTCATGGAGATTTATTTTTAAAGGAAAGATTTTAAGTTTTCCTTGTTTATAAATATCCATATGTTTAAAGAGGGATTTTAATTTATAAGTTTCCTTTTTTACAAATCACCATGAAGGGATAAATTGTTAGAGAAATTTTATTTTTAAAATTTCTGGAAACAAATTAGGAAGGTTTTAATTCTTGATTGAATTATATTTCCTTTGCTTAGATTATTGTGGCCGGCCATGTTGATTAATAAAAGAGAAATTGATTTTATATCAATTAAATTTATTTTTCATGGCAAAGGAATTAAGGAAGTTTTTATTAAAATTTCCTTATTTGCCAAGACCAAGGATTATAAAAGAGGGGGTAGAGGTGCCTTCATGACAAGAACCTCTATTATTTTCTCTCCCTCTTTTGTTCCTTGGAGTGGTCGGCCATCCTTTCCCTCTCTTCCTCTTGTGGTGGCCGAACCCCTCTCTTTCCTTGGAGCTCTTGTGGTGGCCGGATACTACTTGGAGAAGAAGAAGAAGAAGGAGAGGAAGCGAGCATCTCTTGGAGCTTGGTTAGTGTTTTGATTTTCTTCCTTGGTGAAGCTTTTTTCTTTGTGGCCGAACCTAGCTAGGAGGAGAAGAAGGTGGTTGGTGGTTTCTCATCTCGGAAGATCGTTGCCCACACAACGTCCGAGGTTAGAAGAGGAATACGATAGAAGATCAAGAGGTCTTTCTAGAAGGTATAACTAGTAGTTTTTCCTTTTCCGCATCATACTAGTTATTTATGGAAATAATACCAAATACAAGAGGCATACGATTTTAGTGTTTCGAATTTGTTTTCGATATAGTGTTCTTTTGTTTTTCTTTTCCTTGTGATTTGATTGTTCTTTTCGGTTAACCTAAAGTTATTTTAGGAAATTAAATATTAGCTTTCTATAAAAGGTTTTGTCTAGTCGGTGGTGGTTGCTCCCATATCCAAGAAGGCCATGTGCCTCGCCACGTCAGTACTGGGAACCGATTATGGAAATTAATATTTAATGGAATTAATAACTTAAGGTGATTTGGGTCGAACGTGTTAAGTTCCGCAGGAGATCCAAGTCAAAACCTAAAAGAACAAATAGATTAAGTTTTGGATCAAACGTGTTAAGTTCCGCAGGCGATCCAAAATTTAATTTAAAAGAACACATGGTAGCTAGGAAAAGGTTCAGACCTTTGTACAAAATTTTTGTACAGTGGAACCTCTAGGTTTTCCGAGTAGCAACTAACAGTTGAAAGTGCACTAAAATTCTCCTTCAAGCGGAGAAGCCTTTTACAATGTTGATGACTCACAATAACAAAGCTAGAATCAAGTAGAATTATACAAGTGTTTTCCAATGTTGTTTTTAGCTTCTGGGACTAGGGCTGCATTTATAACTCTGGGTGGGGTGCCTGGAAGGGTTCTAGACGCCTGGAGTGGTATAAAGTTTTATCCCGTCGCAATGGAACATGCCACATTGCATTTGGCTAGAATTCCATGTTCAAGCGCTCGGACCAGAAAGTCAACTTATAGTTGACTTTTTGGTCCGGGCCTTCCGCTCTGATTCCGCTCGCATTGGTCCGGGTCTATGCTCCGGCTTTGCTCACTTGGGTGATCTCGGTCATCCGAAATAGGGCTCACCCGAATCTAACTTCTGACCTTCTCAAGCAACCTTCCGCTCCTGGCTTCTCGTCCCTCGGAATCGCCATGTGCTTCATTCTCGTCCGCCCGTAGTGCCTCGTCCCTTGGACGCACTGATAACCATGATTTTGCTATACTATTTTGATTCATACATGCAAGATTTGATGTTTTCTTTCATAGATGAAACTCATATTTACATCACATTTCATGCATTACATTTTAAACTTAATTGCAAATTATCTTATTATGGAGTTATTTGATACTAATATTTGATATATTATTTGTAGGCATAAAAAAGGTCATGGACCCGATCAGATCATACCAGATTTGTGCTCGAATCGTAGTTTAAACAAGACGATCAAACCTTGGAGCAATTTGGACCGTTCATCAAGAACAAGAGAGATCTGAATCATCCATTGAAGATCTGATCCATCCAAGTCAAGGGGAAGTATATCACAACCATTGATCAAGATCTGAAACTTTTGATCCAGATCTGAATTTATCCAGCCGTTAGATGAGATCTGAAACGTTCTCTGTCGTTGATTGAGATTTGATTTGATTTAAAAATTAGTGAGAAGCTACAGTGCTTTGGGGGCTCGGGCGTTTCTCGTGATTTCATCACTATGCATCTTCTTCATCCCCAACGGTTCCTTCCACATTCTAGATCTTAGATTCGATTTCCATCATCGACGGTGAATCCTGAGTCAACCGGCAATCAGCAATTGAGGAACAGAGCGCGATCAGAGGGTGTTCCTTGATCCGCTATTTCAACTCCAGCAATCCACAATCATCACAGATTGGAGGGTGTTCCCCAGATCTGTGATTTCCAATAGTCCACAGAGGTTTGAAGGAGTTTTTCCCGAAGCTTCGACATCCAAACCATCTTCACCTTCGCTCACAGCTTTGAAATCGATCCTATCAATCGATTGAAGCATCGCGATTCAATTCCACTCCTCTGTTCTTCACGCATCAAGATCGCGAGCTTGAAGGGTGTTTCCTACGAGTTGGGTGCATCTTATTAACTGGCTAGGAGTTCTG
Source organism: Zingiber officinale (assembly GCF_018446385.1). Taxonomy (NCBI): domain Eukaryota; kingdom Viridiplantae; phylum Streptophyta; class Magnoliopsida; order Zingiberales; family Zingiberaceae; genus Zingiber; species Zingiber officinale. The sequence continues at coordinate 126,891,618 of NC_055996.1, forward strand.
ATTTACCTATCGAGAGCTTGAAGGACGTTTTCCAGGAGCTTCTTTGCGTCGTGGCAAAGAGAAGGGATTAGATCTATGATTTGAGTTTGTGGATGTTTTCTTTTACCTAGACTTGAGACTTAATTTTCAGATCTTATGCTTAATTTTGATTTCTTTTGCATCCAAACCACAACCCGACTTGAATTCTGCATTAGCTAATAATTATAGTTAGGACTTCTGTTTCCTGACTTCATTTCAGATTCGCAATTCAGTGTTTCATAGTGGAATTCTGCAATAGAACTTTAATCTTGTTAGGTAGCTCAGCTTATGCAATCAAGTTTCTTCCATTTCAATTTGCAATTTAATTCTTTACAATCAAGTCTGCGATTAGGGTTTTATTCTTGTTTAGTTAGCTTAGTTGATTTAATGCAATTCTGCAACTAGGAATAGTAAAATCTGCTCTGTAATTTGAATCTTAGATTCTGATTCCTTTTCATTTTAGTTTAAAGCTTATCTCTCATTTGAATATTGTTTCGAAGTTTAGCATAACTCAGTTTAGTTTAAGTGTTGTTTCATAAGTGCAAGTAGGTTAGGTTTAGGTCTAGGAGTTAAATAGTGATAATTGTTAAGTTGCTGACTTTTATGCTTAGATTTAAATTCTGCATTTAAATAGATTTAACTTAGCTGCAATACTTTTAGTTCACTTACCATTATGTCTTAACCTAGGATTCAATTTTAAAACAAAACCTAATTCTGAATAGAAAACCCCCAAAAGAATTTTGTACCTAAATCAAGCACACATTTACAAGTTATCCTTAAAAAAATACGACTTGAGACTCCTTACTACATCTCTTTTCTTGAGTTTTAATGGATTTCCAATCTTTATTAATTTGAAGTGTCTAGTGACATGCAAATGACTTTACATCACGCATCGAGCTGATCGGCTCTCTCCCGTGTTGTTCTTCTCGCTAGCTGTGTCTTTTATTCATCTCCTCGAGCAATCTTCCTCTCCGGCTTCTCGTCCCTCGGAAACACCACCCGCCTCCTCGTCCGCCCGTGTACTCTTCTGTAGCACCTCGTCCCTCGAACGCACCAAGCCTGTCGGCTTTCTCTCGTGCCATCATTCTCGCTAGCTGCGGCTTTCGCTCGACTTCCTGTGATCCTAAGTTCTTGCACACTTAGATACAGGGTTAAAAACCAATAGGATCTAACCTGACTTAGTTGATCACATCAAAACTATCTTATGGTACTAACACAAAGAGGGTTTCCTCTTTTTATGTCGTCTTCCCCAGCCCAGTACTGCTGGCCACCCCAACAGTAGGACCTTCCAGCTGGCCCTCCTTGCTGCCTCTCGCTGATTTTTCAGCCTTCGGACAGTAAGAAACATTGTCGGACACCGGCTTGTGACGTCGTGCAACAACTTTAGTTGTTGTCCTCTTGGTTACCGCTGGACTCCTTTACCGCCGACCACCACCAATGTGTAAGTACCTTGTGATAGTTTTAATATGATTAACCAAGTCAAGTTAAGTCCTGTTGTGTTTTGATCCTTGTGTCTAAGTGTGGTGTGCAGGAACTTAGGAGCACAAGAAGTCGAGCGAGAGACGCAGCTAGTGAGAGGAATGGCAAGGGAAAGAGTCAATGAGTTCGGTGTGTCTGAGAGACGAGGTGCTGTGGAAAAGTACGTTGGCAGACGAGAAGAAAGCGTGCGGTATTTCTGAGGGATGAGAAGTCAAAGCGGAAGATTTCTCGAGAAGGCTGGAAGATGGGTTCGGGTGAGCCCAATTCTGGATGATCGGAATCACCTAAGTGAGCGGAGCCAAAGCGGAAGCTCAGACAAAAAATCAATTGGGACTTGACTCTTGTCCGGGCACCTGGAGCTACTCTGGGCGCCCAGACCACTTTGGTGCCAGTCGGGACGCCTCAAGTTCTTGGCGCTTTGGATTAGGATCAGCAAGGTTCGAGCTCCCGGAGCGGGATAAAATTTTATCCCACTTCTGTTGCGTATCCATTTGTGAGAAGATGAGATTTACCATGCTGGGGGTGCCCGAAGAAGGTCCGGGCTCTCGAACTTTGCCACATTAGCAAACAGTCAGTTTTGATCAGTGGACTATAAATAGAGCCCTGGTCTTCTCCATTTCGAACAACATACTCTATACTTCGATTCTCTTTCTATTTTTTACTTCCAAGCATAATTTCTATGTACGAGGCTTCTCCACCTCCAACATTTTATTCGAGAAGGAGATATTCATAGTGAGCTTATTTGCCTTGGAGTAGCAATCCTTTGATTACCAACTAAGTAAACTATTTGTCTCGTACTCCTTTTTATCCTGTAATATTTCTTTAAGTGTGTAATCGTTTAAAACCTGATTGTTCGAGAAAGGTATTTATTTAATTGTGCAAGGCAATTCACCCCATCTTGTCAGCCGCAAGGGACCAATAATTGGTATTAGAGCAAGGTCGCCTCAGAAAGATTAACCACAAATTGAAGCAAAGATGATGACTGGAACAAGCATCCATCAGCCGAAGTTCGAGGGAGGCTTCGCTCACTGGAAGAATAAAATGGAGGTATATTTTAAAATCGATTTTGATATATTTTTAATTTTGAAAAATGGTTCTATAGTACCTACCGATAGAAACTGTAAGTTAAAGAAAGAAGAAAACAAGACAAAGAAAGAAAAGTAGAATTTCATCTGCTTAGTGCACTGCCACCACAAGAGGTAAATAGAATCGGAGTCTACAAATCTACAAAAGATCTTTGAGAAAAATTCCTGGAGCTTTACGAAGGATCCTCCGAAGCCAAGCTCGCAAGAAGAGATTTACTTTGGAATCAACTGATGAATCTATGACTAAAGGAAGGTGAAACAATTCTTCAACTGCATGGCAAGCTAAAGCAGCTAGTCACTGAACTTACAAATCTCGAAAAAAGGTAACCAATCGAGATTCGCTAAGGTATGCGCTTAACGCCTTTTCTAGAACACTTGAATGGTCAACTCTAGTAGATGCATATTACATCTCTAGAGACTTAGAGGCAAGTAATTTAGAAGACCTATTCTCTACTTTTGAAATCCATGATTCTAGATGTGCAGATCTAAAGAATGAGCTGAAGCAAAATATTACCTTAAAGGTAAAAATGGATGAACTAGATTTGAAAACATCTCTCAATGATGACAAAACGATATTTTTGGTACAAAGTTTAAAAAATTATTTAGAACTAATAAATTCAGTCAAGTGCAGACTAAAAGAAGAAAAAAGGAAAATGAGATGCTATCACTGCAATGAAGAAGGACACGTCAAAAATAACTGCCCAAAATTGAAGAACAAAGACACGGATAAAAGATCGACCCAGAACAAGTACAAAAATCTAAAGGTGACGTGGGATGAAAAGTTGTCAAAGTCGGAGATTGAAGCCCACAGTGGACTTGCGCTGATGGCAAGTCACCAAGAAGAAGACGAAGCAAGCTCATTTGCCTTGGAAAAGAAACTTTAGTCTCCTTCCCGCCTTAGAAAAGAAACTTAGTTTGCCTTTATTCAGTCACCAACACATATTTCATCTTCTTTTCCACGAGAAATGCTCACACGATAAAAGGAGCACGAGATGAGAAAGAACATACAAGTACATTGAAATAATTTATTTTTTTTTTAAAAAAAGAGAGAATGGTAGGTAGTAATAGGATGATGGGTAAGATATGGATACCCGATCTTCCGATAGGTATGGGGATGAGTATGAAAGTTAAATACCCGATGGGTATGGTGATGAATATAATAAATGGAGATGGGTACAGAGGAGATGAAATCCTACCCATTGTCATCCCTAGTTAGAGGAAAGCAACACTTCAAGGGAAGCATCAGATAATAAGATTGACAAGATAAGTTATATACGATCTTTACCTCCTGAACAACTATATAAATTTATTAAAGTGTTTTCAAAAAAATTATTGTCGATTAGAAAATAAGAATAAAAAATTATTAAAAGAAAACAAGCAACTAAAAGGAATTTTAGCAAAATCTTTTCGAAAAATAAAAACAAATTAAAAATTAAAAAAATAAATAGAAAATTTGAAAAATTCTACATGCTTAAATATTGCCATTTCAAATTTTAAAAATTATTAAGGACTAAATTGACATGTAGATATCATAAGGGCTAAATTAGCAAATTATTATGAAAGTATATTCCTAGAAAGTTTTTGATTAATCTGGTAGGAAGGAACCTATATTGAGTTCCAAAATTATGCTTAGATTAAATTTTTATGCATGTCTTACTTTTTAAATTGATTTAATATTTTTTTACTTAAAATTATCTAATATTTTTAAATAAATTATTTCGTATAATTTATGTTCAAAATTAATTTAATTTAATATTTTTAAGAAATAGTATTTCATTTCTTATCTGTAGGAAATATTTTAAATTTTGTTGATTGTTTTATTATTTTAAAATTTTTTTTTAACAAAAATCATATTTTTCAATTTAAAAATATTTCTTAACGATAATTTTGAAAATTCCATTTTTTAATAAAATATCATATTCTCTATAAAAAAAATATTTAAAATTTTTTTTTTACAGTTATTGAATTTTCTATGAATTATTTATCCAAATGCTAATTTTTAATATTAAAAATTCTTGAATATTTAATTTTTAAAAATTTATTTTTTTCTGTAAAAATACTTACTCTATTACATTTCCAGAAAATTTTTCAAGATTTTTTGATCTTACCATCTATTTTTAAGTATTTTTTTTAAGAAGATACATCTTTCTATAGAAAAAAAATTTATTACTACTTAATTTAATTTTATTTTTTGATAAAAATTTTATCAGTACTTTACATATATATATATATGTTTAACTGTTATAAAAATTTTCAAAATTTTTTAATAATTAAAAGTAAATTTAAATTATTTGTTTTCAAGCTGCTTTATAAATTGTAAAAATTTAAATTTTCGATATTTAAAATTCATTATTTTTCTAAATGTTTGTCGATTAATTTTCCCTTAAAGTGTACTTCAAATTTATATCAACATTATTTTTTTAGGATTTTTTTATTTTTAATATGATTAAAGGGAGGAATTAGAGATTAAGTCTAGGGGGAGTGTATATTTTGTTGGTGCGGGGAGCATCAGATGATCGAATTTGAGTTTTGATAATGAAAAAGGATTTAAAAGTTAAGATGTCTTGTGATCTAACAATTGTGACTTAACTTGTAGGAAAGTCCTAAGTGTCCTTAAGTAAAAGTCCTAGTGGATTCTAGGTAGGTAGAAAATCCTAGGAGGAGGTAACCCTAGGTCCTAGGGGGAGGTAACCTTAGGTTACGAAAATTCCTAGCTACGGTTAGGCAACGACGTCCTAGTCTGGGGGACTGGCGAATCTTGGCGGGTCGAGGAGTTTGGGTGAAATCATAGAGTCGAGGACTCTAGGTGAAAATCCTTGGGGTCGTGGACACCAGGTGGATGTCTAGAAGGGTCGTGAAGCGGGCGTTCAACATAAAGTCCTAGATCTCAAACGATAAGCAAAAGTCTAGACGGTTTGGAGGATCAGTCTGGCAAAAGGTAAACTCTTCTGAGAGGAGTATGTGAGGACGTGTTCCCCGAAGAGGGAACAGTAGACATCGATTCAACCTAGAGTTTCAGCGAAACTCAAAGTCAAGACCGGACAGTCCGGAGACTGTCAAAGTTACATTTTATACTATTTGCCGATTATTCTAACTTCGTTTTGTAGAAAACTAACATTTTATAGGTTGAAGTTTGCGGCCTTGATCAGTCGACTGAACCTCTGGATTGGTCGACCGAACCCTAGAGTATATATTAGTACACGACCAAGCTTCAACCAAGGGATCGGTCGACTGGACCTCGGGTTTAGTCGACCGAGCAATGGATAAGCAGTGACTTGATCACTTTGGTGTTAGTCGGGAAGCCTCGACTTCTCGATGCTGTGGATCAGGATCAGCAAGGGTTCGGGCGTTTGGAGCGGGATAAAATTTTATTCTATATCTGTCGCGTAGCCATTTGTGAGAAGATGAGATTTGCGACACTGGGGGCACCCGGACCGTGTCACGTTAGGAAACAGTTAGTTTTGACCAGTGAATTATAAATAGAGCCCTGGTTTTTTCCATTTCGAGCAACATACTCTGTACTTCGAATCTCTTTTTGTTTTACTTCCGAGCTTAATTTCCATGTACGAGGCTTCTTAACCTCCAACGTTTTGTTAGAGAAGGAGATATTCATAGTGAGCTTATTTATCTTAGAATAGTAATCCTCTGATTGCCAACCAAGTAAACTGTTTGTCTTGTACTCATTTTTATTCTGTAATATTTCTTTAAGTGTGTAATCATTTAAAGTCTGATTGTTTGAGAAAAGTATTTGTTTAATTGTGCAAGATAATTCATCCTTCTCTTACCGACCGTAAGGATGTACTATGTGTCATGGGGCTTTCTAACAACAGCAAAGGGGCTGTTGTTCTCTTGATTTGGTGCTGCAAGGTTGCCCTTGCTGCCGGACATCAAATCTAGATAGAATTCTCTCTCGGATCGTATCGTCTTCCTCCTTTGGCTAGTGCCAAAATGAAGGTGAAGCTTGTGGCTTTGTGAAATTGTCTCGAAGGTATATCAATATGGATACAAATAGAGACAATCTTTATGAGAATTACCAGTTGATGTCTTTCCTATGAAATGTCATTTAATAAGTATAATTTCTTAATGTATGTAGATGTGATCCTATACGTGTGTGATGATGTATACTATAAGTTAAAAAATTATTATAGTTTTACTGTATATTTTTTTTAAAATAAATTTTTAAAGACGTATAGAAACATCATAACATTCCTTGTAGATGAACTTCCCAAAAGTGCACCTCCACGCGGACGATAGTTTAGTGATCAAGTTGTCAAATTTAAATAAAATTTACTTAGAACGTAATCAAGTGCAAGTGCGATGAATACCTTTTTTTAATCAAGTGTCTGAGCCTGACTAATCTTAGTATCTTACTCTTTGATTTATCTATTAAGTAAATTTAAAATACTCAAAAATAAGCCTCTAAAATATTGACCCTATTTAAAATTTAAACCCTAATCCTTTCATTATTATTTTTGAATATTTTACAATTGTATTGCATCCGTGAAGACAAAATTAATCACATATACTGCCTCTTATAGCAAGTGTGTGCTTTGGACGAGTGGGATATCGATGGCTCACAAGATCTAAAGCATGGAGGGCCGACAAGGTAACATGGCACGATCAATTATAAGTTAGAGCAAGAGCAAGTGGAAGTCAAAGCTTTAGGGTTCTACAAAACCTTGGAAGAGGAGAATTTCAGGCTCTCAAGTGGATTCTCCACTATCACTTTCTACATCCCTAACACTAATTGTGGCCAAGATTTGATGGCAATTATTATACTCATTAAAATCACATGTTTACATGTTAATTACCTTCATTTGTACTTTCCATTGCTATAAGATATAAAATGCACCTAATTGTGTCCCAAACTATTAGAAACATGAAAAAGATAATAATTAAAATTGCTTAAAATAATTTTGATTAAAGTTGATATAATCTTTGATAAAGAGGTATTTTCTCCTTTTGACTTAATTTTTTTTTCTTTTTGCCTTGCTATAAGATATAGGAGATTAGAAGTTGACTTATAGTTCCCAATCATAACCTAACTCGACGCACCCAGATTAAACATATCAGTAGCACAGAGAGAGCACTCACTGCACAAAGTGCCTTTGTGTTTGTGCAACGAAGTACATCGAGTACAAACTCAAATTGGAGCTTGATTCTATTCTAGCTTTGTCTCCTCCCTTTTTATTTTCTTTCAAGAGCAATCAAACATGTTCTCTCTGCCTTCTCTCTCAAGATTGTCCATGGCATGCCTTTCCCACACTACCCCACACCATGCATTTTTTTTTTCTAGCTAGCTAGGGTTTATTTTAAGTGAGATTATTCATAATGCGGTCAATAACACTCGATCACAGCACAAAATAAAGAAGCAAAATTCATCCAATAACAGTTTGTGTCACATGCAAGAAGATGATCAAGAACTAGTCTAGTGCTCAACGTTAATTTCATCTCCACTGAGCATAATTTTATGTTATCTCAAGTCAGTGATCGAGGCTACCATTCTGAATGGTAAACCATTTGGGGTGAGAGACTCTGAAATGATTATTCGAGTTATACTTATAAAGTAGTATGTAATTAAGTTAATTCTGAAATCACCTGAGGCTTGACAAGATGAACAACTTGTTGGTGTAGCCGACTTCTAGGATTTCGATATTTGACAATATACCTAAGTTTGGTCAGTTTGATCAAGGGTTGATCCAAACAAAATTTGATGTTTGGAAGAGAGAAGTCTAGTCAAGATTAGATGACTAGCAAATGTAAGTTCTAACCAAAGGATAGGTAGGTGAGAAGTCTACTGAGTGACTAGTCTTAACTGGAAGTTAGGAAAGGTGGAAGTCCTGGTGAGTGAAGTCAGACCCTAGTGAGTGAAGCTAGGTGGTGGAAGTCCTGGTGAGTGAAGCCAGGCTCTAGTGAGTGGAGCTAGGTGGCGGAAATCCTGGTGAGTGAAGCCAGACCTTAGTGAGTGAAGCTAGGTGCTAGAAGTCCTAGTGAATAAAGCCGAGCCCTAGTGAGTGAAGCTAGGTGGAGGAAATCCTGGTGAGTGAAGCTAGGCAATGGAAGTCCTAGTTGTTGGAACCCTAAGATGTTTTGATGTGATCAAACAAGTTAAGTTAGGTCCTGTTTGGTTTAACCCTTGTGTCTAAGTGTACAGGAGCTTAGGAGCACAAGAAGTTGAGCGGAAGACGTGGCTAGCGAGAAAGACGGCACGGGGAGAGAGCCAACGAGCTTGGTGCGTCCGAGGGACGAGGTGCCGCGGAAGAGTACACCGGTGGACGAGAAGAACGTACGCGACGTTCGAGGAACAAGAAACTGGGGAAGAAAGCTGCTCAAGGAGAAGGCCGAAACTTGGGTTCGGGTGAGCCCTATTCCGGATGATCGAGATCACCCAAGCTAACAGAGCTGGAGCGAAAGATCCGGACCGAAAGATCCGGACCGAGACGAGCTGAACCGGAGCAGAGGAACTGGACCGCAAAAAGCCAACTCGATTGACTTATGTGGTCCGGACGCCCAGAACCCTTCCGGGCGCCCGGAACCTAAATTTTATCAGTGATGATGTGGACGATGACTTACGCGTTGGGGATAGAATGCTATCCCCCCAGGCGCCCGGAACCCTTTCAGGCGCCCCGAATAGTGCTATAAATATAGTACTGATTTCAACAGTCAATTCAATTTACTAGTAATCCATTTCTCTATGCTATACTTTTCTTCTGTATTGTTAACACTGTAAGAGGCTATTCCACCCGAAGGAGATCTTCATATAGTGCGCTACTTTCTCCTTGGATTAGAAAGCTTTTGATTGCAAACCAAGTAACTCCTTTATGTCTGCTTTCTTTTAATTAGTCTCTGTTTTTTTAATTACAAGTATTCTTTATTTAGTTGATAGTCCGAGAAATGGTAGATTTATTTTTTTTTCAGGGCAATTCACCCCTCCCCTCTTACCGGCCTCCAAAGGGACCAACACTAGTGAGTGAAGCTAGGCAACCCTAGGGGAGATAACCTTAGGTTATACTTGAATTCTGTTAACACTGTTTTCTCTTATCTATTGTGCTAACTCAGTGTTGCAGGGGAGTTCAGCTAGGTCGACGGGCTGACTAGGTAGCTAGCACGAAGACCAAACTGTTGGAGGATCGGTGGCAAGCTTGAAGGGGGGTTGGATAGACGGCACCCCCAAATCGTTCGCTTTCTACGTATTTGTTAGTTGCGCAGCGGAATACAAATAATACAAACACAAATACGAAAGCTAAATACAAATACAAAGAACAAGAAAGAGCAAGCAAACCAACAAGCGCCGATTTACGTGGTTCGGAGATAAAGCTCCTACTCCACGGTGTGTCCGTAAGGTGGACGATCCCTATCCGTCGGTGGATTGCTCCCCGGAAGACCTCCGGCTAGCTCAAACCTCCTTGTGGGTGGAGAAACCTCACCACAACACTCACCAACAACACTTGGACACAAGGGAACCTTGAGCACTTTGGTGACTACTAATTAGGCTTTAACCAAGTCTAATTTCGTCACCTTGGCCGGCCATACCAAGCTTCTTCTTATAGAGCTTGGAACAAATCAGAACCTGATTTGCCCGTTACCAGTCGACTGGTCCTTGCACCAGTCGATTGATGCCAGCCCAACGGCTCTCTCAACGGCTATCTGCTACAGTGCATCAGTCGACTGGTCCATACACCAGTCGACTGCTACAGTAACTGCTACAGTGCGCTACAGTTACTGCTACAGTGCCGCTACAGTAAAACCCTAAAACTAGGATTTTACTCCGAGTACAATCTCTCATGCACTCGTACCCTCACGACTCATTTGACTCTTCTTTGCAGCCTTGACCTCTTGCCTTCAAGCCTATGACCTTTGGCTCTTGTCCCTCGGATGCATCCAAGCCCGCGACTTGTCTCCAATGTCATCCTTCGCGTATGCCTCGAAGTCGCTTACCTCGGCCATTGTCCTTGCTGCCTTGTCCATGGTCCCTCGGATGCTCCATCCTTCACCGGACCCGAAGCTGTCAACCTGAGTCACATGTGTCACCTGCAGTCCTGCACAACTCAAGTACACATATCAAATAACAAGGGTAAACCTAACTTAAACCCTTTGCCCAAACACCAAAACACATGGTCCCACGAACCATTGGGATTGCTCCAACAATCTCCCCCTTTTTGGTGTTTGGCAATACGTTTGAGTTAGGGAAAACATATAACAAATAAACATGCTAAAACCAATGGACTTACGATGCCAAGGCTACACACTTGGACTTACTCCGCCGAATGGACTTACGTTGCCAAGGCTACACACTTGGCAACCGCCGAATCAAAATGCAAACATGCATTGGAACCTATCACAAGGCTCCCCCTACACCTACGCTCCCCATTGAGCTAGGATTTTATCACAGGACTTTTTAAGAACCTATCCCAAGGCTCCCCCTACGCAAAGGCACTAAAGGTTTTCCCAACTAAACCTTAATTCTCCCCCTTTGCCTAACATCCAAAAAGTTCTCCAACAATATCCCAATTGTTGAAAATTTCTCATCCAAACTGACCCTAAACTCATGTATTAATCCCCCTTGGATCTCATACATCTAAGTGAGTTGTTATGGTCACAAACCAATGCTGAAAATAGTTTTAGACTGTTATCAGTCGACTGCCCCCTTCGACGGAACCTTACAGAACCATTCTGTGGTCGAAATCTACTGTTACCAGTCGACTGGTATCGGCACCAGTCGACTGGTATCGACAAAATGAGCTTACAGAACCATTCTGTGCTCAAAAACATTGTTACCAGTCGACTGGTACCCTATTTCTGAAAAAATCAACCTTTTCAGGCCACCTTCAGAAATGCACCAGAAATTCCCTAGACCTCCAAAAATTCCCAAATTTTGTGGAGAGGTCTATTGTGCCCTTGTCTACTTGGAAAAAATATATTAAAAAATATATCTATTACCAATCCCAAGATTGACACAAAATCCAAAACTAGCTAAATGGTTCAATTGAACCTTGACCTAAAGTCCTAGTTTTGGCTTCCTTTTGATGTATTTACCCATACCAACCCACAATGCATCCCTAGCATTGGTTTGTATGGCATATATACATCCAAAACTAATTATCATGCAATATGACCCCAACTGTCATATTTCTTGCATGAAACACAAACCATGTGTGCCAATTCCCTATGTTTGAGACTCAAGTCCGTCTCTAAACCACTTGGCACACTCCATGGCTCCTCTAGACCCCCAAGTAGAACCCACCTGAGATCCATTGGCCATGGGTCCCAAATTGACTCTTGGAGCTCCCCCTAGAGCTCTTTACCTTAGTCACCTCCCTAGGTGACTCATCTATTGTGACCAAACCACAATGATGTCCCTTAGAAGATCTCCTTATCTTCTTGACCTTGGACACATCATCCTTGCCATAATCATATGCAACTCTAGCATATTATTTTTATTGGCCTTGGATGACTCTCCCTTGCCCTTATCATGTGCCACCCTAGCACATGGTCTCCTTTTGACCTTGGAGGGACTAGATCGGTATCCCAAGCCCGATCTATCATTGTTGGGTTTTTGGCTACCCAACACCATACTTAATCCCTTAGATCCAATAGTGAATCTCTTAAGGAATTTCTCTAAACCATCAAGCTTTGCCTTCAAAGATTGATTCTCCCTTTCTAGGTTCCTAACCCTAGAGTCAACATGTCCACCTTGGACATTCCTAGACCTACCCTTTCTAGGCATATGTCTCCCCTTCTTGGGATTAATGCCTTGTGTCTCCTTAGATCTACCATTTCTAAATTTATCATGCATAGATTTCCTAGGGTTATGATCCACATTTACCCTATTCCGATCATGATATTTAAATCCAAAATTTTGCATGGGCATATAATGATTAACATTATTTTTCCTAGCATGCATGGAGGAGTTTAAATTTGAATTAACCTTCAAGTTAGGGTATACCTCCCTTACCCTTGAAGCTCCCCCTTAACTCTTGCTTCTCTTCTTCTCCCATTTCTTCAAATGCGCCAACTTCTTGATTTCTTTCTTCTTTAGGCATTTGGTGTGGTAATGACCCCGCTCACCACACGTGAAGCACACTATGTGCCATTTCTTCTCCTTCTTTTGGGCTTCTTTATTCCTACAACCCATGTTAGTATTCAAAATAACTTGATTGGGTTTAGGAGTTACCTTCTTCTTACCCAATGGACATCTACTCTTGTAGTGCTCCTTCTCATTGCACCCGAAGCATATTATATGGTCTTTTGACTTCACTTCGGTGGAGGTGCTTGCTAGGTTGATTTCCAAGACTTCTTCTTCTTCGCTTGTCTTGGATTGTTCTTCAACCTTTGAGGATGTCTCCTCATCCACACTAGTGGATGACATTTCTTCATCCTTCTCCTCTTTCTCCTCGGAAGTTAAGTGCTCTTCACCTTCCGATTGCTCCTCCTCTACTTGAGCTTCTTCATCCGTTTCTTCGAATTTTTCTTCTTCTTGTGTATGCATAGGTTCTTCCCATTGAGCATTCTTTATCTTGCTCCACAAATCATGAGCATTCTCGTATTTACCTACAAGGCTCATTACGTCATAAGGCAAAATATCAATTAATATAGATATTACCTTGTCGTTTGCCTTTGACCGAGAGGTTTGCTCTTCCGTCCAATGTCGTGGTCGGAGCTTCTTCCTTTTCTTGTCCTTCGGGACTTCAAACGGCTCTTTGACCACCATCATGGTGTTCCAATCCGTGTTGAAGAAGACCTCCATCTTCATCATCCAATATGTGATGTCCCATAAGCTTCTACCTTCAAGCTTTGGCGGTTCAATCAAGCCGGTCATCTTTGCTTCCTTGGCGGTTAGTCCAATGGAGAGCGGCCTCGCTCTGATACCACTTGTTGGAGGATCCGTGGCCGGCTTGAAGGGGGGGTTGGATAGACGGCACCCCCAAATCGTTCGCTTTCTACGTATTTGTTAGTTGCGCAGCGGAATACAAATAATACAAACACAAATACGAAAGCTAAATACAAATACAAAGAACAAGAAAGAGCAAGCAAACCAACAAGCGCCGATTTACGTGGTTCGGAGATAAAGCTCCTACTCCACGGTGTGTCCGTAAGGTGGACGATCCCTATCCGTCGGTGGATTGCTCCCCGGAAGACCTCCGGCTAGCTCAAACCTCCTTGTGGGTGGAGAAACCTCACCACAACACTCACCAACAACACTTGGACACAAGGGAACCTTGAGCACTTTGGTGACTACTAATTAGGCTTTAACCAAGTCTAATTTCGTCACCTTGGCCGGCCATACCAAGCTTCTTCTTATAGAGCTTGGAACAAATCAGAACCTGATTTGCCCGTTACCAGTCGACTGGTCCTTGCACCAGTCGATTGATGCCAGCCCAACGGCTCTCTCAACGGCTATCTGCTACAGTGCATCAGTCGACTGGTCCATACACCAGTCGACTGCTACAGTAACTATTACAGTGCGCTACAGTTACTGCTACAGTGCCGCTACAGTAAAACCCTAAAACTAGGATTTTACTCCGAGTACAATCTCTCATGCACTCGTACCCTCACGACTCATTTGACTCTTCTTTGCAGCCTTGACCTCTTGCCTTCAAGCCTACTTCCTTTGGCTCTCGTCCCTCGGATGCACCCAAGCCCGCGGCTTGTCTCCAATGCCATCCTTCGCGTATGCCTCGAAGTCGCTTCCCTCGGCCATTGTCCTTGCTGCCTTGTCCATGGTCCCTCGGATGCTCCATCCTTCACCGGACCCGAAGTTGTCAACCTGAGTCACATGTGTCACCTGCAGTCCTGCACAACTCAAGTACACATATCAAATAACAAGGGTAAACCTAACTTAAACCCTTTGCCCAAACACCAAAACACATGGTCCCACGAACCATTGGGATTGCTCCAACACAAACAAGTCGACAGGCTGACTTAATATTTGGCAGGTAAGTTAAGGCAAGTCACTGGAGGGGAGTGACTTGGTGAGGACGCGTTTCCAGTTAGGGAACTTAGGCGTCGATCCAACTTAGAACCATTTCGGGAATATAAGTTGAGATCGTGACTAGATTCTGGTCTCGATGAGACGAAATCTAATTATTACTCTGTTTTACTATATTTGTGCTAACTTTTGTTTTGCATGGTAGTTTAACTTAGGGGTGACAATTCGGTTCGGGTTCGGGTTGACGGGTTCGGGTTGACGGGTTCAGGTTGGCGGGTTAGCAAATGACAACCTGAACTCGACCTGATTATTAATTCGGGTCAAACTATTCAACCTGAACCTGATCTATTTATTTGCACTTGACTCGAACCTGACCCATTTGACCCGTTTAATCCGTTTGACCCGAATATGATCTGAATTCATTAAAGGAATTTTGTATATTAAATTAAAAATTAAAACTAACATTTATCTACATAAATTGAAAATCCATATTATAAATGATAAGTCATAGCAACATTGCAATCAATAACATATCTCTATGTTTAGGGTTTTTAACTTTTTTTAAATTTGTAATTTTAGTTTAAATTTATAATTATTTATAAACGGGTTCGCGGGTTGTAAGTGGATCATTTCAGGTT
Organism: Zingiber officinale; assembly: GCF_018446385.1. Lineage (NCBI taxonomy): Eukaryota > Viridiplantae > Streptophyta > Magnoliopsida > Zingiberales > Zingiberaceae > Zingiber > Zingiber officinale. The sequence goes on from NC_055996.1 coordinate 126,906,767, forward strand.
GACCCGAACCCGACCTGTTTATTAATTGGGTCAATTGGGTCGACCCGATTTCGACCCGAACCCGAAACTACCCAATCCTAACATGATTTTTTCGTGTTCGGTTCGGGTTGTGTTTTCGTATCAGGTTAAAAATTGTCACCCTTAGTTTAACTTTTATTTTGCCTTGGACTAACATTTTCATGCAGGAAAATGATTTTTTGAAAAATGGTAGTCCGGATGCTCAGAACTGGTCCGAGCGCCCGGAAGGGATCCGGGCGCCCAGAGCACTCCTATAAAAGGAGCCTTCCTCTAGAGCTACAACAACTGCTTCCTACGACTGCTCTATTGTGCTCTGCTCCTGCAACGCGACGACGCTTCTCCGACAACTTACGGCTCAAGTTATTTTTAATTGTTGTTGGTATATTTTATTTTAAAATGAGTTCTTGTACTTTCATTTGTAAACACTTTTCGAACTGCTAGTGAATTGTCTAACGAAAACACTCGACGAGTGCGGGCCTTGAAGTAGGAGTCGACGAAGGCTCCGAACCAAGTAAAACTGGTTAGAGTTAGCGTTGTAATTTTTATTTTCTACTGCATACTCGCAACGAATTTTCAATCGCTATTCACCTCACCCCCCTCTAGCAACTTCTACGATCCAACACATGTAGAAACTAGTAAAGGCACTGCAAACAGGTGACCTTCATAATTTAGTCCTTGTTAATTGGAGAACAAATGATGTTGACAAAAACGGTTATTGATGTGGTGATAAAGGGAGTCCACTAAGCATGAGTTAAAGACGAGAACAGTAGTCGACGCGGAGGTCAAAGTCAAGGTGGTTAAAAGCAGGAAACCGCCAACTTACCAAAGTCAGTCGAGAAGGTGGCAACGGGCCGAGCGGGCTTGAAGGGTCTGATCAGCCCGGAGGTTCATCTAAGCAGATCGCTCGCTCGACTAGGACGACTATAGAGAGGACATCCGATGCTCATAACTGTGATGATCTTTTAAGGGCTAGCTAGTCTGACCAGACTATCTGTCCGACCGGGCGAGGAACGACCTATTGAGCCGAGTGACCATGGAGGAGAACAACCTTGAGCGACCGGGCGGGGAACACTGGCCAAGCGGCTCCCTCGCTCGGCCAGATTGTGGGACCCCTCGCTGGGCTCATCATATCCTTCTGGGAGTTACTGTCGCTGACAATGGGGCATGGTCAATAGGCAAATCGTACGACAGAAGTTTCAACTGTCATGTCAGGGATTCACACGCCTTGTTAAGGAAGGGTGTTAGAGACACTTTTCGGACATGTCTTTTCATAGAACAGTTGGGAAAGCATGCACCTACCTTGAAAAGTGTGCACGTCTACTACTGAAACACTATATAAAGGGGGGTCCATGCACCGGCAGAGATATGCATTATTTATGCTTGAGCTCCTATTGTTGCTATAGTTCTTTACTATCTTTCTAATATTCAGGTGTCTGATTTGATTGTCAGAGGGTCAACACCGAGAACCTCTTCTCTAATCCGAAATTGACGTTCTTGATTTTGCAAAATGGAGAAGAGTGTTTGCAAGGTCATATCCCCAACTAATTGTCTTCACTATTTTCATATAGGATCAATCATCAATTAATTGAAACACATATGCTTCTAAAGGAGATTAAAAGTCTAAAGCCCAATTATATGTTTTACGAATCAATTAATCAATTAATGCGTAGGGAATTCATATGAACATAGTGTAAATATACAAACTCACCTTTGTTATAAATATGTGCAGAGTGTAAATCCCAAGATTTGGGTGTAATTTGTGAGTGGTATCCATGAGAAAGAGGTTTAATTTGGATAAAAGGAATTTACTTTTTATACTTTGCCTTTTTAATTGCTACTTATCCTCGAATTGAATTTTTTTTCTCATATTTGTATTTAATTGCTTAGTTATTTTTGAATCTTTTGTATGAAATATTGATTAATAATAAACCATGTAATTAGAGAAAGCAAGAACATAATGAGAACACTCCACTGCCTTTGACCCCTAGATTTGTAGAGTTGTGGTAATCTTTTCAGGATGGCCATGTTTTCAATTAGGTTTTGCACAAAGGAAACAAGTTCCATTTGTTAGAGAAAATTAGGAGAAGGATAAAAAGACAAAGATGGACAAGTGGAATACAAACATGTAGCCTATTTATAAGCTACCTACATAACCCACTAACTCCACAATTCACCCCACTAACTCAACTACTCTACCCCACGACTACCACTACTACCAATCATTGTCACCACTATCTCAATTGTTAGTTTTGAATCATTTATCAACACTCCCCCTTAATTCAAAATTACAAACACCAAGACACGATCTAAAATAAATAAACTTCTCTCTTGGAAGTAACTTCGTTAAGATATCCGTCACTTGTTCATGTATACTGCAGTGCTCCAATATAATTTCTTTATTTGCAACTAAGTCTCGATTGAAATGTAGACGAATATCAATATATTTAGTCCTCTCATGGAAAGTTAGATTTTTTTGTCATTGCAATTGTCGCCTTATTATCACAAAAAATAATAGTTGTATCATTTTGTTGTTGGTGAAGATCTGCAAGTAATCTTCTAACCCAAATTGCTTGACATGCTGCTGAAGTTGCTGTTACATATTCTGCTTCTGAAGACGATAAGGCTGTAGTAGCTTGTTTCTTTGAACTCTATGAAATTGCTCCTGATCCAATATTAAAAACACTAGTTGAGGTGCTCCTTCGATCATCCACTGAATTTGCCCAATCACTATCAGTGAACCCGTAAAGATCAAATTTTGAAACTTTACTATAATAAATTTCATAATCAACGGTTCCAGCAACATAGCGTAAAATCCTTTTAGCTGCTCCAAGATGATGCTTCGTAGGATTTTGCATAAACCTGGAGATTACACCAACAGAAAAAATAATATCTGGTCTAGTATGAGTTAGATAAATTAAACCTCCAACCAAACTTCTAAAATTTCTTGCATTAGCTTTTTCTGAACCATCTTCCAATTATACTTTCTCATTTATATTCATAGGTGTAGTAGCTGGATTGCAATTGAATAAGTTGAACCTTTTCAGAAGATCTGTCGCATATTTTCTTTGTGAGATAAAGATCCCATCAACTCCTTGCTTAACTTCAAGACCAAGAAAATAATGTAATATTCCCATATCTGACATCTCAAACCTCTTCATCATATTAGATTTAAAATCAGTCAATAGAGAATAAGAAGAAATCATATAAATTATATCATCGACATAAAGGCACGCAATAATATAATCATCTCTACCTTATTTTTTCACATAGAGAGTGGCTTCATTTTCACTTCTTGTGAAACCATGTTGACGAAAATAACCATCAATCTTGCTATACCATGCTCGTGGGGCTTGTTTTAACCCATAAAGTACCTTTCTCAATTTATACACCTTCGTCTCTTTGCCTTCAATTATAAAACCTTCTGGCTGATCTACATAAACTTCTTCTTGCAAATTGTCATTTAGAAATGCAGATTTAACATCAAATTGATAAACAAGCCAATGCATTTGTGCAGCTAATGCTAGGACAATTCTCACAGTTTCAAATTTAGCAACTGGAGAAAAGGTTTCTTCGAAATCAATACCTTGTTGTTACGAATACCCTTTTGCAACAAGTCGAGCTTTGTATTTTTGATGGTTCCATCGGCATGATATTTTGTTTTAAACACCCACTTGAGACCAATCACGCACATTCTTGCCTTCGGGTAGATCTACCATCTCCCATATTTCATTTTTATGGATTGCAATTAACTCTTCTTTCATTGCATTCCTCCATTCCTCTTTTGTTACTTCTTCTTCAAAGGTTGTAGGATCTATAACCAAAAGAGTAAATTGACTTGACTCATATATTTCTCTTAAACATCTATCCTTTGCTGGAGGTGCTTCATCAAAAGATTCTTATAAGGACGATGAACTGCTACTTCTTGAATTCGATGGTGAGGGAGCTGGTGATTCCAAAGAAGATAATTCAACACCTTCTATTGTTGGAGTTCTATCCTCCATTGGGATGTGAATTCGAGTCTCTTCTCCCTGTGTATTCCAATTCCACTTTGAATTTTCATCAAAATCTACATCTCTCCTTATAATTAATTTTCCAATAAAAGGATTATACAATTGATATGCTTTTGATTGATTGCAATATCCAACAAATATGCATTTTTCAGATTTCTTCTCAAGTTTATGATGAAATTGAGAGTTTATCAAGGCATATGCAATACAACCAAAAATTCTTAAGTGATTTACCGATGGTTTTCTACCTCGCCATGCTTCATATGGTGTTTGATTTAAAACGACCCTTATTGGAGAAATATTCAGCAAGTAAACTGATGTGGGCACTACTTTAGCCCAGAAAATATTTGGAAGTTCTCTGATATTCAACAAACTTCTAGCCATTTCTACAACGGTTTTTTTTTCATTCGGCAATACCATTTTACTCCGATGTATAAGGCATTGTTAATTCCCTGTGAATACCATGTTCTTCACAAAATTTACTAAACTCTATAGATAAGAACTCACCTCCTCGATCTGTACGAAGAGTCTTTATTAAAGTACCATTCTGCTTTTCTATAAGCACCTTGAATTTTCTGAAAATTTCAAAAGTCTCTGACTTATCTACTAGAAAATATACCCAACTCATCCGGTTAAAATCATCAGTAAACATTAAACAATATTTACTCCCACCAAATGATGTAGTTCTCATAGGGCCACATAAATCAACGTGAATTAGCTCAAGGCATTCTGAAGTTCTCCATGATTTCCCACTTGGAAAAGACTTTCTTGTTTGTTTTCCATAAATACATCCTTCGCATAAACCAAGAAAACTAATTTGAGGTAATCCAAAAATCATACCTTTCTGATTTAAAAGTTGCATGCCTTTGATATTGAAATGCCCATATCTCAAGTGCCATATCTTGGATTCATTATCTTCGCTAGCAATAAAAGCTTGGTTTCCCACATTAGAGATCTTCAGTGGAAACATCTTATTTTCTGTCATTTGCATGCTAACAATAGACTTTCCAGAATCTTTATCAGAAATAACACAAGCTCCGTTATCAAATACAATAGCATAGCCACCCATCATCAATTGTCCAACACTTAACAAACTATGTGCCAAACTAGGAACAAAATCGACATTGTAAAGCAATTTTACTTTACCATCGCTAGTCACCACAGTAATTGTGCCTTTGCCTTCGACTTGTATCTGTCTATTATCTCCAAGTCTTACTAACATCTTATGTGATTCATCAAGCTCTTTAAATAATGACTTATTTCCAGTCATGTGATTTGAACATCCACTATCCAAAAATCAAATATCTTTTTGAACTTCGTTAGAATGAGAATGAATCATAAATAACTTACTTTCCTCATTTTCTTCTTTCACATAGTTTGCATGTGAGTCATTTATGCAATTTGCCTTTATATGCCCAAATCTTTTGTAGTTATAACATTGAATGAAATTTTTATTCCATTTTTGATCCCCGTTAAATTACTTCTTTTGTACATTAAAATGGTTTCTTCCTCTACCATGTCCTCTACCACGAAAACCTCCTCTTCCACGACCTCTGCCAGCAAATTCTTCCTTTTTTTCTATCTCCCCCTTCACTTGAGAAGCCTGAAATTCCTTTTCTTCATCCTTCTCCACGGATCTATTTCGCCTTACCTCATGAGCTTGCAAAGAACCCATTAGTTCATCAAAAGATAAAATCGAGAGATCTTTTGCCTCTTCGATCGCAGTTACTATGTAATCATATTTAGGAGTCAAACTTCGCAAAACTTTCGAAACAATAATTGCATCAGTGATCTTTTCTCCATAAGATCTCATTTGACTGATAATCGAAATTACTCTAGATAAAAAGTCTTGTAAAGTTTCATTACCCTTCATAAGCAATGCCTCAAACTCACTTCTGAGAGTCTTGAATTTCACTGCTATCACCTTGGAGGAGCCTTGGAATTCTTTCTGCAATATTTCCCATGCTTCTTTGGAAAATGAGGCAGTTGCAATTCTTGAGAAAATTGTCTCATGTACTGCTTGTTGAAGAATAAACAGTGCCTTCGAATCTTTCTTTATGTTCTCCTTCAATCGACCTTCATCGGCATCCTCGTCGTCAAAGCATTTCTCTACTAAATCCCAAAGATCTTGAGATCTAAATAGAGTCTTTATTTTGATACTCCAAAATTCGTAGCACTCTCCTTTGAAAATGGGGATGAGGGGTTGAGAAACTCCGTTGATTGCCATTGCGAGAAAACTAGGACACGTCAAACTCGGCGGTCTGATACCACTGTTAGAGAAAATTAGGAGGAGGATCAGAAGACAAAGATGAACAAGTGGAACACAATAATCTCTCACGCTTCTTCATTAAATCATAAAACATGTAGCCTATTTATAAGCTACATACATAACCCACTAACTCCACAATTCACCCGACTAACTCAACTACTCTACCCCACTACTACCACTATTGTCACTCATTGTCATCACTAACTCAATTGTTAATTTTGAGTCATTTATCAACGGTCAATTAGGTTTTGCACAAAGGAAACAAGTTCTATTGCCAAATCTTTTATTTTATTTTACATTTAATGTTTTTCTATTGCCAAGTGATCGACGGCCCTTTATGACATCTTCTTATATGTACAAAGACCAAATGGAAGCTCAAAGTCCCATCCCATGGAGCCGGCTACTAGGTTGGAGATGCCGCGAGACGAGGAGAAATGGGTGTGCGATTCCTCCGTCGATCACAAAGGAAGGCTTCCTGACAGATCCGTCACTGGAGGTTGGAGAGCATCCTTGTTCATCATAGGTATTAATTAATTTAAGCATCCAATTAATTAATTAATCAATCTGCGTCGTCGTCTTCTTCGATTTATGTTCTTAATTGATATACGATTATGGCGGCGGCGGTTCAGTGATCGAGTTCAGTGAAAGGCTGAGCTACTTCGGACTGGCCACCAACCTCATCATGTACCTCTCCAAGGAGTTGCATGAGGATTTGAAGACGGCCGCCAAGAACGTCAACTACTGGAACGGCGTCACCGCCGTGATGCCCCTCGTCGGAGGCTTCGTCGCCGACGCCGCTCTCGGGAGGTTCTTCTCTGCCATTATTTCCTCCCTCGTCTACATCGCGGTAAAGTGCAGAGATTCTTTCATCAGATTTGCTTTGTCGATGAGAGAATAAGAAGAAGATTCTGTATCGCAGGGACTCACTTTGCTGAGCTTGTCGCAATTAGTCCCTCGCCTGAAACCTTGCAATGGGGCCGCCTGCGCCGGCGGAAGATCGATGCGCGTCCACGAGGTCATCTTCTTCTTAGCCATCTACTTGATCTCCGTCGGGACCGGCGGCCACAAGCCGTCTCTGGAGAGCTTCGGTGCCGACCAGTTCGACGACAACCACGCCGGGGAGCGCAAGCGGAAGATGTCCTACTTCAACTGGTGGAACTTCGCCCTCTGCGGTGGTCTTCTCTTCGGCGTCACCGTCATTCCCTACGCCCACGACGTAGTCGGGTGGTGGCTGGTTGACGTCGTGCTCACGGCCAACATGTGCTTCAGTCTGGTCGTCTTCGTCGCCGGCAAGTCATTTTATCGGTACCGCAAGCCGGTCGGAAGCCCGTTCACGCCGATGGCCCAGGTCGTAACGTCGGCGCTGGCCAAACGAGCGCTTCCCCTGCCGTCGGACGCCGGAGAACTTTACGAAGCGCCTAAAACAGAGCAGAGGCTCCTCTGCCACACTAACAAGCTAAGGTTCCTGGACAAAGCCGCCATAATCGAGCACAAAGACGACGCGGCGGCCTTCGCCATCGAGCAATCGAACCCATGGCGGCTCGCGACGGTGACCCAAGTCGAGGAGCTGAAGCTAATAATCGGCATGGTTCCTATTTGGCTGACGGCGCTACCTTTTGGCATCGCCGTGTCGCAGTCCTCCACCTTCTTCATAAAGCAAGCAAGCGTCATGGACCGGAAGCTCGGCGGCTTCGAAATTCCGCCGGCCTCCGTCTTCGCCCTCGGCGCGGTGGGCATGCTCATCACGGTGACGCTGTACGACAAACTCCTGGAGCCGGCGGTGCGGAGAGCCACCGGGCAAGAGCGAGGCGTGAGCATCCTCAAGAGGATCGGGGTGGGCATGGCGCTGTCGGCGGCGGCGATGGCCGCGGCCGCGCTGGTAGAGCGGAGACGGCTGACGGCGAGGGCGCCAGTGACCGTGTTCTGGCTGGTGCCGCAGTACATGACGATGGGGCTGGGCGACGGCTTCGCGCTGGTGGGGCTGCAGGAATACTTCTACGAGCAGGTGCCCGACGGGATGCGCAGTCTGGGGATCGGCCTCTACCTGAGCATCTTCGGGGTGGCCAGCTTCCTCAGCAGCCTCCTCATCACGGCGGTGGACCGAGCCACGACCTGGTTCGCCAGGGACCTCAACGGGAGCCGATTGGACTCGTTCTACTGGTTGGTGGCGGCTCTGAACGCCGTCAACATCTGCGTGTTCGTGTGCACTGCAAGAAGCTATTCCTATAAGAGCGTACAGAGGAAGGTCGCGGTTGTCGATTCCCCTGAAGCTGATGCCTGAACTGAAAATGGAAGATTTGAATAACAAATTATCAGTCGATCTATTTCTACCTTGGGACAACATTTTAACTGAACTATCCAGCGATAGTTCATACATTGATATAATATGATAATTACAGTAAAAGATTCGATGGCGTCTATCCTAACAAATGACGATACACTAATTACAGTGAGAATTAAATGCTACCAACTTAATTATTATCTTTCTTAATTCACTCCAATACTCCCTCTCAAATTGGTAGATCTCGCAATCGTTGAGTAAGTCATGAAAATTTTTGCTATATATTATTTTTGTAAGTATATCCGCCAGTTGATCTTCAGATTTGACAAAAGGAAATCGAATTATTTTTGTTTCCAGATTTTCTTTAATAAAGTGTCGATCAACTTTCACATGCTTTGTCCGATCATGTTGAACTAGATTATGAGCAATAGCAATCGCTGCTTTATTATCACAAAATAAATCAATTTCATGATTAGGCGCAAAGCCTACTTCAATTAATAGATTCCTTAGCTAGAGGAGTTCGCACACCCCTTTTGCCATACCTCGGATTTATGCGTCAGCACTAGATAGAGCTACCACATTGTGCTTCTTACTTTTTCAGATGACTAGATTACAACCAACAAATGTAATATACCCAGAGGTGGACTTCCTATCTGAAATTGTACCAGCCCAATCAACATTTGTATACCCCCAATCAACAAATCGTTGTTCTCTGTAAGCATATGTCCCTTTTTCATAAATGACTTTAGATATTGGAGAATATGAATCACCACTCTCATGTGATCTTTACTTGGGTTGTGCATGAACTGACTCACCACACTTACTGCATATGTAATATCAAGCCGAGTATGGGAGAGATAAATTAATTTTCCCACTAATTTTTTATACCTGCCCTTGTTTGTTAAAATCTGATCAGGGTATTCTCTAAGTCTGTGATTTTAGATTATTGGGGTGTCTGCGGGCTTATAATCTAGTACTCCAACTTCTGCTAATAAGTCAAGAACACATTTTCGTTGAGAAAGAAATATACCCTGCTTTGAGTGAGCAACTTCAATGCCTAAGAAATACATCAATCCTCCAAAATTCTTCATTTCAAATTCAATTACTAGCCTTCTTTCTAAATTAGTCATTCTTTCTAGGTCATCTCCTATAATGATCATATCATCCACATATACTATTAGAGCAGTTATCTTACCCTGATGATGCTTTAAGAATAACGTGTGGCCTGAGTGGCTTTGCTTGAACCCATATCTTCTCATGGCAGTAGTTAGATGGTCAAATCATGCTCTAGGAGATTACTTTAGCCCATACAAAGTTCTTTGCAACTTACATACCACTTTAGTTTGAGCATTTGTTTGATAACCTGGAGGCACTTCCATGTATATTTCTTCTTCTAGATCACCATGGAGGAAGACATTCTTTACATCAAACTGATGTAAAGGCCAATCAAGATTTGCTACAAGAGACAACAATACCCTGACAGTATTTAATTTTGCTACTGGTGAGAAAGTTTCCTAATAGTCTATGTGTATGTCTGTGTATAACCTTTCGCCACCAGCCTTACTTTGTATCTCTCAATCGATCCATTGGCGTTATATTTGATAGAAAATATCCATTTACATCTAACTATATTTTATTCTTGGTAGTGATATTAGCATACATGTCTTGTTTTTAAGTAACGCTGCCATCTCTTCTCCCATTGCTTGAGTCCACCTAGGATTCCCTAATGCCTTTTCTACACTTGTAGGAACTTGATTTAAGGATAGTTCAGATACAAAGTGTTTTAGAGGATTAGACAACCTTAGTGTAGACACATAATTTGCAATAGCATATTTAGACTGCCTAGTTTTTCCTTCAGGAGAGTACTAGTTTGGGGATTTACCCCTATTGTGCCTGAAAGGTAATTCATAGCCAATGATCCTATTCAAAAATCATGAAGAAGGTTTGCTGGGGATGTGACTTCTGCGTTGGCTGCTTGTAGACCTCGCTTCACTCTACAACACAGGAAACGTCAGTAAAGACCCAGGAAAGGAGTCCCCGACGTTGGCCCTTCGACGTTTAAGTCAATCACCAGCAAAATGGAAGAAAGTGGAGCAATATAATGGTAAGCACAGGTATGAATAGTCAATAACGCATACCTCCGTCGGTGCATGAACTCTCCCTTTATATAGCGTCATAGCAGGAGACGTGCACACTTCTCAAGACGTGGGCACGTTCTCCAAATTATCCTATGAAAGGACATGTCAGAAAAGTAGCTCTAACACCATACCTTAACGGGGCACGTAAATATTTGACAAGACAGTAGAAACTTCTACTGTACGACCCTCCTGTTGACCATGCCTCGTTGTTAGTGGCACTATCTCCCAAAGAGATATCAATGAATATGAGAGGGCTCCCACTGCTTGACCGAGCGAAGGGCCCGCTCGATTAAGGATCCCTGCTTGGTAGACCTCCGTTGCTTCCATGCGATGACTTGGTTCAGTAAATTATTTTGGCCCGACCGGGAGAACGCTCCTGTCGCCTTGACATTCTTCGCTTCGTGATGAGCATATGATGTTCTTGTCACATTGCTCTTGGTTGTACATGCGTCCTGCTCGAACAAGTCGCTTGCCAATCGGGCACTTCATGTCCGACTGGCAACTGCAGTAGACCTACGTTCGACCCACCTTTGGTGAGCTCGCTGGTTCCCTGGTATTGACCGTCTTGACTTTGACCTCCACACCATCTACTACCTCTGCCCTTGACCTGCACTAGGTGGGCCCCTTATAACTACATCATAAGTCTTCCCCTCAAGTCTAGTCAAAGGAGACTGCAAGTTTGATTGACTGAACAGGTAGTGTCTTTGGTAGCCTCTTGATCGGGCATTCTCTATTCTCAAGCTTCCAATCGGATTATATTATCTTCTTAGTTGTTGTTCGACTTCCTCTTACTACCCTTAGTGTGTAGTTACCGCTTGGATTTTACTCCATAGGACTGGTTTTGAGCCGTTGCTCGGCTATCATATAGTCAGAGATCCATGCCGATCGGGGTGGTTGGCAGCGACACTTAGCGATTTTTTCACAATTCATTGCTCTCTTGGACGAGTGCCTCATAATAGTTGTTGACGCCATCTTGATTTCTTGAAGATTGTGCAAATCTCTCGCCATTATGACTAAGCACGCCGCTCATGCCTTTTAATTAAGCTTCATTAATACTTCCCGTCGTTGGCTGCCACACGTCCCACACTTTGCCGCCGCACTCTTGACGTGACAGGCGGATATCCGCTGGTGATGTGACATGCACCTTTTCAAATTTCAAGGCCAGATCTAGTCCTTATTTTTTTGTAACCCTTGATCGGACGGCTCGGAACAATCGCTCGCTGGGGTTTATAAGCCGTTATTTACTCGCCGCCATCTTCATTCTTCCTCGCGCTTTCCATCTCGAGCACATTCGGTGAAGCTTCTTCTCCCCCTCATTTTCGTCGGTGACCTTTCTCAGTAAGATTCTTCGTTCTTTCCTTCGTTGAATTCGCGCTTAGTTTCTTTCTCAATTTCTTATGGTTGTCTGCTTTCATCTCCTCGGTGGGGTCGGTGCAGGATATTATGATACTTTTGACATGATAAGCAAGTGGCCACCGTCCGAGCAACTTCATCTTACAATGTGGGCTAAAAATATTCTGCTAACAGGATCTTTCGGTCCAATGATTTACTGCACGTGTGACTTCAGCAGGAGCCCTGATGCACTTCTTACAGGATGTATTCAACGTCCTCCAATCCAACACACTTGAGCAACGGCTTTGAGAAAGCTCTTTTATATAGCTAATCCCCGATCAAAGTGAACCGCTTGGTCCTCTTTTTCAACAAGCGAGCTTCCTCCTCATCGGCTGATGTGGCACTCGATCGAAGGAACTCTATCAGTGATGTCCTCCAATTGCTTGAGAAGCTTATTCCGTCCATCCTATCGATGTGTGCGACTAGCGAAATCTGTTTGACTAGTTGATTTATCACGATCGACGATAATGAGCTGGCTCTGGTTATCCGATTAGGGGATCTTCCGTATAACCACTTCTTGGAAGTTTGCCTTCAACTTCTTGAAAGCTTCTGCATATAGCTTGAGTCGGGAGCTACTTATCTCGAACGTACCCAATAGCTGCTAAGCCGCCAGCTGAGAATTCGAGTAGATGAGGACTCTCATGGCTCCTACATGATGAGCTGCCTGTAAGTCGGCTATCAAGGCCTCATACTCAGCTTCGTTATTTATAGCCCAATAATCCAGCCACACGGACAACTGCATCCTGTCCTCCCGATGAGAAATCAAGAGGATGCTGATCCCGAGTCCTTACAGGGTGGAACCATCTACGCAGATCTTCCAATTTACATCTGACTCGGCGTTCTAGACCTCAGTCACAAAATCAGTTGATCCTGTCTGAAAGTTGAAGAGACGGAAAGCTGGGGATGTGACGCTCACGCTGACCTCCTGTGGATTCTGATTAGACCTGCAACACAAACTATATCAGTGCCGAGGCAGGGAAGGGGTCCCCTGCGTTGGCCCTCCGACGCTCAAGTCAGTCACCGGCGATGAAGAATAAGGTGGACCAACAAAAAAACTGTAGCACAAACAGTGAATATCACATACCTCCATTGATGCTTGGACCCCCCCCCCCCTTTAGAAAGAGCTCCGGTAGCGTGCATGTACGCTTCCTAAGGTGGGCACACTTCTCAAAGTTTTTCATAAAAAAAACTTGTCAGTAAAGTGTCCCTGACACAGTACCTTAACGGGCCGAGCATATATCTGAAGTGACAGTGGAAGTTTCCGTCGTAGGATCTTCTGGCTGTCCACGCCCGATGTCGGTGGCACCAACTTCCAAAAGGATGTTGCTGGATATCAAAGAGAGTGGACTGCTAGGTCGAGCGGGTTGGCCGCTTAGCCGGTGATTCACCGCTCTGGTTCCCCGTCCTGTCAGCCAGAACCTCGATACTCCTTTGCATGTCTGTTCGACTGAAGTTCCACTCTACCACTGTTGAGACCTGCTACCAGGCTGAGCGGGGTAGCCACTCGGCCGAAGTTGAACTCTGTCGATGTCAAGCTCAGTTCTATTTGAGCAGGGTAGCCATTCGGCCGAGGTTCTGTCTGCCAATGCCGAATACTAGTGCCTTACCGAGTGGAGAAGCCGCTCGAGTGGCTTCTACACATTGTCTTCATTAAGCATCAGTCGTTTGACTTCTCCATGTGTCGAAGGCGGCAGTCGATCGAAGCCTTATTCCCGGTCAGGGCATGCTTCGCCCGATCGGCTGATGTCATCTGCACATTGACCGTCTTGACTATGACCTCCTTTGACCTCCACCGTGGCAGCGGGGTGGGGCCCTTCATTATCATCACATCACATGCCTCCCCTTCAAGTCTAGTCGAAGGAGGCTGCAATTCTGACTGGCTGGATAATTGTCTAAGCAGCTTTCCTCCCGATTGACCTTCGGCATTAACTTGGCTTCTGATTGGGATGCGAACGCTCCCTGTCGGTCGACCTGTCGAAGCTTGTCATTCGACTGTAGGTACGCTCCCTTAATCCGATCAGCGCGACGAAGGTTTAAACTTGTGAAATCTTTTCTTGGGCTATCTTGGGCGAGCACGAGTTAGGCTTACGTCACTCAGATTTCTGGGAAATCATGCAAATCTCTTCGCATCAAGGCTGAGCACGCCCCCATGCTCTCATTAAATGTTGACCCATGGCGATGTGCCACGTGTCTTGCTCCCTGTCGCCTCACGCCTAATGTGACAGGTGGATATCTACTGTGATGTGACGTTTGGCGATTCAAGTTCAACGGTGAGATCTTGGCTTGGGTTTCTGCGACCTAGATCAGACGGCTCCGGTCGGCCGACCCCTAGGCTTATAAACCCGCGTGTGTCGCCACATTTGCGCACATGAAACGAGTTCTTCGACGATGCTCCTGTGCTCTGGCGACATCCTTCTTTTTCGCTCCTCCGGCAACCTTTCTAGTAAGCTTTCTCCCCATCTCCCTTTATTTTCACATCTTTCGGCGTCTGTTCTTCATCATCCTCGAGTTTTTCGACGTCTGTGTTCCAACGACAATTCCGCCAGTAGGTTTCCTTTGTATCTCCACCTTTTTTTGTTTTGTAATGGCAAGTTTCTCGCAGCCTCTCACCGGCATCCCGGGGCCCTAGTACACCTCTACCGAGTCCCGGTTTGACGCCGACGATGCTGAGAGTCTGAAAGCCGCTTTTGAGCTTCCACCCGAACACAAAGTTGTTATTCCTTCTCCCTCTGATCGGCCAAATTCTCCGCCATTTGACAGTATTTCCTTTTTCAGGAACCATTTTACCACAAGTCTGCAATTTCCCATCCACCATTTTTTTCCCTCCCTGTGTAAATATTTCCGAGTCTCACTTCATCAACTAGTGTCGAACTCCTTTCAGCTGTTGTGCGGGGTGGTAGTTCTTTTTCACCTGTACGACATTCCACTTACTCCCCGACTCTTTCATTACTTTTATTATCCCAAATCTTCCAAGTCGGGGGCTTTCCTTTTCCAAGCCCGAGTGGGTTTCGTTTTCTTTGATAAAATATCGACTTTCAACAAACACTAGAAGGAGTACTTCTTTTTTGTGTACTTTCCCAAGTGGTCGAACTTTCCCACCTCCTGGCAGCTCGACGTGGTGGCTCAGCCTCTATTAAAGAAGTATAAGAGCCGATCGGACTACCTCAACGCAGCTTCGATGTTGGCTGGTTAGAAGTATGACATCCATAAGCTGTTGCTGGAGGGTGTCCTTTATATCTTCAGCTTGAGTCCGATCCGCACCCGGCTTCCGTTCAGCCTAGGTATGCTATCTCTTTACTCATTCCTTTGATTCTAATTGATTTTTCTTCCTTTTTTTTAGCCAAAGTTATGCTACATGCACATTTGGCCGGCAAGGCAAAGCTTGCGAACATCGTGATCAATACGGTTGCTGTAGAAGAATTGGAGAGTCGCGACCTACAGTTAGTCGGCTCCCAAGAAGAGCCGCAGGACGAGAGCGAAGCGGCTCCCGCCTTGGCAAGTGGTGGAGTGACCGATGGCTCCCAACCTACTTTCGAATGGCAGCCGGTCGTCGAGATTGAGGGGGCTTCGGGCTCAGCGTCCTCCGCTAAGCCACTAATCAGGCGCAAGAGGCGTCGGGCGGAGCCTTCATCGAGCTCCGCCACTTCGGGGGTGTGGTCCGCCGAATGGGTCGAGAAGTTGACCCTCGCTCCTATCCAAGAGTCCACCGCTCTCGAGTCGTCAGATCGGACCCCCTCCCTATCCGGTTTGCCTCAAGGAACAGTCTGCGCACTGTCGATGGCCTTCCTGCCACCAAAATCGAAGTCCCAAAAGTCAGGGATCCATCTGGCATCTCCATCCAGGCCATCCGGACGCGCTACTTCTGCACAATCAGCCCCGAATGGCCAACGCCATATCACGATGATTCTCCACCCGCCGATCAAAGAGTGGTGCGAGTCGGCAGACACTTCATCCCGAGCACCAGATCATCATCCAAGGGTCACTCGCCCAAATATGGACAGATGCCCGAGCCCGCACAGTGATGATTCCTCCGGGGGCACTCGCGGACAACCACACCCAGATATCTACTGGGGTAACTAGTAAGTGTTAATGTTCTTTTTAATCAATTTCCGCTCGGCGCTTATATTCTCTCTGTTGCTTGCAATACTAGGTGGAGAGCCTGGTCATGTGCCAAAGATTCACATTTTTGGAGGCGGAAATGAAGAAGATAAAGGCGTCGAGCGACCAATCCTCCGCCGCTCAAGAGCAAACGAACTCCGAGGTGGCCAAACTGTGGGCCGATTTGGAGAAGAGCAACAAACTGCTCGAGGCTTAACGGGACAAGAGTGCTGAGCAAGCCACTATGTTGGCTCGGCTCAATAAGCAGGTCACCACCTTCGACAATAAAATTGAGTAGACCAATGTGAGAAAGAATCGGGCCATCGAAGACCTCGAACTGAAGAATAAGGAGGTCGGAGCCCTTACCCAAATACTTAAGGAAGTTGAAGATTTTGCTGGTCAGCAAGAGGAAGAGCTGGTCAGCCGAAGAAGCTGCCCTTCGTGGCCAACTTACCGCCAAAGATACCGCACTGCCACCGCGAAGGATGAGCTGGAGGCCTCCCGAGCGGCGTTGAAGACTTATCAAGATATCGAGGCCGGCCGGTTTGAGGCGATGAAGAAGAATTATATTCGCTCGGATGCGTTCAACGATAAAGTTACCAACCGGGCACTCCGCCTATTCGACCTGGCGATCGACGGGACGATCAAACAGCTTAGAGAAGGTGGATACCTACCTGCGGCTCTGACCAATAGCATCATCAGTTGGGTTAAACTTACGGCATCGCTGCCTGACGATGCCCTAGACTACCTTGATTGAGGCCAAGAGTCCCTGTAAAATTTCTATAAAGTTTTTGAATTCTTAATGGATGCTTGTCCGTTCGAACAGGCTTTATTTCCTTGTACGTTTTTTCGACTTCCATTTTTCTTTGAGCATTGCAGGAACTCGTGCCCTCGTGAATCTAATCTTCCACGATTAGTCTATCCCGCCGACCGATTCCTTTTGTATTCAGAG
Source organism: Zingiber officinale (assembly GCF_018446385.1). Lineage (NCBI taxonomy): Eukaryota > Viridiplantae > Streptophyta > Magnoliopsida > Zingiberales > Zingiberaceae > Zingiber > Zingiber officinale. The sequence goes on from NC_055996.1 coordinate 126,923,922, forward strand.
TTCCATCATGATTCTACAAACTTTTGATTGGGTCTAGGAGTATCATGACGAATAGTGTCAAACGACCACTATATTTCGAAGACTTCGAGCTCGACTAATGATGTTCTGCCAAACAAATTTGATGACCATCTATGTAACGACCCGACCCTTTGGCCTCTTGGGTGGCCCTTATGTCGTCGGCCCATTTGACGACCTCTCATATCGTCGACCGACGACCCTTTGGCCGTGCCGTTACTCTCTAGGACTTTCCACCCCTGGCAGTGGATTTTTGCCTTCCCCAGGATTCGAACTCTAAACCTCCAGGCTTTAGTACTAGAGTTTATGAATCCTGGTAACCAAGTGAGATGAGATGATCTCACTTGGTTACCAGGATTCATAAACTCTAGTACTTAAGCCTGGAGGTTTAGAGTTCGAATCCCAGGGGAGGCAAAAAATCCACTGTCAGGGGTGGAAAATCCTAGTGAGTAACGGTACGGCCAAAGGGTCGTCGGTCGACGACATGAGAGGTCGCCAAATGGGCCGACGACATAAGGGCCGCCAGTTGGGCCGCCACAAGGGTCGCCAAATGGGCCGACAACATAAGGGCCGACGGTCGACGACATGAGAGGTCGCCAAATGGGCCGCCAAATGGGCCAAGAGGGTCGGGTCGTTATAATAAAAACTCTACTACTTAGCCTGGAGGTCTAGAGTTCGAATCCTGGGGAAGGCAAAAATCCACTGCCAGGGGTGGAAAGTCCTAGTGAGTAACGGCACGGCCAAGGGTCGTCGGTCGACGACATGAGAGGTCGTCAAATGGGCCGACGACATAAGGGCCGATGGTCGACGACCCGAGGGTACCAAATGGGCCGCCAAATGGGCTAAGAGGGCCGGGTCGTTACAATAAAAAGGCGCCTTTTATTGTAACGACCCGACCCTTTGGCCTCTTGGGCGGCCCTTGTGGCAGCCCAACTGGCGGCCCTTGTGGCAGCCCAACTGGCAGCCCTTATGTCGTCGGCCAATTTGGATTTTTGCCTCCCCCGGGATTCGAACTCTAAACCTCCAAGCTTAAGTATTAGAGTTTATGAATCCTGGTAACCAAGTGAGATGATTCTCACTTGGTTAGCAGGATTCATAAACTCTAATACTTAAGCCTGGAGGTTTAGAGTTCGAATCCCAGGGGAGGTAAAAATCCACTGCCAGGGGTGGAAAGTCCTAGTGAGTAACGACACGGCCAAAGGGTCGTCGGTCGACGACATGAGAGGTCGTCAAATGGGCCGACGACATAAGGGCCGCCAGTTGGGCTGCCACAAGGGCCGCCCAAGAGGCCAAAGGGTCGGGTCGTTACAATCTGCTTGGTTATTTTTACAAGCGGCTCGACTTCCACCCACTTCGAGAAGTAATCGACCGCGATGAGCAGAAATTTTCGATGACCGGTCGCCATGGGGAATGACCCAACGATATTCATGCCCCATTGGTCGAATAGGTAAGATACTGTGGATGCCTTCATTTCCTCAGTCGGTCGGTGTGGAAGGTTGTGATACTTCTAGCAAGACAAGCAGGTGGCCACCGTCCGAGCGGCATCTTCTTGGAGGGTCGGCCAAAAATATCCGACCAGGAGTATCTTTCGAGCTAACGAACGGTCGCTCGGATGGCCTCCGCAAGAGCCTTGATGCACCTCTAACAGAATGTACTCGACATCTTCCGATCCGACGCTTTTGAGTAGGGGCCTGGAGAAGGCTCTCTTATAAAGCTAGTCCCCAATCAAGGTGAACCGTCTGACCCTCTTCTTAAACAGGTGAGCTTCTTCCGGATCGACAAGTGTTACTCCCGAACGTAGAAACTCTGTCAGAGTTGTCCTCCAGTCATTCGAGAAGGTTATTCCTTCCATTCGGTCGATATGTGCCACAAGCGAGACTTGTTCGATCGGCTGCCCTATGACGATCGACGACATCGAACTGGCTAACTTTTACCAACTTATCTGTCGCCTGGTTCTCCGATCGGGGGATCTTTTGTATAATGACCTCCTGAAAGTTGGTATTCAGCTTCTCGAAAGCCTCCGCATAGAGCCTGAGTCGAGCATTACTTATATCGAATGTCCTGGATAGCTGTTGAGCGGCCAACTGAGAGTCTGAGTGGATGAGGACTTTAACGGCTCCCACATGCTGGATTGCTTGTAGGCCAGCTATCAATGCCTCATACTCTGCTCCTTTATTACTGGCCCTGTAATCTAGCCGAACGGAGAGCTGCATCCGGTCTTCCCAAGGTGAGATAAGCAATATGTCGATTCCGCTGCCTTGCCGAGTGAACGAGCCATCAACATATATCTTCCATGTTGCCTCTGGCTCGACACTCTAGACTTCTATGACAAAATCCGCTAAGGCCTAAGCTTTGATTGTCGCTCGGGGTTGATATTGAATGTCGAATTCGCTTAACTCGGTCGTCCATTTGATTAGCCTTCATGATGCTTTGGGGTTGAGAAGTACTCGTCCCAAGGCTCTGTTAGTTAGCATAATAATTGAGTGCACTAGGAAGTATGGACGAAGACTCCGAGCGGCGAGAATCAAAGCATAAACTAATTTTTCGAGACCGGTGTCACGAGACTCTGCATCCTTCAATATATGGCTTAAAAAATATACAGGTTGCTGATCTTGGCCGTTCTGCCTAACCAGAGCCGATCTAATGTATGTTCGTTGGATGACAGATAAATCTAAAGTGGCTCATCAACAACTGGTTTGGCCAATACAGGCAAGCAGTTTAGATATTCCTTGAGCTCTTCTAATGCCCAATCACACTCGGTGTCCCATTAGAATTTCGTGACTCGGCGAAGCACTTTGAAGAATGGCAGACTCCAATCGGATGACTTGGATATGAATCTAGATAACGTCGTCATCCGATCGGTCAGCCGTTGAGCTTCCTTCAAGTTTCGAGGCGGCGACATGTCTTGCAATACTTTGACTTTGCTTGGATTGGCTTCAATGCCCCGCTCGATAACAATGTGACCCAGGAAGTGACCACTCTTCATGCCGAACAGACACTTGTCGGGATTTAGCTTTATCCCATAGGTTCTCAGTGTTTGACAAGTCTCATTGATATCTGTGCATAGGTCAGCTGTTGGAACCCCAAGGTTGTTTTGGTGTGATCAACAAGTTAAGTTAGGTCCTGCGTTGTTTCTAACCTTGTGTCTAAGTGTGCAGGAGCTTAGGAGCACAGGTACTCGAGCGGAAGACGCAGCTAGCGAGAAGGACGGCACGCTGTGCGTCCGAGGGACGAGGTGCTACGGAAGAGTACACCGGCGGACGAGAAGGAAGTGCGGTGGTTCCAAGGCGTGCGAGCGGAAGATTGCTCGGGGAGCAGAGAGGCGCTAGCGAAGGTTGGCACGGGTGCGGCAGGGCGAAGTCTGCGGATGAGTCCGAGGGACGAGAAGCCGGAGGGAAGCCTGCTCGAGAAGACCGGAAGATGGGTTCGGGTGAGCCCTATTCCGGATGGCCGAGATCACTCAAGCAAGCGGAGCCGAAGCAGAAGACCCGGACCGAGGCAAACTGAACTGGAGCAAAGGGCCCGGACTGAAAAAGTCAACTCTATTGACTTTCTTAGTTTGGGCACCCAGACTTGGATATTATCCAGATCGTGGTCAAACATGATCGATGAGAGGAGGGATAAAATTTTATCCCCTCCCAGGCATCTGGAACCCTTCCAAGCGCCTCGACCAAGGCTATAAATATAGTCTTGGTCCAAGAAGCTCAATAAGACAAGCAATTCTGATCACAATACTTGTATGCTTTCATTGTTAGTTTAGCTTCTTATTTTTCTGTGCTTGAATGCTGTACGAGGTTTCTCCGCCCGAAGGAGTTTTATTGAGCTTAATCTTCCTTGGATTAACAACCACATCGGTTGTAACCAAGTAAATCTTTTGTGCCTCACTTTTCTTTATGCTTTTAATTTATCTGCTTAACTTAATTATGCAAGTGTTAGCCTAAAGAGTTCGAGGAGGGTTTGTTTTCTTTTCTGTGTTAGCAGGATATCCAACAACCCCCTCCTAGCCGGCCCAACGGTCCTACAAGTGATATCGAGAAGCTTTCAATCAACCTAAGAACTAGCAACCAACAATGGTGAGCTAGCGACTACCCACCTGCATTCGAGGGGGAGTTTTCCATCTGGAAACAAAACATGGAGGTATACCTTAACTCAGATTCTGATATTTCTTTAATAATGAAATTTGGTTATGAAGAACCAAAGGACACGAACGGAGAAGGACTCTATCTACGCCTCTGGAACGAAAAGCAACGTGAGGAGTCTATGGCAAATGGGCAAGCAAAATATTATCTTCTGAATGTAATACCAAAGGAAGATTTCAAAAAGGTCGTAGATTATGAAAGCGCAAAAGAACTTTGGGAAAAGTTCTTGCAGCTCTACGAAGAACCTTCAGAAGCTGACACCTCAATAGACACCGAGCCACCGACAGAAGAGTCCGAAATCGAGGTAAGTACTACAACAGCCGAAGTACATCCCGAGATCGATGAAGGGGAAGAATCTTCGGAAGAAAGCAACTCGATAGGGGGAGAATCAATTACTGACAAGGTAAGTCAGGTATGGACTCGAACATTTGATCAATTGAATGATTCAATCGAAGAATTGCCTGAAAATTTTTGCGAATCATCGAAAGAGTTTTTTATATTAGAAAATCAATTGTCAAACTTATCCTGCAAATTTGAAATATTATCGAAAGAGTTCTTCGAATTTCAAAATATCTTAACAAAAGAATTTTGCAAGTTGGAAACTTTGCTAAAAAACTTTTGTGAATCACAAAGAAGTTTTTCGAAAGAATTATGCAACTTAGAAATATTATCGAAAACTTTTTCTGGTCCTAAAAATTTGGAAGTACAAATTACTTTATTGAAAAAGTTTTATGAATTAGAAATTGATTCATCGAAAAATATTTTCGGATTAAGAAACCTATTATTAATAGATTCCTGCAAATTCTTATTGTTAAAAAATTCTGGCAAATTACAAAATATTCTTTCAAACGAATTTTGCACATTGCCGAAAGATTTTTTTATATTATTGAGGAATATTATCAAGTTAGAATTTATGCTATTTGAATATTTTTGTGAAGTTGAAATTCAAAAAATAATAGAAATTAACATGATACAAATCGTTGCATGTTTAATATTTGTGGCTTTAAATTTGAAATAGTATGATTTAAGAAGTTTTGATAAATTAAAATAGAAATTTAAATCCTGTTGATAAAGAACATTAGAACAACAATTAAATAAATGCAAAGAATTTTTTTTTCGTTATTAATTTTACTAAATTTTCTTAGAATGATTTTTTTTGAAAATTATTGCAAAATTTTCAAAGTTCTCGAAATTGCTCTAAAAGGATCTTAATGACTTAGAAATTCTTTTGTTTAAAGGTATTTTTTTTCTAAGTCTTTAACCCTTAGATTGTTTTTCTTGAAACCCCATTTTTATTGTGATCAAAGGGGGAGAAGAGAAAGTATAAGTCTAGGGGGAGGTAGAGAAAATTGAACTTTTCTGTTAAATTCTGTTAAAATTTAATTTTATCTATCATGTTGCATGTTATTGCAATAAACTGTTTAATTTCATATTTATTTTTGACCCTAGCTTAACTTGGGTTGATCACACCAAAAAGAGGGAGATTGTTGGAACCCCAAGGTTATTTTGGTGTGATCAACAAGTTAAGTTAGGTCCTGCGTTGTTTCTAACCTTGTGTCTAAGTGTGCAGGAGCTTAGGAGCAGTGCTCGGCGGAAGGCTAGCGAGAAGGGGACTCGGTGCGTCCGAGGGACGGAGCTGTGGAAGAGTACACCGCGGACGAGAAGGAAGTCACGCGGTGGTTCCGAGGTATGAAAGCCGGCGGAAGATTGCTCGGAGAGCAAGAGGCACAGCTAGCGAGAAGGAAGGTGTAGGGACGAGGTGACTGCGGATGAGTACACGGTGGACGAGAAGGAACAGCGCGGCATTCGAGGGACGAGAAGCCGGGAAGGAAGCACGCTCGAGAAGACCTGAAGATGGGTTCGGGTGAGCCCTATTCCGGATGGCGGAGATCACCCAAGCAAACGGAGCCGGAGCGAACATACCCGGATCGAGATGAGCTGAACCGGAGTCGAAAAGTCAACTTATGTTGACCTTAGGGCTCCGAATCGACTTTTCAACAGGATCGAGTTTTGACTCGATCCGACCGTTGGGGGATAAAATTTATCCCCTCAGGGTGCCCGGAACTGCTTGCACACTCTCTTTTAGTCTAAGCTTCTGTTTTCTGCACTTCAACGCTGTACGAGGCTTCTCCGCCAGAAGGAGTTTTATTGAGCTTAATCTTCCTTGGATTAACAACCACATCGGTTGTAACCAAGTAAATCTTTTGTGCCTCACTTTTCTTTATGCTTTTAATTTATCTGCTTAACTTAATTATGCAAGTGTTAACCTAAAGAGTTCGAGGAGGGTTTGTTTTCTTTTCTGTGTTAGCAGGATATCCAACAACCCCCTCCTAGCCGACCCAACGGTCCTACATCAGCAACTCAGAGGGATTTAATTAATATGTCGTCGACGTATACCTCCATATTATGGTCGATCTGCCATCGGAACACCTTGTTCATCAGCCTTTGGTAGGTGGCTCCGGCATTCTTGAGTCTAAAGGCATGACGTTATAACAGTATGTTCCGTCAGCTGTAATGAAGCTGACCTTCTCCTGGTCCTCACGGGCGAGCGACACTTGGTGATACCCTTGGTATGCGTTGAGCATGCAGATCAGCTCGCAGCCTACCGTTGAGTCCACCATCTGGTCTATCATGGACAGCGGATAGAAGTCCTTCGATCATGCCTTGTCCAGATCATGAAAGTCGATACAGATCTGTCATTTATTGTCTGGCTTGGAGACTAACACAACATTGGCTAGCCAGCTTGGCAATTGAACTTCCCTAATATGGTCGACCTCTAGCAGCTTGTCTATCTCCGCCCTGATAATCACATTTTTCTCCACGCTGAAGTCCCTCTTTCTTTGCTTTACTGGCCGAGCATCCGGCCGGACATGAAGCTCATACTAAGCCACACTCGGGGAGATACCAGGAAGCTCATGTGTCGACCAGGCAAACACATCGTGATTTTGTTTAAGGCAGGCGACCAACTCTGCCTTCTACTCCACCTCCAGGTTGGCAGCGATAAAGGTGGTTGCTTCCGCTCGGCCGGGGTAGATCTGAACCTCCTCCTTTTCTTCATACACCAAGGTAGGAGCCTTTTGAGTGATTTCATTTACCTCCAAGCGCGAATTCTTCCAAGCGCTCCTCGCCTCAGACTTGACCATCTCAACGTAGCATCGCCGAGCAGCCAACTGATCGCCTTTGACCTCGCCCACCCGATCATCCACCAAGAACTTGATTTTTTGACAATAAGTAGATACCACCGCTCGGAGCTCGTTGAGGGTCGGTCGACCTAGGATGATGTTGTAGGCAGATGGTGCGTCCACCACGATGAAGTTGGTGATCCCGGTTCTCCTCAGTAGCTCCTCATCGAGCGAGATGGCCAGTCGAACCTGTCCGAGCGGCAGTACTTCATTGCCTATGAAACCGTACAGCAGGGTCGTCATGGACTGCAACTCATTTCGATCAATTTGTAATTGATCGAACGCCTTCTTGAATATGATGTTCACTGAACTCCTTGTATCAACAAAAGTTCGATGAATTGTGTAATTAGCGATTACCGCCCGGATGATCAACGCGTCGTCATGAGGGATCTCCACTCCCCCTAAGTCGTTGGGGTCGAAGCTAATCTCGGGCCCTTCAGCCTTCTTCATGCTGCATCCCATAGCGTGGATCTCCAGCCGCTGGACGTACGACTTCCTGGCTCTATTGGAGTCACCGCCGATCGATCCTCTGGCTATCATGCCTATCTCTCCTTTAGATGCATTGTTCCTATTTTCTTCTTCTTGAGCGGATGGTCTATTTCGCTCGATCGGTACTTTGGAGGGGTCGGTATTATCCCTCCGCTGATGCTGGTGGTGCCGCTCGGGCGCCCTTCTGTCGTCCTCTTGCCACTCAGTAGATCAATGTCTTTGTTGTCGATCGAGAGAAGGAGATCGGTGGTGGTATCCTCTTGGAGCTGATCGGCTGACGATTGGTATTAGATCACGACAATCACGCGTGTTGTGAATTGCCGACTGGTGGAAAGAACAGAACATAGACGTCCATAACTTGCCTTTTGCCGCTTTATACCAACCGGAAGCCACATGCTACACGGCATGTGTCCTGGTCTCTTGGTGCGGCTGTGTTCCTTTGGCCCTTGGCCCTTTAGGCAGCTGATAGCTGCCTGACGGTCAGCGCTCGGTCGGCGCCAAGGGTTCGATCGACGTCTCTTTTCTTCTAGCCTCCTGGGCTTCTTCCACATTGATATATGTGTTGGCCTTCTTGAGCATGTGGTCGAAGTCCCAAGGCGGCTTCCTGATGAGTGATCGGAAGAAATCTCCCTCGACGAACCCCTAAGTAAAGGTGTTCATCATTGTTTGGAATGAGACCGAGGGGATGTTCATGGCTACTTGATTGAAATGTTGTATGTATGCTCGAAGCGTTTCTTTTTATCCTTGCTTTAGGGAGAAGAGGCTGACGCTCGTCTTTTGATAGCGTCAGCTGCTGGTGAAGTGATGTAAGAAAGCAGTTCGGAAGTCCTCGAAGCTACGTATTGAGCCGTCTGATAATTTTTTGAACCAACGCTGCGCCGATCCGGAGAGGGTAGTGAGAAAGACTCGACACTTCACCCCGTCTGTATACTAGTGCAGCGTGACTTCATTATCGTACTGATCCAGATGATCATCTGGATCGGTCAATCCGTTGTATGTCCCGATCGCCAACGAGGTATAGTATCTAGGTAGAGGGTATTGTAAGATCTCCTCGGAGAATTATCGGTTGATCCGTTCGAGCGACGCGTTGCTTTGGGGCTCCTTGCCTTTTCGTGCATCCCGAATGGGAGCATCATCCGAAGATTATCTCCGCTCTTGATTCACCTAGGCTATCTCCGAGAGGGTTTAGAACAAGACACGATGAAACGGGATCAGCGCAGGTGGCGCTTCCCCCTATGTGTCAGTCGGTCTTCTGTTTTGCCCCCATACGGAGATTTACTCCGCTCGGCCTTCCTGCCCCACTCGCCTATCGACCGCCGATGTTGCAGGTTGTAGCGCTTATTGATTAGCTAACGCCTGTTGTTGCTGTTGCTTGATCATCTTCGCTGCTCAGGCTTGAATGAGCATCTCGAGCTCTTCCTGGGTGAGCATCACGATGGTGAGTCGTCCAACGTCCTCCATCTTCTGGGCTCGGATGCACGTGACGTTCTCACAGACGGCGCCAAATATCTATTCGAAAGTCGAAGAGACGAAAAGTTGGGGATGTGGCACTCACGCTGACCTCCTGTAGACTCTGCTCGGACCTACAACACAAACTACGTCAGTGCCGAGCCAGGGAAGGGGTCCCCGACATTGGCCCTCTGACGCTTAAGTCAGTCACCGACGATGAAGAATAAGGCAGAGCAACAAGAAACTGTAGCACAAACAGTGAATATCGCATATCTCCACCGATGTTTGGACCCCCCTTTATATAGAGCTTCGGTAGTGTAGGTGCACGCTTCCCAATGTGAGCATGCTTCTCAAAGTTTTTCCTAAAAAGACTTGTCAGTAAAGTTCTCTGACACAGTACCTTAACGGGCAGTGCATATCTCTGAAGCGACAGTGGAAGCTTCCTCCGTACGATCTTCTGGCTGTCCATGCCCGGTGTCGGCGGCACCAACTTCCAAAAGGATGTTGCTGGATATCAAAGGGAATGGATTGCTAGGTCGAGCGGGTTGGCCTCTCAACCGGTGATTCGCCGCTCTGGTTCCCCGTCCTGTCGTCCAGAACCTCGATACTCCTTTGCATGTCTGTTCGACCGAAGTTCCACTCTGTCACTATCGAGACCTGCTACCAGGCCGAGCGGGGTAGCCGCTCGGCCAAAGTTGAACTCTGTCGATGTCAAGCTCGATTCTGTCTGAGCAAGGTAGCCGGTTGGCCGAAGTTCTGTCTGCCAATGCTGAATACTGGTGCCTTACCGAGTCGAGAAGCCGCTCGGGTGGCTTCTACACATTGTCTTCATTGAGCATCGATCGTTTGACTTCTCCATGTGTCGAAGGTGGCGGTCGATCGAAGCCTTATTCCAGGTCGGGGCATGATTCGCCCGACTGATCGATGTCATCTGCACATTGATCGCCTTGACTTTTACCTCCTTTGACTTCCACCGTTGCAGCAGGGTGGGGCCCCTCATTATCACCGCATCATTAGCTAAGGCTTGTACTTTGATTCCCATTTAGGGTTGATATTGTATGTCAAACTCGTTCAGCTTGGTTGTTTATTTGATTAGCCGTTCAAACACGTTTGGGTTAAGGAAAACTCTTCCTAGTGTGTTGCTGGTCATCACTACAATCAAATGTGATAGAAAATACGGACGAAGTCTTCGAGCGGCAAGTACTAGCGCGTATACTAATTTTTCGAGACTAGTGTCGCGGGATTCTACATATTTTAATATATGAATTAGAAAATATATAGGTTATTGCTCAGGGTCGTTCTGCCTCACCAACGTCGAGCCGATCGCATAATCTGTTGAGGACAGGTAAATTCAGAACGACTCGCCGGCATTGGGTTTCTCCAGTACAGGTAGGGAGGTAAGGTACTCCTTAAGTTCCTCTAGTACCATTTCACACTCCGCATCCCATTGGAACTTTATCTCTCGGTTCAGCACCTTGAAGAACGGGTGACTCCGGTCGGACGATTTGGATATCAACCTTAATAATGCGGTGATCCATCTGATCAGCCATTAGACCTACTTCAAGTTACAAGGCGGGGGGGGGGGGGGGCATGTCCTGCAGTGCTTTCACCTTGCTTGGATTTACCTCGATCTCCCACTCAGTGACGATATAGCTCAAGAAGCAGCCACTCCTTGTTCCGAACAGGCACTTATTTGGATTTAGCTTGATTCCATATGCCCTCAAAGTCTAGCAGGTTTCTTTGATATCTACGCAGAGGTCAGTGGCTCAGAGAGACTTTATCAAGATGTCATCGACATATACCTCCATGTTACGGTCGATTTACCATCATAACACCTTATTCATAAGTCATTGATAAATGGTGCCGACATTCTTTAGTCCAAACGATATGACATTGTAACAGTAAGTCCTATTGGTCGTGATGAAGATTACCTTCTCTTGATCTTCCCAGGCGAGTAACACTTGGTGGTAACCTTGATATACGTCGAGCATACAGATCAACTCACAACCCGTCGTGGAGTTCACCATTTATTCTATCCGAGACAGAGGATAGAAGTCTTTTAGGTAGGCCTTATTCAGATCATAGAAGTCGATGTAGACTCATCACTTGTTGCTCGACTTGGAGACTAGCACGACGTTGGCCAACCAGCTCAGAAATTATACCTCGCGGATGTGGCTTGCTTCCAACAACTTTTCAATCTCCACTCGGATAATTTGGTTCTACTCTGCGCTGAAGTCCCTCTTCCTCTGTTTCACCGGCCGAGCGTCCGATCATACATGAAGCTCTGTTGAGGCACACTTGGCGAGATGCCCGGGAGCTCGTGTGTTGACCAGGTGAACACATCATAATTTCGCTTGAGGCAGGTGACCAACTCTACCTTCTTGTCCTCTATCAGGTTGATAGTGATAAATGTAGTGTATTCCGATTAGTTGGGATGGATCTGAACCTCCTCCTTTTCCTCATAGACCAGTGCGGGAGGTTCTTCCATGATGGTGTTCACTTGCAAGCACGGGATCTTCCGTGTGACCCTCACTTCAGATTTGACCATCTCGACGTAGCACCACCGAACTGCCAACTGGTCACCTTTAATTCCGCCCACCTCATTATCCGTCAGAAACTTGATTTTCTAGCAAAAGGTGGGCACCACCGCTCGAAACTCATCCAGGGTCGATCGCCCCAATATGACATTGTAGGCGGATGGCGTGTCCACCACAATGAAGTTTATAGTTTTGGTCCTCTTGAGAGGTTTCTCTTCAAGCGATATGGCCAGCCGAGCCTGGTCGGCAACTCGGGCGGGACTTATATAGTTTTGGTCCTCTCTGTTCCACTCAACAGAAGCTCGGGTGGGACTTGTGTTATTTCTCCGTTGAAAAGCTAATAATGGCGCTATTCAGCAACTGTTCTCTCTTCATCCCTTTGCCCCGCTGATTGGCGCCTATGATGATGATTGGGAGATGGTTACCAGCGACGATATCCTCATGGAGATGGTCTATTTGAAATTAGTGTCAGGTCGTAACAGTCGCACGTGTTATGCGTCACTGACTGATGAAAGGAGCAAAATAACGGCGTCCATGACTTGCCTTTTGCAGCTTTCAGCCGACCTGCTGCTACATGTTACACAGTATGTGTTCTTGGCTCCTGATGTGATTGTGCTACTCCCAATTGGGGGCCTTTCAACAGTTGATGATTGGTGGTCGGCTGATGTTTCATCGGAGAACTATGCTCGGCAAGTGCTTTCTTCCTCCGTGTTGCCTGGGCTTCCTCCACATTTATGTATTCGGTGGCTCTCCGGAGTAGGTGGTCGAAGTCTTTTGATGACCTCCGAATGAAGGAGAGGAAGAATTCTCCTTCGGTAAGCCTTGGACAAAGGCATTTACCAATATCTCCTAGGAGACCAATGGAATGTCCATGACCACTTGGTTGAATAGCTTAATGTAGGCCCTTGGTGTCACATTGGGCCCTTGCTTCAACGTGAATAGATTAACACTTGTCTTATGGTAGCAGAAACTGCTGGTGAAGTGGTGCAAGAATATCGCTCGAAAATCTTTGAAATTGTGAATGGATTCGATTAGCAGGCGTCTGAACCAGTGTTACACTGATCTAGAAAGGGTGGTGAGGAAGACCCTGCACTTCACTCCGTTTGTGTATTGATGGAGTGTGATCGTGTTATCGAACTTGGCCTTGTGGTTGTTTGGATCGGTCGTTCCATTATATTCCCCAATCGTCAGTGGGGTGTAATGCCGGCTAGGATCTCCTAAAAGAACTGTCTATTAATATGCTCGGGTGAATCATCACTTTTGGGTGTTTTTCCTTTCCGTGCATCTCGAACGGACGCATCTTCCGAAGAGGATCCCAGTTCTCTCTCCTCTCAACACTTCTAGGTGTTCTCTCTCCTTTGAGGGAGTCTGGAATAGCGCGCGATGAAAGGGGATTAGCACATTGGTCGTGTTCCTATATGTGACGGTTGACTTCTTATTCTACACCCAAATTGACACATTCTCTGCTTGGTCATTATATTCGGTATATTGACCTGTTGCTAATGCCGTCGGCTTATGTACCTAGCGCTCGGTTAGTGCCTGTTGTTGTTGTTGCTCTATCATTTTTGTTGCTCGGCCTTGTATCAACATATCCAGCTCCTCCTTTGTTAAAGTCATTGTGGTGAGTCATCCAGTGTCCTCCATCTTCCCGTATTGGTTGCATGCTACGTTCCTACAGACGGCGCCAATATGATCCTATCAGAAAATCATGAAGAAGGCTTACTGGGATGTGGCTTCTGCGTTAACTGCTTGTAAAACTCACTTCGCTCTGCAACACAGAATGTAGGATCGAAAAGAATATTGTAGGATCGAAAAGAATTTAGATATCTCCATAATGATATGATATTGTCCAATTTGGGCCTAAGCCCTCATGATTTTGCTCTTGGTTTCTTCCCAAAAGGCCTCATACCAATGGAGATATCTTTCTCTTATAAACCCATGATCTTTCCTATGTGTTTTCATTGTGGGACTATATTTGTAACCTTGCAATCCCAACAATCCCCCCTCAAACAAAGGATCATAGGCTTCCCACGTCCGATCCTCGACCTACTAGGTCTTCCTGCCCCTCGGTCCACCTGACCTACTAGGACTTCCTTACTTAGTCGCAACTAGGACTTCCTGCCTGGTGTCTGGTCATCTTGATCCGAACATAGGAGCCTCCACTTTCTTTGTTTGAGGTCAATATTGTACTCACATGGCTCAATCAGACCATAGCTCTTGTGCACAATCGGCGATTAAACCTTCTTGCATGTCCGGGCTCTGATCCCAATTGTAGGATCGAAAAGAACTTAGATATCTCCACAATAATATAATATTATTCACTTTGGGCCTAAGCTCTCATGATTTTGCTCTTGGGCTCTACCCCAAGAGTAAAACCATGAGAGCTTAGTCTTAAAGTGGACAATATCATACTATTGTTGGATCGAGAAGCGCTAGAGAGGGGGGTGAATAACGCTCGTGGCTTTCACTTATTGATCCTGTCCGAATGCTAAATCAATGGACGCTGAGCACGGAGCGCTCTTCGACTGTTGACGTGGCTCTTCAACTGCTGGAACGAAGCTCCGACGAACCTACACAGAAGTCGAGCCGGGAAGGGGGTTCCCGGCGGCGACCCTCCGACGCTCAAGTCAGGTAAGCAACGATGAAAAAGGTGGCTCCCAAAATCTCAGAATGCGTACCTCCGGCGAAGTCTGAGGCTCTTTATATAGAGTTGTGAAGGGTTAGGGCATGCATACCGAGGTGCATATGTGTCCTCTGTCCTTTCCTCGGTATGCGGTTGTCAGAAAGTCCACCTGACCCATACCGCTATAGTCAAAACATGTCCTCGATGGGACAGCAGAATCCCCTGTCACAAGATTTGGAGCATGGCCTACACGTGAAACATACCTGCTGTCAGAAAAAGACCTCCCTTGTCCTTTTCCCCTTTGCTCCAGATCTAGCGTCCGGGCGGACAACTCCCTCAACATCCGGCCGGACATATGCGGTGGTTTACTTGGGGAGATTCTCCATCACATGCTTTATGGGGACTATTAGCAGTGTTACCTTATGACTTTGGCCGAGCGTGGGGTCCGCTCGGCCCACGACCTTTTCCCCTGAGCGTCGGAACTCTGCTTTCGACAGGGTGCCTTTAACCATCAGCTGTATATCGTCCGGTCGGCAAGCCGATCGGACCCATCCCTCTCCGGGCGTTCGATTCCATCGGCCGGTCGGACCCTGCCCTCTCCGGACGGACGACTACCACTATGGCTTCCACGTGGCGTTGACTTCCCATGGCGGGGCCCCCTGCTCTTACTACCGGATCACTTGCCTCCCCTTCAAGTCTAGTCGAAGGAGGCGAATAGTCCGACTGACTGGACTAAGAATCCGGCCGAGCGGTTCCTACGTGCTTGTATCATCCGCTCGGCCAACCATAGAGGTAGCCTAAGCGAATCAACAATGGTCTTCACCGGATCTCCTCGTATTCTGCGCCAATTTTCGACATTAAGGTTGAGCACGCTTTCATTAAATGCTCAGAATGATTCAATGCCACGTGGAGCACTGTCATCGGTGTACGGCGGCGGTAGCATGATATTTTGACGTGATCGAAGCAATTCGAAATGGACGGCTAGATGCATGCTTTGATTCCCGTGACCTGGATCCGACGGTTGAGGCCGCCCGGTCTTCACCCTATAAATTCTTCGTTTCCTTCTCTCCCTCACTCGCCTCCGCGACTTCTGCTACTGCCCTCTGCGCTTTGGAGCTCCGGCAATCTCGTTTCTGCCCTCCGACGCTCTCCGGCGCCTTTCCTTAATCCCTCTCCCTGTAGTAAGGTTTTATATCTTTCCTCCCTCTTTTCCGGTGTCTCATTCGCATTTCTCTCCCTAGCTCCAATCTTTGAAACTTCTTTTCTTCGTCGGTTGTTTTCCTCTGGCCTTTCCGCTCCTTTTTTTATTTCTTCCGTCCGGATCATGGCCAGTTCTTCTTATCCTGAAGAACAATCCCTCGGCCCATGGTATACTACCATGCGGTCCCGATTCGAACAACGGGATTTCGATATTTTGACAGACAATTTCGAAATCCCCGAGGATTTCGAAGTTTGCCTTGCTGGTCCCTCCGCTCGGCCAAACAGATCGCCGCGCGGCGCTTTCTGTGTCTTTCGTAACCAATTTACCGCTGGTCTACGGTTTCCTGTACATCCCTTCATAGTAGATGTATGTAATTATTTTGGTGTGCCGCTCGGCAGTTTAGTACCCAATACCTTCCGTCTCCTCTGTGGCGTTGTTGTTTTGTTCAAGATTCACAACATCCCCCTCCGACCGGAGGTCTTCTTTTATTTTTACTACCCTAAGCAAGCCGAGCCGGGCACCTTTATGTTCCAAGCTCGACCCGGCTTGGTCTTCTTCAACAAACTACCAACCTCCAATAAACATTGGAAGGATTATTATTTCTACATCCGCATGCCTAGTCAGCTAAACTTCCCGACCCAGTGGCAGGTCAGTCTGCCTCCTACTCCCGAGTTGAAGAAATTCAAGACCCGACTGGATTATCTTCATGCCGCAAATGTACTAGCCGGTCTGCGACTCGACATCAACAAACTTCTTCACGAGGGAGTGATGTACATTTTCGGGCTGAGTCCTATACGGACCCCACTCCCGACCGGCTTCGGTAAGAATTTTGTTTGGGAATTTGCTTTAATTGCTAACTGATTTCTTCTCCTTTCCATGCAGCTAACATCGTCATGGACTCGGTGATGGCCGGCGTTCTGAAAAGAAAGGCAGCGGCGTTGGAGGCCACTGCGGCTAAGGAAATGGAAGCGCTAGGTATTCAGCCGGTCGGTTCTCACGAAGGAGAGAGCGGCACCCAGGCTGAATCGGCCGCTCAGGCCTCTCAACAGCAGGTGGCCAGCGGAGCTATCCCCTCCGGGGAACCAACGGCCCCCGAGGAAGGGTCCGCTCTGGAGGAGGAACGACCCCTGCAAAAGAGGCGCCGGGTGGAGACTCCGCTGCGCTCGGCTACCTCAGCGGTCCAACCCTCCGACCGGGCCGCCGAGACTGCTAGAGGCAAAGCGCCTATGGCAGAAACCATTTCGTCCGACCAGACTCCTTCTGACTGGGATGAGCTGACTGCTCCGGTTGAGGCCACTCCGGTCAACACTCTCCCCCCTGCTCGCCATTCAGTCCAACGCTCGACCATCCATTCGCGGTTTTTCGCGCCGGCTTCTGATCCTGGTCGAGCGATCCCTGGTCACAGCCGCACAATACGGGTCACTCTTCATCTCCCGACTGAAGAGTTGCTACCACTTTGAAAGGGCCCCTAGTCGAGATGTGGGCCGACGCTCGGGCGCGGTTGCAATGATCCCCTCCGGAACTTAGCCAACAGCCACATGCGGGAGGCTACGGGGTAAGTTCTGTTGTTAATAATTTTCCGCTCGGCTTTTAACAACTGCGCCTTCTTGCTTCAGAGATGGGTGGAAGAGATAGTGGTTTCCAGCCGCCTGGCTATGGCGGACGAGGAGATAAGGCAACTGCGGGCGGCAGGCGGTCCGAGCGGCTCTCAAGGCCCCTCGTACGCCGAGTTACAGAAGGAGCTGAAGAACTCTCTACTGTGGCGGCGGCGAAGAAGGTTAAACGCCCAGCCCCCACCGAGTCCGAGCGACAAGTCAAGTCGCTTGACACAAAAATAACTCTGGCCACCACTCGGAAGAATACTGCTATCTCCGACCTGGAGAAAAAGAATGTTGAGGCCAGAGGACTGGAGTTGAAGATAAAGGAGCTGACGGAGCAGCTCGACCGGGAGAAGGTGGGCCGCTCGGCCGACACGGAGAAGATTGAGCATCTGAATGAGGCCCTCACAAGCTCCCAGGCGGCCTTCAAAGAATACCAGGATGCCGAACCGAGCCGAGTGGCTGCTCTTCGACAAAACCACATCCGATCGCCTGAATTCTCGGAGAAAATTTACGAGCGGATGTACTCAGCTTTCGACTTGGCCATTACGGCCACCATGACCTATCTGAAGTCGAAGGGCCTTCTTCCGGAGTCCACCAATATTTCAGCCGGCGATCAGGTGGAGCTCCTGAGCAATATTCCGAGGGACCTCTACGACTATATTGAGTAATTCTTGTAATTTTGCCGCTCGGCTGAATATGAACCTTTTTGTACTTAGGCCACTCGGCCCAAGGTTTTAATTTCAATGAAATGCTTTCCTTTCATGCACTCTATCTTCTTGCACTTTGTCCCTTTGCTAATATGTGTGTTACCCGCTCGCCTATTATCCTACCTTCGGCATATGCCAAGCCCTTCCGATCGGACAACTATCATTCTGTGTTGCTATCAAGAGTCGCTCGCTATAGACCGACCAGAACCTTTATGCCTTGAGTCCGAGCGGAACTTTGAATCGGTCGAACGATATCGGCGGAGAATACGGATAATCGCAGTTTCGACGATATTCCGCTCGGATTATTTATAGACGCCGGCCCGTCTCTCGATCTTTAACGACGAAGCTCGTCGGCGCGGATATTTATAGACGCCGGCCCGTCTCTCGATCTTTAACGACGGAGCTCGTCGGCGCGGATATTTATAGTCGGTCGGCGCGGCTCTCGATCTTTAACGACGGAGCTCGTCGGCGTGGATATTTATAGCCGGTCGGCGCGGCTCTCGATCTTTAACGACGGAACTCGTCGGCGCGGATATTTATAGCCTGTCGGCGCGGCTCTCGATCTTTAACGACGGAACTCGTCGGTGCGGATATTTATAGCCGGTCGGCGCGGCTCTCGATCTTTAACGACGGAGCTCGTCGGGCTTTTAAGCCTAATTTTGGACAACGTTTACTGGGCCGAACGGCACAGGGTCTTCGGAATTGAGCCTTTGGCTCGTACAATATACTTCCGGCTGAGCAGCTCGGGGCCTTCGTTGTCGAGCGCTTGGCTCAGATAATTTACCTCCGGCCGAGCGGCACGGGGCCTTCAGATACTATACCTCCGGCTGAGCAGCTCGGGGCCTTCGTTGTCGAGCGCTTAGCTCAGATAATTTACCTCCGGCCGAGCGGCACGGGGCCTTCAGATACTATACCTCCGGCTGAGTAGCTCGGGGCCTTCGTTGTCGAGCGCTTGGCTCAGATAATTTACCTCCGGCCGAGCGGCACGGGGCCTTCAGATACTATATCTCCGGCTGAGCAGCTCGGGGCCTTCGTTGTCGAGCGCTTGGCTCAGATAATTTACCTCCGGTCGAGCGGCATGGGGCCTTCAGATACTATACCTCCGGCTGAGCAGCTCGGGGCCTTCGTTTTCTCGTCGACGATGCCTTATATTTGTTCTCTTGATTTTTCATTTCTGCATTTCAAGTATTCAGTTGACAAAAGTGCACAGGATGATTTACATTCGCACACCTTTCACCCGCCCGGTAAGGCTGGAGGTGGTTCGCGCTCCACGGCCTATCTAACTACCGACCGTCTTCATCCTCCAGATAATACGCGCCCGAGCGGAGTTTTTCGATGACTTTGAAGGGACTTGCCCACGGAGCTTCAAGCTTGCCGACGTCGCCGACCGGCTTGACTTTCTTCCAGACCAGATCGCCGACCTGGAATGATCTGGGAATGACGCGTCGGTTGTAGTTTTGCTTCATCCGTTGCCGGTACGCCATCAGCCGAACGGATGGCTTGGCTCGCTCCTCGTCAACCAAATCCAGCTCCATGTTCCTCCGCTCGGCGTTGCCTTCATCGTAACTTAGAACCCGGACGGACTCGACGCCGACTTCAACTGGAATAACCGCTTCGCCGCCGTACACCAGATGGAAAGGTGTGACGCCAGTTCCTTCCTTAGGAGTCGTTCGGATGACCCATAAAACGCCCGGCACTTCATCTACCCAACTTCCTCCTAAATGATTGAGCCGAGGGCGCAGAATACGAAGAATTTCCCGATTGACTACTTCGGCTTGACCGTTGCTTTGGGGATAGGCTACAGATGTGAAGTGATGTTCAATGCCGAAGCTTTGGCACCAATCTTCGAGAATTTTGCCTGTGAATTGCCGTCCGTTGTCGGAAATCAGTCGACGAGGGATGCCGAACCGACATATGATGTGCCGCCATATGAATTTTTTTAACCATCTGTTCGGTGATCCTGGCTAGCGGCTCGGTTTCCACCCACTTGGAAAAATAATCAACCGCCACTAGCAAAAATTTCCGCTGCCCGGTCGCCATCGTGAACGGACCAACGATATCCATTCCCCATTGGTCGAACGGACATGAAACTGTTGATGCCTTCATTTCCTCTGCCGGTCGGTGGTAGGAATTATGATACTTCTGGCACGACAGGCATGTTGATACGGTCCGAGCGGCGTCTGCTTGTAGGGTTGGCCAAAAGTATCCAGCTAGCAAGATCTTCTTGGCCAATGATCGTCCGCCCGGATGACCTCCGCATGATCCTT
The DNA here is from genome assembly GCF_018446385.1 of Zingiber officinale. NCBI lineage: Eukaryota > Viridiplantae > Streptophyta > Magnoliopsida > Zingiberales > Zingiberaceae > Zingiber > Zingiber officinale. Next base: position 126,944,132 of record NC_055996.1, read on the forward strand.
GATGTACTTCTTGGAGAATGTAAGCTGAGTCTTCCGAGCTTACACATTTCAACAGCGGACGTGAGAATGCTTTTTTGTAAAGCTGATCGTCGATGAGTGTGAACCGACCGACTCTCCTTCTTAGTAGTTGGGCCTCATTTCGGTCGGCCGATGTAGCTCCCGAGCGGAGGAACTCTATGATGGGTGTCCTCCAGTCGCTTGGAAAAGTGAGGCCTTCCATCCGGTCGACGTGCGCCGCCAGCAGTACTTTTTCAATTGGTTGCTGAATGGCGACTGGCGTTATTGAGCTTGCGAGTTTGGCTAACTCATCAGCTGCTTGGTTTTCTGCTCTGGGTATCTTCTGGACGATAACTTCTCTGAAATTGGCTTTAAGTTTCCCAAATGCATCAGCATAGAGCTTGATCCGGGCGCTGTTAATTTCAAATGCACCAGAGAGTTGCTGCGCGGCCAATTGCGAATCAGAATGAAGCGTTACCCGACCGGCGCCAACATGCTGAGCTGCCTGCAATCCGGCTATGAGGGCCTCATACTCTGATTCATTGTTGGTAGCTTTGTAATCCAGCCGGACGGATAGGTGCATCTTTTCTTCTTGAGGTGAGAGCAGCAATATTCCAATCCCACTTCCGAGCCGAGTGGAAGACCCATCCACATATATTCTCCACATAGCTTCCGGCTCTGGTCTTTGCACTTCGGTCACAAAATCAGCCAAGGATTGCGCTTTGATCGCCAAGCGGGGCTGGTACTGGATGTCAAATTCACTTAGTTCTGTCGTCCACTTGATGAGCCGTCCGGACGCTTCTGGATTCAACAATACTCTTCCTAGTGGACTATTCGTCCGGACAATGATGGTATGAGCCAAGAAATATGGTCGAATGCGCCGAGCGGCAAGAACCAAAGCAAAGGCCAACTTCTCGAGCCCAGTGTAACGAGATTCGGCATCTTTTAAAATGTGGCTCAGAAAATACACCGGCTGCTCCTCGCCGCTGGACCTTACAAGTGCCGAGCCTACAGCATGCTCGGTTGAAGACAGATAAATATAAAGTGACTCACCCCCGATCGGCTTGGCTAGTATAGGCAGAGAATTAAGATATGTCTTCAATTCTTCGAATGCTCGGTCGCATTCCTCGTCCCAGTGAAATTTAGTGGCCTTGCGCAAAATTTTGAAGAAAGGGAGGCTCCGGTCGGCAGTTTTGGAGATGAATCGGGACAATGCGGTTATCCGACCGGTCAAACGCTGCACTTCCCTTGTATTTCTCGGAGGCGGCATGTCTTGGAGAGCTCGCACCTTGCTGGGATTTGCTTCAATTCCCCGCTCGGTCACTATGTACCCCAAGAAACGCCCTCCTTTTGCTCCGAACAGGCACTTCTGGGGATTTAGCTTGGCTCCATATTTGCGTAGCGTTCGGAAGGTTTCTTCCATGTCCTTGAAGAGATCGGCCGCTCGGGCGGATTTGATAAGAATGTCGTCCACATAGACTTCCAGATTCCGCCCGATCTGCTCCCTGAATACTTTGTTCATCAAGCGTTGATAGGTGGTCCCGGCATTCTTCAATCCGAACGGCATCACATTATAGCAATAAGTGTCGTCGGCCGTCACGAAGCTGACTTTTTCTTGATCTTCACGGGCGAGCGGCACTTGATGATAGTCTTGGTAGGCGTCGAGCATACAAATTAATTCGCAGCCGACCGTAGAGTCCACCAGCTGATCTATCCGGGGCAAAGGATAAAAGTCCTTAGGGCATGCTTTGTTCAAGTCCCGGAAATCAATGCAAACTCTCCACTTGCCGCCCGGCTTAGAGACTAATACTACGTTAGCCAGCCAGCTCGGGAACTGTACTTCTCGTATATGGCCTGCCTCCAGAAGTTTCTCGACTTCCGCCCGGATGATGGCATTCTGCTCGGCACTGAAATCCCTTTTTCTCTGCTTCACTGGCCGAGCGTCCGGTCGGACATGTAACTCGTGCTGCGCTATGCTCGGCGAAATTCCGGGCAGCTCGTGTGTCGACCAGACGAAGACATCATGATTTCGCCGGAGGCATCGGATCAGCTCCTCCTTCTGCTTCTCCTCCAGATCAGAGGCAATAAAAGTCGTGGCCTCCGATCGGGTCGGATGAATCTGCACTTCCTCTTTTTCTTCATAAATTAAAGAGGGTGGCTTTTCAGTGATGGCATTTACCTCGATTCGAGGCGCCTTCCGAGCGGAGTTGGATTCTGCTCGGACCATCTCGATGTAGCATCGCCGAGCTGCTAGCTGATCTCCCCCTACTTCTCCCACTTTGTCCTCCACGGGGAACTTGATCTTCTGGTGGAAGGTTGAGATGACCGCTCGAAATTCGCTGAGCGCCGGTCGTCCCAAAATGACGTTGTAGGACGAGGGCTAGTCGACCACCACGAAATTTATTGTCCTGGTCCTCCTGAGCGGCTCCTCTCCCAGCGAGGTAGCCAGCCGGATCTGTCCGACCGGCTGAACTTCGTTACCCGTAAACCCGTAGAGCGGGGTTGTCATGGGCAGCAACTCGGCTCGATCAATTTGCAGCTGATCAAACGCCTTCTTGAATATGATGTTGACCGAACTCCCTGTGTCAACAAATATGCGATGAACAGTGTAATTTGCTATTACCGCTTTAATGAGCAGAGCGTCGTCGTGGGGCACTTCAACTCCTTCTAAGTCCCCGGGCCCGAAAGTGATTTCCGGTCCACTTGCCCGCTCTTGGCTGCAACCGACTGCGTGGATCTGGAGCTGCCGGACGCCCGCCTTTCTGGCTCGGTTGGAGTCTCCTCCTGTCGGCCCACCAGCAATAACGTTGATCTCGCCCCGGGAAGTATTGCTCCTATTTTCCTCTTCCCGAGTGGACGGTCGGGACCGTTCTCTGGACGCTCGGCGATTCTCCTGTCTTGGAGATCGGTGCCGATCGGGCGTCTGCTGATGTCGCCTCTCGGTGCGGGTCCGGTCGGCTTCATGGATCCTTTGTCTCCTGTCGATGGAAGGAGATCGTCGTTCGGCATTCCTGGGAACGGGATTAGCCACGAAGGGAAGACTTCGACAATCCCTCGTGTTGTGCGTATCCGTCCGGTGGAAGGAGCAGAACATAGGGGTCCATCTCTTCCTTGGCTTGGGCCGAGCGGCAGCTACCTCTTGTACGTGTGATCTGGCGTGGGGGGATCGGATTGCTTCGGCCCTCGGTCCTCTGGGCGGCTGATGAGCGGCGTGCTGTTTCCGTTCGGCATGAGTAGGTGCCCGCTCGATTGGAGTTTCCTTTTTCCGGGCGGCTTGCGCTTCTTCCACGTTGATGTATTCGTTGGCCCGGTGTAGCATGTGATCATAATCTCGGGGCGACTTTCGAATGAGCGACCGGAAGAAGTCCCCATCCACTAGGCCTTGTGTGAAGGCATTCATCATGGTCTCCGATGTGGCCGTTGGAATATCCATCGCCACTTTGTTGAATCACTGGATGTAAGCTCGAAGCGATTCCCGGGCTTCTTGCTTGATGGCGAACAGACTAACACTGGTTTTTTGATATCGCCGACTGCTTGCAAAGTGGTGGAGGAAGGCCGTTCGGAAGTCTTTGAAGCTGGTGATAGATCCGTCCGGCAACCTCCGAAACCACCGTTGAGCCGATCCCGAGAGAGTAGTAAGAAAAACTCGGCATTTTACTCCATCTGTGTATTGATGGAGCGTAGCTGTGTTATCAAACTTACCCAGATGATCATCCGGGTCTGTTGTTCCATTGTACTCGCCGATCGTCGGAGGCACGTAGTGCTTGGGCAGAGGGTCTTGTACAATAGCCTCCGAAAATTGGCGATTGATCCGTTCGGGAGATGAGTCCGCTCGGGGGGCTTTCCCCTTTCTGTCATCTCGCCTAGGCATCTCGTCTGAAGAAGATCCTCTATCTTTTCGAGCTGGTACGGCTTCAGGGGTGCGAAATAAGGCCCGGTGGAATGCGACGGTGGCTGGAGGTGCTTCCGCTCGGCCAACAGACGCTGACGTTGCTTGTTGCTCCGGCCGTTCGACTGCTGCTTTCTGTTTTTGCTCCACAAGTTTGGCGGCCCTTATCTCGACCAGAGCGTCGAGTTCTTCTGTCGAAAGCGCCACCGTGTGTTGTCGTCCAGCCTCGTCCATTGTTCCCGTTCGGATGCAGGTGCGTTCCCACAGACGGCGCCAAATTGATCCTGTCCGAATGCTAAATCAATGGACGCTGGGCACGGAGCGCTCTTCGACTGTTGACGTGGCTCTTCAACTGCTGGAACGAAGCTCCGACGAACCTACACAGAAGTCGAGCCGGGAAGGGGGTTCCCGGCGGTGACCCTCCGACGCTCAAGTCAGGTAAGCAACGATGAAAAAGGTGGCTCCCAAAATCTCAGAATGCGTACCTCCGGCGAAGTCTGAGGCTCTTTATATAGAGTTGTGAAGGGTTAGGGCACGCATACCGAGGTGCATATGTGTCCTCTGTCCTTTCCTCGGTATGCGGTTGTCAGAAAGCCCACCTGACCCATACCGCTATAGTCAAATCATGTCCTCGATGGGACAGCAGAATCCCCTGTCACAAGATTTGGAGCATGGCCTACACGTGAAACATACCTGCTGTCATAAAAAGACCTCCCTTGTCCTTTTCCCCTTTGCTCCAGATCTAGCGTCCAGGCGGACAACTCCCTCAACATCCGGCCGGACATATGCGGTGGTTTACTTGGGGAGATTCTCCATCACATGCTTTATGGGGACTATTAGCAGTGTTACCTTATGGCTTTGGCCGAGCGTGGGGTCCGCTCGGCCCACGACCTTTTCCCCTGAGCGCCGGAACTCTGCTTTCGACAGGGCGCCTTTAACCATCAGCTGTATATTGTCCGGTCGGCAAGCCGATCGGACCCATCCCTCTCCGGGCGTTCGATTCCATCGGCCGGTCGAACGTCCGGTCGGACCCTGCCCTCTCCGGACGGACGACTACCACTATGGCTTCCACGTGGCGTTGACTTCCCATGGCGAGGCCCCCCTGCTCTTACTACCGGATCACTTATCATTTTTGGAAATTTGACGAGAGTTAAGCAGCGGAATAAGAAAACAAACACACAAAGACGCCAAGTATTTACTTGGTTCGGAGTCTAGGGTGACTCCTACTCCAAGGCCCACGCTTGTTGAGCGTTTACTTTGGGCAACAACTATAATAACACAAACGAGTACAATTGAATATTATAGTTAAATGTACTAGAAATTATACTGACACTAAGAAATCGTAAATTTGAAGCTCCGAGTTGTCGGGGTGTTGCTACAGCACTTTTGGAACGTCTCTTGAGCAGCACACGGAAGAAGGATCGCTTGGAATGTGTTTTATTTAAAGTGCTGGTCGAGATCTCCTTATAAAGCCTGCTGAGGGTGCCCTCAACCTCCTTGAGGGTGCCTCCAATTGTCGAGTCAGCCGCGCGTGGATAAGCTGAGACTTCTTCGTCGCTCATCCTGTTGAAGGCGCCTCCATGCTCCTTGAGGGTGCCTTCAAGGATGTCCGAGGCGCCTCAAGTCTCCATGAGGGTGCCTCCAAACTCCATGAGGGCGCCTCGGGTACTGTTCATCCGATGCACACTTTATTTTTAGTCCCTGCAAAACATGTTAGTCTACAAAATACCAACATATCTTGCAAAACAAAGTTAACACATAATAAACATAATAATATAAATATTTTGACAGTCTCCGGATTGTCCGGTTCTAACTTCGAATTTTCGATCGGAAACCCTAGGTTGAACCGACGCCTACTGTTCCTTCCGCGGGGAACGCGTCCTCACCTACTCCACTTAGGAGAGCATACCTGATGTCAGTCCGGTCCTCCAGACTGACTGGACTTTCTGCCTAGGGTTACCTTCCCCTAGGATTTTCCACCACCTAGGGTTACCACCCCCTAGAACCTAAGATTACCGTCCCTTAACGTTTTCCACTACCTAGAGTTACCACCCCCTAGACCTAAGGTTATCGCCCCTTAGGGTTTTCCACCACCTAGGGTTACCACCCCCTAGGGTTTTCCGCCACCTAGGGTTACCACCCCCTAGGATTTAAGGTTACCGTCCCTTAGGGGCTTCCACCATCTAGGGTTACCACCCCCTCGGACCTAAGATTGCCGCCCCTTAGGGTTTTTCACCTGCCTAACCGCAGTTAGGACTTTCCTGCAAATTCATTCACACATATCAGATGACAAAATACCTTAACTTTGAATCCCTTTGCCATTATCAAAACTTGGGTTCGATAGTCGGATGCTTCCCGCACCAACACAGAAAACGTCAATGCCGAGCCAGGGAAGAGGTCCCCAGCATTGGCTCTTCGACGCTCAAGTCAATTACTGAAAAAATAACAGGAAGTGGAACAATGATAACGAGCAATTTTATATTATTTTGGCTCTTGTATTTGATATTTTTATCCTCTCATTTGCTTAATTCCTTATTAATATCATGTTTTACGAGTAGAAATATATTTTGGGCTTAATCATAAATTTTCCTAAATTTTGGCATTATTTCATGCTTTTATAGGGAATTAAAGAAGAGCCATGGATTATGATCAAATCGGATCGAATTTGGCTTAATTCGGAGGTCAAGTGGAGGAAAAACCAATATGAACCATTGATCTAGATTTAGAGAGATTTTGTTCTTTCATTTAGATCTAAGTCATCCAACCCTTGATTCAGAACTAAAATAATATGGACCATTGGATTAAAACAAGAAGGCAAACTTAACTAATATGATCTGGACCACTCATCTCTTCATCCTTAAGATCAAATGGATAACCCTTATCTAAAAATAGACGATCAAATTTTAGATCCCTCTTCTTGGATAGCTAGGATGAAGAGGGGCTCCTCTCTTCTTTTCGCACAGATGGACAAGGAGGAGGGGGGATCACACGCACCTTCTGGGACGTATGGAGACAAGGTCGCAACTCCTCTCTTCTCCATCTCTTCCTCACGGCCGGTGGTCCACTTCTACCTCACCACCGCTGGCCCGTCATCCCTAACCCCCTTCCCTTTCCTACTTCCACCTCCGCTCGTTCATCGCCGCCCTTCACGATTTTCTACCCCAACGCCGCTGACAACAGCATCCAAGCCTCCGCTGGAGTTCATCCACTTCAGATCTGGACAGAACAAGCTCCAACTTCTAATCAGATCTAATCTTCTTCAAGCTTCAACAGAAGACACCTTCAGCCGATCAATTCTTCAAGCATCCAACAACAACTTCTTTGTCACCAAGATTGGTCTATTTCTTTGATTGTTGATTGCTTCTTTGGTTTTTATGTTTTGAATGAGTTCTTGATTGTTGATTGTAATTAAATTTAATTTCCCATATTCTGGATTCTCTAGATTAGGCTTAAGTTGAATGTTGCTCACAAGTTGTTCGATGTAATACCCCAAACACTTTTGATAGCTTTATTGATGCATTTTAGTTCCTTAATTTATTTCAATGCTTTGTTTGGTTAAATGTTAGTGATAGTTGTCCTTTGATTGAATGCAATTAGGATAGATTAGATTAGGTTTCTTTAATGCTCTAGATTTCATTCAATTTTTACTTTATGTTACTTTAATTTCCTTGCAATCATAGTTTAAGTTAGACTAGATTTTCATACTTGCATTGCTCTTTTGTTCATTAGGTTTAGTTTCATACTTGTTTTGTTATTTCATATCGTAGTTTAGAACTCAAACCCAACCTCTCCATTTTCATGTTAAAAATTCAAAACAATAATCAATCCTGAAGATATCATCCTATCATTACATTCCTTGTGAGACGACCCGAGTCATCCCTATACTACTTTAGTATTGAGAGGCTTCAGTAACTTTAATTATAATTTGATAAGCTCCCGTAGTACGACACTCGAGCCTGTATCAAACAACAGTAAGCACATGCGTAAATAGTAAATAATGCGTACCTTCACCTGTGCATAGACCCCTATTTAAACAGCGCCCTAGTGGGCAATGTGCACGCTCCTCAATGCGTGGGAACGTTCTCTAAATTATCTTATGAAAGGATATGCCAGAAAAATAACTCTGACATCATACCTTAACGGGGCACGCAAATCCCTAACAAGGCAGTAGAAGCTTCCGCCATACCATTCGCCTATTGACTATATCTTGTTGTCAGCGGCACTATTTCCCAAAGGGATATCAATGGATATGAGAGGGGTCCCACTGTTTGATCGAGCGAAGGGGCCGCTCGGTTAGGGATTCTTGCTTGGTAAACCCTCCGCTGCTCTCATGTAATGACTTGGTTTGGTAGATTATTTTCGCCCGACCGGGAGAGCGCTCCGGTCGCCTTGACATTCTTCACTTCATGATGAGCATTTAATGTTCTTGTCGTAGTGCTCTTAGCTATACAGGCGTCCTACTCGAACAAGTTGCTTGCCAATCGGACACTTCATGTCCGACCAGCAACTGCAATAGACCTCCATTCGACCCACCTTTGGTGAGCTCGCTGGTTCCATGGTGTTGATTACTTTGACTTTGACCTCCGCGCCATCTGCTAGCTCTGCCCTTGACCCGCACTAAGTGGGCCCCTTATCACCGCATCAGCCAACAATAGTAGTTTTATCACTAGCATAAGAATGTACCTCAATGATACTCTCAGGAGATAGGCTGGTGGATACTAGAAAGGGAGGGGTTTCGAGCGGTACTTGCATGGTGTTGCTTGGGCCAGAATGAGTTTTGTTCGGCAGGTTTGCTGTGCTGCCCGGACAAGGAGTGGTTCCTCCTTGGCAATCTTCTATTTGCACCGGACAATTTGTTGTTTCTCTTGGGCAAGTAGTCATTCTCGGATAGCTCAATTGTTTATTTGAGTTAGAAAGTGGAATGCTTGCTTTATTTAGTTGGTCATATGAGAGCCACGTAGTTCCTTCTAATACAGTCTTCCCCTGAAGGGAAGTAATGCGGGAGTAAAATAATTCAGATTCCATGAAGGTAACATCCAGAGTAACATATATACGGTGAGCCAACGGGTTATAATATCGATACCGCTTTTGGTGAGTACCAAATACCACAAAAACACAGCGGATGGCATAGTGATCAAACTTGGTCCGTTGGGTTTCAAGAAGATAGAGAAAGGCCACACATCCAAAAATACGAGGTGGAAGCATCAGAATAGTAGGTAATGAGACCGAGGTTGCCAGAACTTGTAAAGGAGTTTGGAACCCCAAGACTTTAAAGAGCATTCGATTAATGAGATATACAGCGGCACAAACGACATCAACCCAAAGGTGCGACAAGGCATGGGCCCCAAAATATGTCGATTTTTATGCTCCGTAATGCCATTTTGTTGGGGAGTGTGGGGGTAGGAGGTCTCATGAATGAGACTATGTGAACTGAAATATTAACAGAAGGACTGATTAACATACTCGCCCCCATTGTCAGAGTGAAGCGTCTGGATTTTAGCCCCAAATTGTATCTGAATAAGAGTTTGAAAACAATGAAATATAGTGAACACTTCCTTTTTATGTCGTAGTAGATAAATCCAAGTCATGTGGGTACAATCATCAATAAAGGTTACAAACTATCGGTAACCAGATGACGTGGGATTTGGAGCAGGACCCCAAATATCAGAATGGACTAATGTAAAAGGAATGTCACATTTATTATATCGTAACGGATAAGAGACTCTCTGGTTTTTTGCTAACAAACAAGTTTCGCATTTAAAATTCATAGAAGATAAATCCAAAAATAACTCTGGAAACACATGTTGCAAATAACTGAAAGAAGGGTGGCCCAGTCGGTGATGCCATAGAAGAACCTGTTGTGTTTGATAATCACTAGATGTGTAGTGTACACTACTGTTAATATAATCATCTATGTAATAGAGTCTCCCTCTCTTAGTATCATGCCTAATTGATCTCCTTTGTGAGAATATCCTAAGAAAGTAGGTAGGTTATCATGTCCAATGGTCTACCCTAAATCACTGAGTAATCTGATACCATGTCAAAATCTTTAGGTAGAATAAAAATATTTTCTTTTCTTGAACTATCCAGTGATAACTACTTAAACATATTTTCTTTTCTTGACTATCCAGTGATAATATACACATTATATAATGATACAATATCATATGATAATTATAATAAAAAAAATTAAATGATGTCTATCTACTAAATTTAAAGGTTGTATTTCTAATAAATAATATACTAATTACAATAAAAATTAAATGTAGATTACCAATTATTATCTTTACAAACTCACTCCAATAAAACCCTAGTTAAATTGAATTAACTTAACGAATCGTCTCATCCGTGATTACGAACAGCGGCAGCTCCCTACAGTGTCCAGGTCGTCCTCGGTAGAAGCGAATCGACGGAAAACTCGGGCGCACCTCCCTCTGCGCGCCCACCTTTAACTTGAAAGCAAAACTGCCCAATTAGCACCAACAATGCAACGTCGCCGGTGACCGGGATGAGGAGCCGCTTGACTTGTTTTGGCCGCGAGCGACGACAGTGATCCCTGAGCTAAGTGCGTACGGCCCGTCCAATCGCAGGCGGACACCTGGTCGGACACCACCGTTGTTGCGGGCCTCCGTTCTGTTGGCTTTTGCAGCTAAGCGGTATGATCAATTTCGCCGCCGCCGCCGGCGAGCAGCGAGGGCGTCCCACGTGCGCGCGCCGGGCGGCCTGGCTTTTAATCAATTGCTGTAGTACTGTAGCCACTTTTAATACAACTAGCAGTGAGCTGCGGTGCGAGGGTACTGTTAAACAGCGCAAAGGAAGAAAGATGGAACGAGTGAGATTAATTATTATAGTTAAGAGAGGGAGAGAGAAGGCTCTAGATCAGAGATTAGATAAATATGAATACGATCGCCAGTCGCAACTGAACCATATTCCTCCTCAGTGGCTCAGCCTTTGGCTAACTGTTCATCCGCTGGTTTTCTTTCTTTTTTTTTTTCCTTTGTGACTTGATCTGTGGAAAGCGAGAGGCAAAAAGATATAGGGGCCTCCATCGTTACTCTCTCCAGGGCGGAGCTTAAGATTACGCTGACCACCCACCGAGAATCAGATAGAGGTCATGGCTTCTTCGGCCGCGGATCGGTTCGGCGGCGGCGGCGGGGGAGCAGGAGCAGGGGATGAGCAGCTGCTGCTGCTGCACCACCACCACCATCCGCAGATGTACTATCACGTGCCGCAGTACAGCCGAAGGGAGAAGCTGCGGTTCCCTTCGGTGGCGGCGGCGGAGGAGGAAGAGGCGTCTCCGGCGTCGAGGTCTCTGCTTGTACTGCACGAGCCCGGCGGCGCGGCGGCGCCGATCTACTCGGCGGGAGCGAATTCTCTGACCGCCTTCCACTCCGCCTCCACGTCGCCCTCCATCTACCACAATAACTACGGCAGCGTCGCGCAATTCGACGGCCACGGTGTGCTCCCGGTCGCGCCGCCGTCGCTGCAGGGGCAGCGCCGCCAGATCCCCACGCAAGGCTTCTCCCTCTCGCTCTCATCCTCCCCCTCCGCGCGCCCGCGGAGCCACCTCGCTGGCCGGCCCGCCCCGCTCGGCCCCTTCACCGGCTACGCCGCCGTCCTCAACCGCTCCCGGTTCCTCCAGCCGGCGAGGAGGCTGCTCGAGGAGGCGTGCCAGGTGGGACCCAGCCAAGCCTCCGCCGACGGCGGAGGCAGCGCTAGCCGCGGCGCCTGCCAGCAGGAGTTGCTCCTGGATGCCGATCCGCCGCCGAGGGAGCCGGCGCTGGTGGACGATCACGGCATGGATGATGACGTCGCCGGCTCTGGCTCGGAGCACCAGTGGAAGAAGACCACGCTCATCTCAATGTTGGACGAGGTAATTAAGCTACCCAATTAACTTGATCAAGCATTAAATAGTAATAAAACTTCTTATTTATCGTTCGAATTAACTACTACTGATCGTCTTGATATGACTTGTTTAAAAATTTTTTTGTCGATATTATTATTATTATTATTATTATCTCTCCCTCTCCTTTGGATTTTCTTGATCCAGTGCAAGTTTCCGAGGAGAATACTTTATTGCATCAGTAGCATTTTTACCCTTGTGTTCTATCTTGTCAACTGGTTTTCAATCAACAGGTGTGAGACTTCCTTCCATCTTTGAAATGGATGATAATCTTTAAAGAAAAAACATGGTGCAGTAATATTATATATAGATAGAGGGTAAATTTACTTCAAATTAGGGTTACACATTTTCCTTCTTTTGTTAGCCCTAGACACTGTGATATGATTTGCATGTTGAAGGAATATCAGCTCATGATCCTACTCTAAACTTTGATTAATTATATAACACAGACATAGTTATCAATATGTTGAAGGTATTTCATGATCCTAATCTAGTTCCTGAACTCTCATGATTTACCCTAGAGAATATAGTTAAAAATGGTGTGCCTTTACTACATAATTCATTAAATCAGTGAAGCTAAATAATCTATTTAGGAAAAGAATTTACATCAGAAGAAATAAATAATGTTCATTTATAAAAAATACTAAATTTTATTACTCAAAGTTCCAAATCATAGATTGTTTACAAACTTTGCTATACTACTTATCTGTTAAGAATATAAATTGGTAGCTTTCTTACATATTGAGCTTGTGGGACATAATATAAGATCATAGATATCAATTATGATTGATTTCATAATATCAAATTAATGAATGATAGAATGAGTAAATGGGATATCTTGTTGCCTTTTGATCCACAATGAGCAAGTGAGAGCTAGGTGAATCGTCAATTTAGCAAGTAGTGACAAGGATGAATGAGTGGTCGCGGAGCTCATGGTATATCTTGAGCTATGGTGACGCTAACAGATTCAATGTGGGATTTGAGCAAGTGACGAAGACTCTACCTCTAGTGCGATCGACTTTAATAGGAAGTCAAAATTGGGATGAGTCTGAAGTCGGCTAAATTGGTTGAGTCTCCAAAATCATCTTTATTCAATTGAATTTTTTATGAAGTTTCATTTGATTCCATCCAATTTCTAGTGAAGTTTAATCTTTTCAAAGTCGTCTCTTTTTACTGTTTCCATCAATATTCATAAGATTTCCATTTTATCGAGGAAGATCAGATAGATTTTTTTCAATACCTATCCAATTCGTGCAATTTGTGTCGGTAGAGACAGATTTAGACAACTATGACGGACATCAAAGAAGATGAAGCAAAACTACTTGTTGTAACTTTGATCTTTTTTAGTCTGACAAGCCCATAGGAGGAAGTATTATATAAACAAGCATCGACTACCAAGAATGCCTAGACACCAAGAAAATGAAGTTCATCCTGTCTGTAGTCCTTAAAATTTGCTTGCCACATTTGAAATCCCTGAGATTACAAGTTCACTTTTGCAACCACAATTTTGTGTCAAAACTTAAATTTATTGCGAACCATCTTGCAATTTACAAAATTTTTGAAGCCTGAGAGTGTTCGTTCATCGAACTTTTTGATTGTCATCTCTGATTTCTGCCTTTCCAACTGCTGCTTTTTCAGGTCTGCAGAAGATACAAACAATACTATCAGCAAGTGCAAGATGTTATCACATCTTTTGAGTCAGTCGCGGGGTTGAGCTCCGCTGCTCCATACGCCTCGATCGCCCTCAAAATCATGTCCAAACACTTCCGATGCCTGAAGAACATCATCTCTGACCAACTCCACCAGGTGAACAAAAGCACCAAAGCCACTGTCCGAAGAGAAGATATCTCAAGCTTTGGTCTACTAAACAACACTGGATTCCTTCAAAGACCAACCAATATCACTGACCATGCTGCCTTGGCAGCTCAAGCTCAACCACACATATGGCGGCCTCAAAGGGGGCTTCCGGAGCGAGCCGTCTCCGTCCTCCGGGCATGGCTCTTTGAGCACTTCTTGCATCCGTAAGTAAACAACTTCTTAGCTAACGATGCAGTGATCTTAATCTTGTTTCTGTTGCATTTCAATATGATAAATTTGCTGTTCATGCAACAAGATAAGATATCAAACAGTACTAGTCAATGATGTGCACTATAATTTGGTAGGGTTTGCTATGGTTTAAATATTGGTTTAGTCCATGTTGCTTACTACTTGTGGATCAGTACTAAGTTATTATAATCTTATAGTTTCATGTTCCATGCAGTGGCATTTGTTTGATCATAGTTAAATAATTCTCTAGGTATCCCACTGATGTGGACAAGCATAACTTGGCGAAACAAACTGGTCTCACAAGAAACCAGGTAATTAATGGTGTTACTAATTATTAGTTAACACTAATTGCATGTGTTGTTTGATGTAGCTTAATTATGGTTTTAATGCTCATGGCCAGGTCTCTAATTGGTTTATCAATGCACGAGTCCGTCTTTGGAAGCCAATGGTTGAGGAGATCCACTCGCTCGATATGCGTCAGAAGAACAAAACGAGCAGTCACCAACCACAGCCGTCGTCCTCCAACTTCCCGTACTCCGATGTGCCTTCAAGTGGAGTGAACATTTCGCCGGCCCGGGTTAACGTCGTGTCACTCACCCTCGGCCTGCAGAACGACAGTGGGGCTCGCTTTGCCGGGGAACCACTGCCGGTGAGTGTGGCAAGCCGGTTCGGGCTGGAGGAGTGCAATGACCCCTATTTGGTGAGAGCTTTTGGGAAGGATCGTTTGCTGCATGACTTCGTTGGGTGATCAATCAAAATGTGCGATGCATGAAGTGGATAATTAATTAAGCATGTAAGATTGGTTACGAACGTGTATTTATTTATTCAGGACGTATTAATTCATCCTGACTCAATTGGTGCATACAAATGGTTGATGACTTGGAATGTTTCCCTCCCTTTTTTTTCTGTCTTCTTTTGGATTTGGGGTGTCGTCCTTGCTAATCTAAGACCCAGAGGCATATGGCTTTTGATAGATTTGGTTAGCCTACTCAACACCTCAAAACGGTTTTGTTTGTCTGACGGAGTAGTTGTTATGGCCGCTCAAACTTCCGGAGGAGATGACGATGAAGCCGCTTGGAAGAGGTTGGTGCCGCTTAGGCAAAGATGCTATTTGAGAGCCTGTAAGATACTGAAATATATGTGAGAGTTTGGAGGTATCTTACGATGGTAGTAATTAGATATTGTGTTGAGAGGGTTGTTGCATAGTAATTTGCTGATAAAATTTCATGAGCAAACTTGAGTTAAAGTATTTCTGTATGCTACAACCCAAACATCTTGATACGTCGCAAATCTCCGTTTCTGCTTACTCATATATTACACCAACACTGCCACCCCTGCCTTGCTTACTCATATTACACCAACAGAGCCACCCCTGCCTCCGCGTCAGAGACACCTCTGTTTGTCATTGCCATGGTCAGTTGCTTACAAATGTCTCATTTTTCTTGAATCAGTTAGAAGATTGAAACTTGCTTTGGCTTCTCATTAGATACCAAATTCCAAACCATGCGTACAAATGTCTCATTTTTCTTGAATCAGTTGGAAGATTGAAACCTGCTTTGGCTTCTCATTAGACACCAAATTCCAAGATATGCGCATGTGATAGTAAGAGATGGGAGGACTCCTCAGAGACTATCACTCCTGTTTCCTTAGACAATAAAAATTCCAAACACTATGTAATGCCGGACCTCCTTTGACAATAAAAATTCCAAAAGGCATTACTATGAAATGAAGGACCGATTATCTCTATTGCTTTAAAACCATCGATTTAAAACCAACGATCATTCAAATCAAGCCATCGATTTAAAACCAACGATCTCGATTGCTTTTCTTTTGAATCGGGATTGGATGATTTCCTAATCCTACGGCCAAAAAACATGAACATGCCTTCAAAAAAAAAAAAAGTCCCCTACTAAAAACTAAAGAGACCCGTTTGACAGTCCGACGTCCCAGCCACTGACACGCGGCGCTTCGTTCAGCGTCTTGTTCTGAGATCGACGACGACGACGCTGATGTTGTCCGTGCTGCGCCGCGCCAACGCTAGCTTCGTCAACAGAAGCGCTGCGTCCGAGCATGCCCTGTCCGACCCCGTTTCTTCCTCTTCCCTCATCGCCACCGCGGTCCTCGCCCTCGGGCCGCTGTTCCGCAGGCACGTCCTCGCGATCTCGCACGCCATTTCGTTGCTCACCACGTCCCAGAGTCCGTCGCTTCCCAGTATCAGACACTCGTCCTCCTCCTTCCTTTCCGTCACCGTCACCTCCGGCTCCGCTATCACGTACGGCTTCAGATAACTATCGCCTGCAGAGTAATCAAATCGCATAGTTAATGAACCACCAGATGCCACGCAGAAGGGCAGGAGGAAGAGGAATTTAGCTTACCTATCGCTCGCGACATGGCCAGGACACCCAGAACTCTGGCGCCGTCCCAGTAGATGACTCGACCACCGGCCTCCTCGATCCGCCTCAGCTCGTCGGGTCGGTCCGGCTACCAAACATTGGGAGCAAAGTCGTCAGGATGCATCGTGCAGAAAAGGGGATTTTGCAATCGGAAAGCTCACCTTATGATCGGACGAGAGAGGGACGGGCACGCCGTTTCGGCAGAGCACAGCACGAGAGTCGCCGCAGTTGGCTACGACGATCCTTGTCGGCTCCACCACCGCGACCACGGCGGTGGAGCCGACGTGATCGCACTTGGTCGTCTGCATCTCGCACCGGCAGGACGCCACCACTGTGCCTGGCGCCGACCCTCCGTTGCAACAGGCCACAGCCTCCGCATCCATCCGCGCGAAGCTGATCTCCATGATGGCGGGCCAATCCAAACCCTTCCCAGGCATCGATGCCGATATTTCCTCCACCACCATCTCATGCATCCGATCTCTGCATGATTCCGCCACCTGAAAAGGCCGGCACCAATTTGCCCCATCCGGTAGCAACTAAAGATCAGAGACAAAAGATCGGAAGAGATAGACAAGCTTGCGAAACAAAAAGAAGAAGAGCTAGAGCTCTTCTTACATGCGAGCATCCATGGCCGTCGTAGACGCCGAAGAAATGGTGTCGATGAACGAAGTCTAAGCGAACAGTAACGGCGTCCTCCATTTCCCTCCTCCGACCGCGGACCGATGTCACCCCATACCTTGGACGCCCATCCCCAACCATCGACTCCAAATCTCTAGCTCTGCAAATACGCTCCGATTCCATCAATGCTGCTCTTGTCCTCTGTGTCGACCCATTCCTTGTATCCTCTCCGTGGTTCTCAACGTAGTCGCAGCCAGGATCCACTCTATGCCTCTTCTTGCCCGTATCCTCCCCCACCGCAGTGACGATCCTAAACCGCCGCAGCCTGGTCTCACCGATTGATGCCGAGGAGACCTTCGTCGCCTGCTTGCAGATCTCGGCCATACTGTCCCAAACCAGCACAGATCAAGGCCACTGCATCCAAAATCCCTCACCTGCGAGAGCCTCCCGAGGAATGAGGAACTAGGGAGATGAAGAAGAATAAAAACGCACGGGCCGAGTTCGTCAATGCCGGCCCGGAACAAAGCGGATGTGCCACCAAAACGGGGCAGCTGGCAGTCACGATTACGGTACCGTCGTCGCCTGGCGCATCTCAGCCGTTCTTCTGACTGCCCATCGAGCATCTCCGGTTCTCCCATCTGACGCCGGGACGCGTGGATGGTTTGCCGTCGGCGCGTGTCCGACACGTGTTTCGATCGGTAGGGCTGCCTTTGCTGTCTTTTTATTTTATTTTATTCTTTTCTTTTACTGGAAGGGCATGGAAGGGCACGTGTCCATTGTCGGAAGATATTTTCAAACTCGGAAGTTAGGCTATGCAAAACGTGGCGCGGTGCAGTTACTGGCAGGAACGTGTACGCGAAAGATGGGCATCGATTGCGACGCCGTGAGACAAATACCCGAACAATAATGGCGAAGATCTTTTGATTGAAAGCGAGGTGGTTGGCGGAGAAAGAAGGGAAGAGCGGGACCACGTGGGTTGGCTGCGGTTTCGGTGCTGGTACAAATGGGGTTAAGGAGACGTTGATATTGAAAATGGATTGGGTCGAACATGGTCTCGACTTGCCGGGCTAAGCCTGGCCCACTCTTCTATCACAATCCATGTATAAAACTATGTAGTAGAAGGCCTTTCTGCCTGTTGCCTCCGAATGGGTAAGACAAATCTCAGCCACTGGATCGCACTCATCCACGGCTCCTCCCGCCAAGCCCTCCACCGCCGCACCCTCCAACTCTTCCGACAGATGCTCCATCAAGGCTTCGCTCCCGACCGTTACGTCCTCCCCACCATCCTCCGGGCTTGCGCCCGCATTCCCGACTCAAACACCGGCCGAGCTCTCCACGCCGTCGCCATCCGCTCCTCCCTCCACCACGACGCCTTCGTCCGCAGTGCCCTCATCGACATGTACTGCAAGTGCAGCCATGTTCCCGACGCCCGACGCCTGTTCGACGCAACGCTCGACACGGACCTGGTCATCTGGAACGCCATCGTCTCCGGCTACGCTCACTTTATCGCGGCAGAAGCCGCGCTTGTTCTCGCCGTCAAGATGCCGTCTTTGGGGTTAAAACCCGATCTTGTCACGTGGAACGCCCTCATCTCCGGATTCGCTCACCAGGGCGAGAATGAAATGGCCACGGAGTTGTTGAGATCGATGCAGTCGGATGGGATCGAGCCCGACGTGTTCTCCTGGACCTCCATCATCTCCGGCTTTGTGTTCAATTTCAAATACGATAAAGCCTTTGAGATCTTTATCCATATGGTGAAGATTGCAAGACTCCGGCCGAGCTCGATCACCATCAGTAACCTCTTGCCAGCTTGTGCCAATGCAGCGGATTTGCGCCGCGGGAAACAGATTCACGGCTTCGCTCTGGTTGCAGGAATTGCAGAGGATTTGTATGTTGGTAGCGCGCTGATTGACATGTATACCAAATGCGGCCTCGCTCACGAAGCGCACAAGGTGTTCGATGATATGCCGGAAAGAAGCACGGTTTCATGGAATTCTATGATATTTGGCTACGCTAATCAAGGCTACTGCAAGGAAGCAATCGAGCTCTTCTATCGAATGGGAAGCACAGGAGAGAGACCCGATCATCTTTCATTTACGGCCGCGCTGTCGGCTTGTAGTCATGGCGGAATGGTCGAGCTCGGTAAGGGATTGTTCCACTCAATGCAGGCGAAGCACAGGATCGAGCCAAGGATGGAGCACTATGCTTGCATGGTGGACATGCTGGGGAGAGCAGGCGAGCTCACAGAGGCCTGCGATTTGATCGCAGAGATGCCCATGGAGCCTGACGCTTTCGTATGGGGAGCATTGCTTGCGGCAAGTCGGAGCCACAGCAATATCGAGCTCGCAAAGTTGGCAGCTTCGCATCTGCTTAAGCTCGAGCCAGAGAGCGCAGGGAGCTGTCTGCTGCTGTCAAATGCTCTAGCAGACGCTGGGAGACATAGAGATGCTGTTCAGGTGAAGAAACTAATCAAGAGAAGGAAATTGAGAACGTTGTTGGGTCGCAGTTGGTTGGAAGTTGCATCAGTGTGATCATGCCTTTTGTACCACCTAGGCACGCTCAAACAGAGCCGATGCCAATGGCTTCTGAATTTGAAGATTTCTAAAGAGGGACGGAGATTTCATGGCCAATGCCAACCAGTGATAAGCATGCACAAGGATGCCAGACAACATCCAAACTGCATGTATTGCTTGATTAGGAATTGTAAAGTAGCTTGTTCATAAGTAGCAATGATCAGGAGAACCACAACCACCAAGTTTAAGCTCTTGAATGACGAGGAGTCTCAAATCCATGGAAACCCTACCCATCTGGTGGCTTTTAACGAAGGGCATCATGACCATGGGGTTTCCTTGGGGCACGATGTGGAAGGGCGTCGGAAACATGGTGGGCATGGTGTAGGGAAGGAGAACGGTTTGAGGTGGCGTCTGGGACGGTTGGTGTTGGTGCTCTCGGAGGCTCTGCGGAACGGGCATGGAGGCAAAGGCACAATCGGAGGAGGAAGGAACCTCGCTGGAGTTTCCCTCCTTGCTCCTTAGATAAATGCGGTACTTTTGGAGGTGGCTTGCGACGTTCACACTCCACGTTCATCATCTGCATGATGGTCTTCGGGACGGCGTTCTTGGTGCCGAGCCACGAACCGCTTGTGGAGCTGCGGCGTCCACACTTCCTGCAGCTGCTTCTGGCCCCTCGCCGACCTTTCGTCGATCGAGTTATTCGTCCGTAAGGCCGACAAGGCCTCGACTTGCCGACGCTTGGGATGGGGAACTCTCTATTCCATAGTTTACTTTGGGCACCACAGCATCGCTTCCTTCTTCCTCCTTGCCCTCGTCATTGTTTTCAACAAGGGACTGGAAAGGAATGAAGTACCGGAGCGAGGAGGCGGAAATGAGGGAGGGGAAGGTGCCGTGGAGGTTATTTAGGTGTTCTACCGTTTCCATAAATATTGGAAAATTTTAGTTAAATTGAAATTACAAAAAATTAATTTAAATTTATTTAGCAAGATTATCTGTGTAAATAATCTCATGCCATCAATTGGACTGATTCGGTCATGCTTTCGGTGGTCCGTAGAGTAGGAAGCGAAGTGTCGAGTCCAAGTGGGAAATCATCCGACTGTTGATTAGCAACTTTTTGAGTCAATAAGTCGAGTACTCCCGGATGGACGTCAAGTTAAAAAGAAACATCCTTGACTGCTCCCAACTGGAAGTCAAGTCGAGAGAAGAAGAAATCAATACCCGATTCGAAGCAGTTTTTTTTAAATAAATTCATCCCAACTCTGACTGTGTTTCGAGGTTCTCTCGACTAGTTTGTTTCTCAACATACAGCGGCAGACTATGATTACCACCAAACACTGATGGATCACGACAAATTAAGAATATATCCAATTGCTATCATGAATTATTCCGCCGAGCAAGAAATGCATGGCAAAGAGAGAATGGGGAACGAAGGTGAAAGGTTTTAGCTTGAGCATCTGCTCTGAGCTCTCTTCTCTTGCACTGCTAATGACCTCCTCCTTACAAAGGAGCTTAGCCCTTGGCCATAGTAGATGTCCAAATAAAAGTCATTTAATATCATTACTCGTCTGTCATTACTACTCGTCGATTTTAATCTGATTGAATTAATCCCAATTAATTTATCCCTTTTATATTTGAGCAGTGGTAAAAAAAATATGGCAAAACATTAGTTCATTAGTCTGGGAAAATTTTATCTCGATTGGTCTTGCATTCGACGCATGTAGGTTGTGTTTGCACACGAGTCAACTTAGTTCAGTGTAAATTCGGACCCTGAATTTGTGCACCCATACATAAGAGAGAATTTCTTTCTATATATTTGTTCACATCATACATGCATGTGCAATAATATAAACTAATCATAATGTCCTAGAACTACCAATGAGACTAAAGTTCTCATGCATAATGAAGTCATCTCCATCAACTCTTAATTTCCATTCACATTATTCAACAACTCCCTCCATGAATGGAAACATGACATATACATTCAGCAGTCGAGTCCGACATATGATAGATAGATTTTACCCTTTGAACCTTCCCTTACGATTAAGAGTAGTTATTTAATAGTATTATGTCTATGACGTATATGTCTAAACTTACCATTATACAAATGATTCCATGTCTGGCCAATTATTGATTAACTATCACAATATATGCAAATTGTCGGCACAAGTTTTAGTCATTTAGAAACATCTTCTAAGAATTGTCATATTTATTCAGTCTCTTCACCACATTTATTAAAAGTTATAAACTCAAATTCCATCGTGGATTTACTTATTACGATTTGCTTAGAAGATTTTCATGAAATGGTTGCACTTCCTAAAGTGAACATATAGATTCACTCGTAGACTTAGAGTCTTTTAGGTTAGATATCCAGTTCACATCGTTGTATTCTTCAATCACAGTAGCATATATCATATAATGCAATCTATATTCACAAGTATACCTCAAGTACCTTAATACTCTTGTTATCACTTTCTAGTGTTCAATACCGGGATTACTCGTATATCTACTCAATTTACTTACTATGTAGGCTAAGTTTGGTCATGTACAATTCATCTTATACATCAGATTTTCAATCACTTGAGAGTACTCTATCTGAGTAATACTTTCTCCTTGATTTTTCAATAGATGTTGACTCATATCTATCGGAGTTCATGCTAATATAGTATCATCTTTGATAAATATCTCAAGAATCTTGTCGAATATAGTATCATCTTTGATAAATATCTCAAGAATCTTGTCTACATAATAAGACTAACTAAGAACAAATCTTCTGTAATTCTAAGAATTTTAATTCCTAGAATCACATCAGCTAAGCTTATGTCTTTCATGTCAAATTTTGAGTTCAACGTATCTTTAGTGGATTTGACTTATTATTGCTTCTAATGATAAGTATGTTATCTACATATGGATACAAGATGACATAGTTATTCTTTATGACTTTTATATAGACACATTTATTATATTCATTGATTTTGAATTCACATTCATTCATGGCATTATAAAATTTTTCATGTCACTGCTTTGATACTCATTTCAAATCATATAATGACTTCATCAACCTACAAATCTTATTTTCCTGACTTGACATAGAAAACCCCTTAAATTGCTCCATATAGATTTCCTCTTCTAAATACTTATTTAGAAGACTATCTTTATATTCATATGATGTATTCCAAATTCATATAGTGGTAATATTCAATAATACTCTAATGAAAATTATTCTCGACACAGGAGAATATATATTAAAGTAATCAAGACTTTCTTGTTGTCAGTAACCTTTAATTACCAATCTGACTTTGTATTTATCAATTGTACCATCTGATTTCATTTTTTTCTTGAAGATCCACTTGTAACCTAGTGGTTTATTTTTTTAAGAAAAATTCACAAGTTTTCAAGTGTAATTTTACAAGATAAAATATATCTTAGATGCAATTGTCTCTTTCCAATGAGATCCATCAGAATAACTTACTACTTCTAAGTATCATTGGGGTTAACTTTCCAACATGAAAGTGATAAAATCAGTTTCATAGGATTTTTTTCACCTGAGCTCTTTTACCTCGTTTGAGCTCAACCTCAACTGGTTCATTATTTCCTTCTTCTTGTGTTTCATATACCTATTTTTTGAGGAGCTAACTTCTTGTTGGGTATTATACAAAAACACATGCTCGAAGAATGAGACATTTCTCGATTCTATTATCGAGTTCTTCTATATATCCGATATACACAAAAAAATCAATAAGCACTACTGTTATGTGTATATCCAATAAATATGAAATAAATAGTTTTTAGTCTTATTTAATCTTTAGAGAATCAATCACTACAATTTTGGCAAGACAACTCCATATTCTCAAATATTTACAGAACGGTTGTCTTCCATTCCACAACTCCATTTTGCTAAGTAGTATAAGGAGCTATAGTTTTATGTCTAATCCCATGCTCAACACATACCTCAGCGAATGATGATACATATTTACCGCCTCTGTCACTTTGAATCACCTTAATATTTTTATTAAGTTGATTTTCAACTTCATTCTTATAGAGAATAAATTTCACTATAGCTTTATCCTTACTTTTGAGAAGAGGCACATAATAATATTTTATGTTATCATCTACAAAAGTGATGAAGTACTTATTCTCAACATGTGTCGGTATACCTTTTAGATCACACGTGGGTGTGAATTTGGACGAGTGGTTCGTTATTTCTTTCAACATGTTAAAAAAATGACCTTGTCATTTTCGTTTCAACACATATTTCACACTTGTGTTTCGGATTAAGATGGAATGATGGTATGTTTTGTGTATTAATTAATTTATGTAACATATTGTAATTAATGTGTCCTAGTATGCTATGACACAAATACAAAAAATCAAACATATAAATGGAAGAGTTTATAATTTTATCAACCTTAGGCATAATCACTATTGCATTGAGCTTGAATGGCCCATTGATTACATAACCCTTTCCTAAAAAATATTTTACTTTTAGACAGAACAACTCTGTTCAACTCAAAAATAATGTGAAAGTCATGCTTGCTTAACAATGATTCAAACACTAAATTCTTCCAAATTTCTAGAACATACATCACATAATTGAGAGTCAACTTCTTGCCCGAGATCAGCTTCAGACCACTTTTCCTTGATCCATGATATTTGTGGTTATTGAGTTCTCCATGAATAGTTTCTTTCCATCTTTGATTTCTTTTTAAATTGTGGAGCAGCTCCTTATTGTAGCAGATATATCTAGTGCCACCGGTATCGATCCATCATTGCATTGGATTTGAACTCACTATATTTAGTTTAGAGACTACGACGTAGAGGCCATGTATTGTCAGTCTCTGGTTCAGGTTGGCCTTCTACTTTTTCTTCTATTTTATGCACTCCGAAGATTTGTGATCGACTTGGTGATAGTTGAAATATTTCCAAGAGAATTTCTTCTTGCTTATACCTCCTCTTGGTCCCATCTTGAAAGTTTTGGGGTTCTTCCATTTTGAGTTTTGACCATGTTCGATCACATTGGCTTTCACAATAGTCTAAGAGAACAGTTTTCTATTAGAACTCTTGTTGTCTTCCTCAATTCAAAATCTAATATGAGTTCTTCCACCTCATCTCCTTCCTCTTGTGCTTCAGGTGGTTCTTGAAGTTCTTTCAGTTGGGTGGTAGTTTTTCGATGATAGCAGCCACCTGAAAAGTTTCACTCAAAATCATACCTTTTGAATGAATCTCATGTATGATCAAGGAAAAATGTGTTCAACGGAGGACCAACAGATCAAGGAGGACCTATTAGCAAGAGGAAAGTCCTGACTACAATTAGGCAAGAGAAAAATCCAAGTGGATCAAGGAGGACCGCACTTGACTTTCCTAGAATATAAGATGGTTTCACTTAAAAGGAGGACCGAACATTGAGTGAAACCATCTTTTGAGTGAAAATCCAAGTGGGTTAAGGAGGATCACACGTTGACAAGAGGAAAGCCTTGATTGCAATTAGGCAAGAGGAAAATCCAAGTGGATTAAGGAGGACTGTACTTGACTTTCTTGGACTATAAGATGGTTTCACTCAAAAGGAGGACTGAACTTTGAGTGAAACCATCTTTTGAGTGAAAATTCAAGTGAGTTAAGGAGGATCGCATGTTGACAAGAGGAAATTCCTTACTACAATTAGACAAAGAGGAAAATCTAAGTGGATCAAGGAGGACCACACTTGATGATCGGAAGTTCAACGGGAAGTTGGTAAAATCCAAGTGAGTCAAAGGTTGACTGGCAAATAGTGAATAAGTTCCAACAGGTCATGACTAACCAGATATTAGTCAAGGAAACTCTAGACTCAAATTAAGTGAGTTAGGATTGGGCAATCGATTGGACCAAAGTCAATCAATTAGGTGATCGATTGGGGATGTTGTCGCAAAAATAGAAAGGTTCTGAATTGTTTAGGCAATCGATCAAGGGTGATCCTGTCCAGAATCTGCGTCAGACGGACCGTCGGGTAAGGTGGCGAGAATGTTGACGAAGTCACGACGTCCCGGAGGGGGGTGTGCTGAGATGGCTCCCGTGTTGACCAAGTCCTCAAAAGTCTTCTGGTCAACGCTACCTGCATCCACTGACCGAGTCCCACCGGTCGCTGGTACCCCGAGGCTCGAGGCGGATCCAACAAACATATAAGTAACAGGCTGATAATATAATAATTAAATAAATGAGAGACGAGTACGGAGATGTACCCTGGCCCAGGGGGCGGCCTCGGATGGGACGCTGCTCTAGTTGTCGCGACCCGGAAGAGCAGATGACTCGGATCCGGATGTGGAGCTGGGTTTGGCGTCATAGAGTCGAATGCGGCCTGGATTCGAAAGACGATACGCGAACTAGGAAGCGAGATCGGCACGCAGGCCGAGACACTAGATCGGCACGCAGGCCGGGAAATGAGATCGGCACGTAGCCGGGGAAATGAGATCGACACGCAGACCGGGAAATAATAGCGGTACATAGGCCGAGATGAAACACCGGCACGTAAATCGGGAAAACAACAAGAGCGGAATACGACTAAATCAGTGACGCCAAATAATAACCAAGGCACGAAGGCCACAACACCACACCATACGAAGCTGGAACGAGATAACGGCACGAAGGCCGGCACACAACGGGACCGGAAGACGCTCAAATCAGTGACAACAATAATAGTGGGTAGCTCGGTGCTAGGGGATTTGGCCGGGTGTGGCCAGCGCCGATAGCGGCGCGAGCCCAGCGGCGTTGGCCAGGGAGAGGAGAGAAGGCTGCTAGCCATCTCCTTGGTTGTGGCAGCATGGAGAAGAGGGGGTGGTGGCGGCTGGAGGTTGCTGCCGGCGAGGAGAAAGCTGGCGGCGTCGAGAGGAGGATGGCGGCGCTGTGCGGCTGTTCGGTAGCGGTGTCGCGAGTTGCGTGGTTTAATCGATGGCAAAGATAGAGAGAGGGGCGGAGGGCGAGGGAGGTGAGGCCGGGAGCCATGCTCGGCTGCTGGATATCACCGGCGGCTCAGTCGTAGCCATTGTCGTCGGCGTCGGGCAGCGGGGAGAGAAGGAACGACACTGACCTCAGCATGAAGAAGAGGCCAGGCGACGACCGTGGGTAGTGATGCTCGGCAAGAGTGCATGGTTGCGGCTTAGCGCGCCTCGACAGTAGCCGGAGGTGGCTGTGACTTTCGAGCGTCAAGAGAGAGAGGAGATGAAGGGCAGAGATTCGCCGGCGACGAAGGAGAAGGCGACGACGAAGGCGGTGTCTTCCTCCCTCTGGCAACGGCAGCGTGAAGAACGCAGAGGAGAGGCCTAGGGATAGAGAGAGAGTAGAGGGAAGAGGGGAGGCGGTGGCCGGCGTCGGCGTCGGCGCCGACGAGGAGCAAGAGGAGGAAGAAGCTCTTGTGGCGGCGACGCAAATCCACGAAGAAGCCCCCTGCAACCAAAACGCCCCCCACTGCATGCTACAGTATCCCTTCTCTTAAAACCCTACATATCGCTTTTACTAAATTACCCCTCCTTCCCCCTTTAATTCCTCCTATGCCCCTAACCCATATCCACATCAAAGGGTCACGCCAATCGATCTGGGAGCTTTTCTTCGCGAAACAATAAGTGTCTTAATCGATTAGGTAATCGATTCGGAGTACACTTGATCGATTAGCTGATCAATCAAGATGAGTTTAATTGATTGGGAGGAATTCGTGAATGCATAGTGGACTTCGTAACCTCATTAAAACATTGGTATCTTAGCCTAAAGATTTTTAACTTATTTAGGCTAAAGATTGTTGTGGTTGTGATACCAATAATTGTAACAGTAATTATGAATAGTAAAATAATATTAATAATAATTAGCAATAGAGTGGTTTTTATGTTTTTTTCAGTTTTTCTTCCTTCCAGTGAACCCTACTTGTAGAGAAAAATAAACTTGCAACTTTGACATTTCTGTTGGTTTGTGAGGGATAGACCCTTTAACCTTAGATAGTTAGCATAGGTTTTATGCAAGAATTCTCATACAGTTATTGTTCTTCCTTGGGTACTTAGATAAGGAGTGGGGAAGGAAAAGTGACACAACCGAAAGATATAGGCAACTCTATTTAAATTTTCATAGCAACCATAGATATAAACAGACACATAGACACTTTAAATATAGATTTTAAACATAGAGTGCATACATGAAGAACAAGACTGACAGAAATATTCACAGACTGCCCCCGCTCCTTCGAAGCAAGCATTAAGTTTTAAGCAAACTTTTAGCTTTTTAGTGTTTATGTCTGTAAGTATGAGTGTTTCCTTTCAAGGTATATATTTATATATATATACACTAATGCGGTGATAAGAGCTTACGTGGCATAGGTCAATAGCCACGGTGTAGGTCAAAAGCCAAAGTGGTCAACACCAGGGTTCAAGCAAGGCTAATTCGAGTAGGAGTGACTATTTCAGCTGATCGGAATGATGTTGCTCGACCGGCAGGAAATTAGTCCGAGCGAACCACCCGCCCGGTTGGATATGGCATCGGCATTAGTCATGTGAAGTAATAAAGGAGAAGACTAAAGGTCTTGTGGAAGAGAAAGTAAAAGAGAACACTCCATTTGTCATTAAATGTACAGAAGCCAAGACAAAGATGCCTTCTGTAGATAATCAATATCATTAAATAGGGGAAGATGGAATGTCACTAAGAAAGGTATAAAAGGGCATATCAGGTATGAGGAAAAGGCAAGAAAAACAAGAATCTTCGTCTCTACCATTTTCCATTTTCCTTCCTCTGTTTCTGGCTTGAGCGTTGGAGGCCCAACGCCAAGGACCCCTTCCCTGGTTTTGGTTTTGTTTTGCAGAGAGGAGTGAGGTCTTCATCCGTTAGTGGAGCTACCACCTCCCTGACTTTCTAGCTTCATGCCTTCAGACAAGATTATTTTGGCGCCGTCTGTGGGAACGTAGCATGCATCCGAACAAGAAGATGGAAAATATTGGACGACTCACAACAGTGACACTGACACAAGAGAATCATGACACACTAATACAAGCTCAAGTGACGAACATATTGGAGCAATAGCAACAACAGGCGTTGGCCGATCGGCAAGCACAGGAGCCTGCAGCTTCCGCGACAGGTTGCCGGGCTGAGCGAGGGGACCGAACGAAACTGCTTTCCATTCGAGACCCGAATAAAAGGCCGATCGACACCTATGGGGAAGCACCTCATGCGTCGGTCCCCTTACACCGAGCGTCGTTACGGGCTCCAGCAAAAGAGAGGGTCTGAGCGGGCAGAGACCGAGGATCTTCCTCGGATGAACCACCCTCTCGAGATACAAGGAAAAGGAAGGCATATAGAGAGGACAATTCACCCAAGTGGATCAATCAACAATTTTCGGAGGGGATTCTAAATGACCACCTGCCGAAACATTACATCCCACTGCCGATCGAGGAATATAATGGAGTGGCCGACCCCGATGACCATTTGGCCAAGTTTGATAATGCGGTCACACTTTTCCATGGTACACGAATGGAGTAAAAGGTCGAGTCTTCCTCAGCACGTTATCTGGATCAGCGCAACGCTGGTTCAAATGTTTGCCAAGCGGTTCAATCTATAGCTTTAAAGACTTCCGAGTGGCCTTCCTGTATCACTTCGCTAGTAGTCGCCGCCACCAGAAGACGAGTGTGAACCTATTCTCACTGAAGCAAGGGTCGGGAGAGGCCTTAAGGGAAAATATCCAATGCTTCAATTAGGTGGCAATGGATATTCCGACTGTCTCCTCGAACGTATTGGTAAATGCTTTCACTCAGGGGCTCACTGAAGGAGAATTCTTCCAGTCACTCATTCGGAAGTCGCCAAACCACTTTGGTCATCTACAAAAAAGGGCCAATGAATACATCAAAGTAGAAAAAGCCCAGGCGGTTAGGAAAAAAGAGGCACCCGTCGAACCAGCGGCATCAACCAAGCAGCCATTAGCCGCCTAAAGGACCCCGATTGGGAGGAACTCAACCACAACACGAGCCTAGGACGCATGCCATGCAACACGTTGGGGGTAGACACCTAAAAACCTCTAGAGGCAAAATATGGACGCCAATGTTTTGCTCCTTCCATCAGTCGGCAACTCATAATACCCGGGACTGCTACCTGGCTAGCAAACTGGCCCCAAGAAGGCAGTATCGTCAATCACCTTCGCCCGATCGAAGATATAGGCGTCGATCAGCTAGGCGAAAGGGAGACGATAGGACAGCGATCGAACCACTCCACAACCAGTCTCAATGGAATAATCCAAGTCGAGTTCAAGAGTAGGCCGAACGGAGACGACCATCAGCTCGAGAGGAAGAAAATTGATGCAATACCGCTCGGGGTGAGATAGGAATGATCGCTGAGGGGTCGACCGACGGTGATTACAATCAAGCGAGAAAGTTGCACGCTAGGCGAATTGAAATTCACGCGATCGGCTGCAGCAAGGAGAAGGTCTAAGGACCTTAGATCAACTTCTGCCCGAAGGATTTGGAGGGGGTAGAGATCCCCCATGACGACGCCCTGATTATCTGAACGGTAATAGCTACTTGTGTTATTCACTGTACCTTTGTTAACACAGAAAGCTCGGTGAACATCATATTCAAGAAAACATTCAATCAGCTGCAAATAGACCGAGGCGATTTACTGCCCTTGACGACTCCACTCTATGGGTTCACCGGCAATGAAGTGTTACCGATCGGCCAACTGCGCTTAGCCATCTCGCTCGGGGAAGAGCCGCTGAAGAGGACATGACGCTGAATGAGTTCTGAGCGATGATATCCACTTTCTGCCAGAAGATCAAGCTCCCGGTGGGGGACAGGGTGGGCGAGGTCAAAGGCGATCAGTTGGTAGCCTGTCGTTGCTACATCGAGATGGTCAGAACAGAAGCACGAACCGCCCGAAAGACACCGCGCTTAAAGTGCTATCATGGAGACGCCTCTTGCTTTGGTCTATAATGAAAAGGAGGAGATCCAAATCTATCTAATCCGATCAGAGGCGACGACATTTATCGCCGCCAATCTAGAAAGCGAGAAAAAAAAGTAAAGTTGGTTGCCTGCCTCAAACGAAACTATGACGTGTTCACTTGGTCAACACATGAGTTGTCATATATTTCTCCAAATGTGGCTCAGCACGAGCTACATGTTCGACCGGACTCCCGACCGGTTAAACAGAAGAAGAGAGACTTCAGCCCGGAGTAGAATTTGATCATCCGGGCAGAGATAGAAAAATTACTGGAGGTCGGCCATATACGGGAAGTCCAATTCCCAAATTGGCTCACTAACATGGTACTAGTCTCCAAGTCAGGCAATAAGTGGCGAGTCTGCATCGACTTCTACGATTTAAATAAGGCATGCCCGAAGGACTTCTATCTGCTGCCTCAGATAGACTAAATGCTAGATTCCATAGCGGGCTGCGAATTAATATGCATGGTCGACGCATACCAGGGCTACCATCAAGTGCCGCTCGCCTAAGAAGATCAAGAAAAGGCCAGTTTCATCATGGTCGACAGAACCTATTGCTACAACGTTATGCCATTTGGACTAAAAAACGTCGGAGCAACCTACCAGAGGCCGATGAATAAAGTGTTCCGTAAGCAGATCAGCTGAAACATGGAAGTCTATGTCGATGACATACTAATAAAATTCCTCCAAGCGGCCGACCTCTATGCGGATGTCGAGGAGACGTGCCAAACTTTAAGAACCTATGGAATGAAGTTGAACCCTAGCAAGCACCTATTCGGCGCAAGGAGGGGGCATTTTCTCGGGTATATCGTGACCCAGCGGGGGATCGAGGTGAATCCAAGTACAGTGAAGGCCCTGCAAAATACGCCTCCGCCTCACAATTTGAAGGAGGCCCAACGGATGACCAGACGGATCACCGCACTTTCAAGGTTCATCTCTAAGACGTCCGATCGAAGTCTGCCATTCTTCAAAATACTACGCTAAGCTACAAGATTTCAATGGGACGCAGAGTGCGACCGGGCTTTGGAAGAACTCAAGGAGTATCTTAACTCCTTGCCTGTGCTAGCTAAGCCGAACGCCGGAGAGCCTCTTTGGATCTATTTGTCATCCACCGAGCATGCGGTCGGATCAACATTGGTCAAGCAGAACGGTCATGAATAGTAACCTGTGTATTTTTTAATTCATATATTGAAAGATGTTGAATCTCGCTACACTGGTCTAGAAAAGTTAGCTTATGCTCTAGTGCTTGCCGCTCAGAGGCTCTGTCCATACTTTCTTGCTCACCTGATAATTGTCATGACCAACAGTACCTTGGGAAAAATCCTCCTCAACTCAGAAATGTTCGAGCGGCTAATCAAATAGACAACCGAACAGAGCGAGTTTGATATCCAATATCAACTCCGAACGGCGATCAAAGCTAAGACCTTGGCTGATTTTATTATAGAGGTCCAAAGCGCTAAGCCGATAATAACTTGGAGTATATATGTCGATGGTTCGTCCACTCGACAAGGCAGCGGGGCTAGCATTCTGCTCATTTCACCACAAGAAGACCGGATGCAACTTTCCGTTCGGCAAGATTATCGGGTCACCAACAACGAAGTTGAGTATGAAGCCTTGATAGCCGCCTTACAAGCAGCACGGCATGTCGGAGTCACAAAAGTTCTCATTCACTCAGATTCTCAGTTGGCCGCCCAATAGCTGTCAGGGACGTTCGAGATTAGCAACTCCTGACTCAAGTTATATGCAGAAGTCTTCGAGGTCACTATATAAAAGATCCCCCGATCAGACAATCAAGAAGCAGATGAGCTAGCTAAGTTAGCTAGTTCATTATCACCAGTCGTGATTAGCAAGCTGATCGAATAGGTTTTGTTGGTGGTGCACATAGACCGTAGAGAGGGAGTGGTCTTCTCGGACAACTAGAGAATACTGTTGGAGCTATCCCAATGGTTCGTGGGACCATGTGTTTTGGTGTTTGGGCAAAGGGTTTAAGTTAGGATTACCCTTGTTATTTGATATGTGTACTTGAGTTGTGCAGGATTGCAGGTGACACATGTGACTCAGGTTGACGGCTTCGGGTCCGGTGAAGGATGGAGCATCCGAGGGACCATGGACAAGGCAGCAAGGACAATGGCCGAGGGAAGCGACTTCGAGGCATACGCGAAGGATGGCATTGGAGACAAGCCGCGGGCTTGGATGCATCCGAGGGACGAGAGCCAAAGGAAGTAGGCTTGAAGGCAAGAGGTCAAGACTGCAAAGAAGAGTCAAATGAGTCGTGAGGGTACGAGTGCATGAGAGATTGTACTCGGAGTAAAATCCTAGTTTTAGGGTTTCACTGTAGCGGCAATGCTGCAGCGTACTGTAGCAGTCGACTGGTGTATGGACCAGTCGACTGATGCACTGTAGCAGATAGCCGTTGAGAGAGCCGTTGGGCTGGCATCAGTCGACTGGTGCAAGGACCAGTCGACTGGTAACGGGCAAATCAGGTTCTGATTTGTTCCAAGCTCTATAAGAAGGAGCTTGGTATGGCCGGCCAAGGCGACGAAATTAGACTTGGTTAAAGCCTAATTAGTAGTCACAAGAGTTCTCAAGTGCTTGTGTAATCCAAGAGGTCTTGGTGAGTTTGTGGTGAGATTTCTCCACCCACAAGGAGCGACTTGAGATAGCCGGAGTTTGCCGGGGGCTAATCCACCGACGGATAGGGATCGTCCACCTCAAGGACAAGCCGTGGAGTATGAGCTTTATCTCCGAACCACGTAAATCGGCGCGTGTTGGTTTGCTTGCTCTTTCTTGTTCTTTGTATTTGTATTTAGCTTTCGTATTTGTGTTTGTATTATTTGTATTCCGCTGCGCAACTAACAAATACGTAGAAAGCGAACGATTTGGGGGTGCCGTCTATCCAACCCCCCTTCAAGCCGGCCACCGATCCTCCAACAAATACCACTGATTGAATTCCTCCGATCGAGTAGTACGTCGGCCGACTAAGAGACAACACGACTATTAAAGAAGAGGGTTGGCCGATTCTCCTTGGTCGGAGATCAGCTATATAAGAGAGCGTTCTCTAGACCTCTACTCAAGTGTGTTGGACCAGAGGACGCAGAGTACATCCTGCAGGAAGTGCACTAAGGCTCCTTCGAAAGCCATCCGGGCGGCCGTGCATTGGCTCGAAGGATCCTCTTGGCCAGATATTTTTGGCCAACTCTCCAAGAGGATGTCGCTTGGACAGTAGCCACTTGCTTGTCCTGCCAAAGGTATCACAACATCCCGCATCGACCAACTAAGGAGATGAAGACATCCATAGTGTCTTGCCTATTCGACTAATGGGGTATGAACATTGTGGGGTCATTTCCCTTGACAACCGATCAGCAGAGGTTTTTACTCATCGTTGTGGACTACTTCTCAAAATGGGTGGAGGTTGAACCATTGGCAAAGATAAGTGAACATATGGTAATCAAGTTCATATGGCAAAAGTATCTTGTGTCTGTTCGTCATCCCCTGATGGCTCGTCTCAAACAACGGGAGGAAATTTGTCGGTCGAAAGCTCAAAAAATGGTGTGAAGGTTATGGTATCCAGAAGGCCTTCACCTCAAAGGCTTACCCCCAAAGCAATGGCCAAGCAGAAGTCGTCAATCGGAAGATTCTCAAAGGATTGAGAGCTCGACTGGACCACGCAAGAGGTGGCTGGTCGATGAACTCCCAAGCATCCTGTGAGCCCTTTGCACGACCCCAAAGGATGAGACCAGCATGATGCCATTCCATCTGGTATATGGCGATGAAGCACTAGTCCCGGTGGAAGTTGAGGTGGAGTCCGATCGAGTGCAGCACTATGACGAGGAGAATGGCGAGCAGAAACTCATGGAGCTAGACTTGGTCGACGAAACACGGGATAAGGCTGTCGTTCGGCTATTGGCATACCGACAGTGGATGAAACAAAGCTACAACTAGAGGGTTAT
Organism: Zingiber officinale; assembly: GCF_018446385.1. Taxonomy (NCBI): domain Eukaryota; kingdom Viridiplantae; phylum Streptophyta; class Magnoliopsida; order Zingiberales; family Zingiberaceae; genus Zingiber; species Zingiber officinale. The sequence goes on from NC_055996.1 coordinate 126,978,369, forward strand.
CCCGTGGTCCTTCCAGGTCAGCAATCTAGTGTGGAAGAAGAAAAAGCTGGTCGGTGACATCACCAAACTCGAAGCTCCATGGGTGGGACCCTATAAGGTCGTGCAAAAACTCCACTCGGGAGCATTTTATTTAGAAGACGAAGACGGAAGACGGCTCGAGCGACCATGGAGTGTGAACCACCTCCAACCCTATAGGGTCGGGTAAGAGGTATGAATACTTATATTTACTTGTATGTGTGCGCATGTCTTCCAAATGCAGGACAAATATGAATAAAATTGTAAGCATTCTAGACTCATGAGTCGGTCGGACAAATTAGGTCGAATGGCGATCTTAAACCCATGTTTGCATCGACGGTTGAGCGGCAACCTTAAACCCTTGTCATCATCAATGATCGAGCGGCAACCTTAAACTCTTGTCGTCATCAACGGTCGAGCAGCGATCTTAAACTCATGACGTTATCAATAGTCAAGTTGTGACCTTAAACCCATGTCTTCACCAATGGTCGAGCGGCGACCTTAAACTCATGTCTTCATCAACAGTCAAGCGGCGACCTTAAACCTATGTCTACACCATGAAACGGTTGAGCGGAGACCTTAAAATCGGAACTGATCGATCGGCTAAGAAAACTCGTTGGTGATCGGAAAAACATGAGGCCACACTTCAGTTTGCGTGACAATACTTAATCTAAATACAAGCCGAAAATGTTGAACGACCAAAAAGAGACAAAGAAAAATAACAGTTCGCCCGATGGACTATCATTTATTGATACTTTAAAAAATTACAGAAGTAAAACTCGCACAAGCAGGCTTACTCATGATAATCTAAAACATCATTGGGCAGCGACTCAGTTAGCTTGTCCTGGCTCATTAGGTGGTGGGGAGGTAGTCACCTTCCTTCAGTTGATCGAGAGTCCCGTCGATAGCAAGGTCGAATAGTCAGAGTGCCCGATCAATGACCTTGATGTTAAAAGCGTCCGAGCAGATGTAGGCTTGCTTCATAAGATTAAACCTGCTCAACTCGGTTCCCTGATGAGTCTCTAAGGCCGCTTGAGAAGCCTTCAACTTAGCTAGCTCTTCATCTTTTACGGTGAGCTAGGTCTTCGTTGTGGTCTGGTCGGCCTATCGTCCATCCCGCTCGACCTTCAATATGGCCTCCACCTCCTTTAGGTTTTGGGCCAACAACCGAGACTCCTTATTTTTTATCTCCTAGTCCTCGATAGTCCAGAGCTTCTTGGTGTTGGCCAAATTGAGCTTGGACTCGAAGGAGCTAACCTATTTATCAAACCGAGCCAATTGTACAGCCTGCTCGATGCCTTTGCTTTTCTCCACCTCCAGCTACTCGGAGCTCTTACTCAGATCAACTCTCAGTTGAGTTATCTCAGCACTTATTTGCTCCAGCTGCGCTTCGGAAGCAGATGATTGACCACTCAGTATTCGCAGCTACTTGACTTCCTGCTTAAAAAAGTAATCCTTTGGCACATAGCCAAACTTTCCACCCAATACTGTGAGGAAGTAAAAAAAAATTTAAGGCCGAGCGGCGATAAATAGTAACTTGTAAAATACTTACCCTAGTGGGCATCTTGTTGGTTGGTCCTATGAATATCGTACCAGTTTCCATGTACAAAAATTTTGTACAAGTCCTGAACCTTTCCAAACAACCTATTGTGTTCTTTAGAAATTAAATTTGGAATCGCAAACGGAACTTAACATTATTGATTCCAAATTTAACTTATCTGTTCTTAGAGGTTTAGACTTGGATCGCAAACGATATTTAACATTATAGATCTAAATCCACCTATGTTACAAATTCAATTAAAATATTTATTTCAAAAATCGGCTCCCAGGTCAAACATGGTAAGGTACTTGACCTTCTTGGGTATGGGAACATCCACCACTGCCTCGACAAAGCCTCTTAACGAAATTCAATATTTAATTTTCTTATATAATTCTATGTTTAACCAAAAAGACCAATCGAATCACAAGATCGAAAAAATAAAAGAAACACAAATTCGAAACAAATCCGAACATCTAGAATCTCTAGCCTCTTGTGTTTGGAATTCATACAAAGAAAAACTAGTATGATACGGAAAATAATTGCTAGTTATACCTTTCTTTGTATGCAACAACCTCTTGATCTTTTATCGTATTCCTCTTCTTATCTCGGACGTCGTGTGGGTGATAATCTTCCAAGACGAGAACCACCCAAGCCCTTCTTCTTCCTTCTTCCAAGTTTCGGCCAAGCAAATTTCTCCAAGAGATAGCAAGTCTCGGCCACCACCACCAAGCATCAAGGGATGCTAGAAACAAAGCCTCCTTTTCCTCCTTCTCCTAGCAAGATCCGGCCACCTTCCAAGCTCCAAGAGATGATGAGGTTCGGCCAAGGAGAAGAAAGAAAAAGGAAAAGGGAGAATAAGAGGGCCGACCACACCAAGGAAGAGAGGAGAGGAATAGAAGAGAGTTCTTATTGTAAAGGCACCCCCTCCCTCTCTTTTATAATCCTTGGTCTTGGCAAATAAGGAAAGTTTTAATTAAAAATTTCTTATTTTCTTTGCCATGAAAAGGAAAATTTAATTAATAAAAAACAATTTCCTTTTCTTTTATTAAAGTGGCCGGCCACCTCTAATTCTCCATGCAAGGAAAGTTTTAATCACAAGAATTAAAACTTCCTAATTTGTTTCCGGAAATTTTTAAAATAAAAATTTCTCTATTAATTTTTCCCTTCATGGTTGGTTATAAAAAGAAATTTTATAAATTAAAATCTCTCTATTAAAACATGTGGATGATTTCCAAAAAGGAAAGTTATCTTTAAAATTAAAATCTTCCTCTCAATCTATAAATAAGAAAAGATATCAAATCTTTTCTTAATCTTTTGTAGAAACTATAATAGGAAAATTTTAATTTTAAAACTCTCTTTTAAAATCATGAACATGGTTTCATAAAAGGAAAGTTTTATCAAAAATTAAAATCTTCCTTTCAATCTACAAATAAGAAAATATATCAAATCTTTTTTTAATCTTTTGTAGAAACTATAAAAGGAAAGATTAATTTTAAAACTCTCTTTTAAAATCATGAGGATGGTTTCATAAAAGGAAAATTTTATCAAAAATTAAAATCTTCCTTTTAACTACAAATAAGAAAAGATATCAAACCTTTCACTTAATCTTTTGTAGAAAGTTATAAAAGGAAAGATTTAAATTTTAAACTCTCTTTAAAACCATGATATCCACATAAGAAAGATTTAAAAAATAAAATCCTTTTTTATTTAATGTGGTCGGCCACACCAAGCTTGGATTCAAGCTAGGGCCGACCACACAACTTGGCTCATCCTATTTGCTTGGCCGGCCCAAGCTTGGGTTCCAAGCTTGCTTGGCCGGCCACCTTAGGATAGGTATAAAGGTGGGTATAGGTGGGTATAATACTTTATTAATAAGAGGCTACGATAGGGACCGAGAGGAGAAATTGGTTTTGGTCTCCCGATGAAATTAAGCTTCCCATGTTCGCCCCGAACACCCAACTTAATTTCATCAATAATAATTCATTCCACTAAAAAATTATTATTGAACTACCGCACCAATCCCAAATTACATTTTGGGCTCCTTCTTATCATGAGTGTGTTAATCTCCCTGTGTTTAAGATGTCGGATGTCCACTAATTAATTGAGTTACTGACAACTCACTTTAATTAATATATTAGTCCAAGAGTAGTACCTCTCAACCTTATTGTCGTGTCGAACTAATTCCACCTGCAGGGTTTAACATGACAATCCTTATGAGCTCCTCTTGGGGACATTATCAACCTAAATTACTAGGACACAGTTTCCATCTATAATCAACAGCACACACTATAAGTAATATCATTTCCTAACTTATCGGGCCTATTGATTTATCGAGCTAAATCTCACCCTTTGATAAGTCAAATAAATAAATACTAAATATATGTGCTTGTTATTATATTAGGATTAAGAGCACACACATCCATAATAACTAAAGTCTTGTTCTTTTATTAATTCAGTATAAAAAGAACTTACCTTAAATGGTCCTACTCAATACACTCAGAGTGTACTAGTGTAATTTATCAGTCAAGATAAACTAATACCTAATTACACTACAACTATTCCAATGGTCTGTTCCTTTCCATCTCAGTCGTGAGCTACTGTTTATAATTTATAAGGAATTGATAACATGATCTTCTGTGTGTGACACCACACACCATGTTCTCTACAATATAAATTAATCGAACAACTACACTTAACTTATAAGTGTAGATATTTGACCAATATGATTCTTATTTCTAAGTAAATGTTTATACAAAAAGTTAGGCTTTTAGTATACATTCCAACACATCTGGATATAACTATCCGCAAGCGCCCCTAGAGGCATAACCTCCACACGAGTTTGGACGTAGGCCCATATCTGTGCTAGTGGTCCCTGGATAATTATTTGGTGCTCCGGGGCTTGGGATTCAGCGTTGTCAGAGTCGCGCCACTTGTTCATGGGCAGATGAATGACCGTCGTTATGTGGCGCTGGCCACTCGGAGTAGACGGGGCTGAGGTTGCTCTGCCAGCCGGCCTAGACGTTGACACCGGTCGGATGCTCGACTTTCGAATCTTCGGTGGTGAAGGCGGTATGAAAGCAACCGGCGGTGCACAGATTGTCCCTTGCGGCAGTCCGGACAAACACGGCGTCCAATCAGATGAAAGTGAAGTATGTGGGGCGGTCGTCGCTTGCTCGGGCGCAGGGGTGGAGGTTTCACCCCACTCAGATGTGAGACGTGGACTGTCCTGGTTGGAGTCTGTGTAGTGGAGGTAGTAGATCGGGCGACAATCTCTGTGCAGTGCCTCTTTCGGCTTATCAACGGTTCCTTGGAAGAAGCCGATTCAAAGGCCTTGGCGACTGAAATTATCGGAAGACGCTCGGGCAGTGGATTCACTGCGACAATCGCTTCACCACCAACCGTATGGCTGGCTACTCTGTCGCTCCCTTGGGTTGGGGCTTCTGTGCTCTCTGTAAGCGGATCCTCATGAGAGTCGACCGATTGCAAGCCGCGACTCTCCAACTCGGCCACGACTGCAACATTGATCTCTGCGTCCACGAGTTTGGATTTTTCGGCCAGACATGCGCGCAACTTGACTTGAGCTACAAAAGAAAAAAAGAAATCAGTTAGATTCAAAAGTTAGACTAAGAAGGAGCATACCTAGGTTGAACAGAAGCCTTGTGCAGATCAGGCTCAAGCCAAAACGTAGAGGATGCCCTCCAGCAGTAGCTTGTGGATATCATACTTCTGACCAGCCAAGCTGGAAGTTGCCTGAAAGTAGTTTGATCGGCCCTTATACCTGTCGAGCGACGGCGGGTTTGTAACTTCTAGCTTCCAGCCGGTCGGGAAATCGGGCCGATCGGGGAATTTGACAAAAAAAAAAAATAGTAGTATTTCCAATATTTATTGGAGGACGACATCTTATTGAAAAAGACCGAGACCACTCGGGCTTGGAATAGGAAGGTCCCTGGCTCAGATAGTTTTGGATAATAGAAGTAGAGAAAGAGCCGGACGGACAGAGGAATGTCGTGTAGATGAAAAAGGACTACAACGCTGCACAGCAGACGAAAGGAGTTCGACACTAGTTGGTGGAGAGAAATACAAAAGTATTTACAAACTGCAGAGAAGAAAGGGTGGGCAGGGAACAGCAGACCAACAGTAAATTGGTCCCTAAAGAAACATATAAAGCTCAGAGATGGCTCATGGGGCCGATCGGACAAAGAAGGGCAATTTCATAGCCCGGAGGAATTTCATAAACAGAGTTTAGGTTCTCTACGTCACCCCCGTCAAATTTAGATTCGACGGAGGTGTACCAGGGGCCAAGAATAGGGACAGGAAGTTGAGAGGAACTCGCCATCGGAAATAAAGATCGACAAGAACACAACAAGTTCGATTGAAAATGCTAAGAAATAACCAAAAGATCCGAATGAGAAGGAAGGCTTACAAGAAAGGGGAAAGATCGCCAGAGCAGAGAGCGCATCAACAAAATCGCAGGAGAAGAGCACATAGCGGCAAAATCTAAAGACCAAAGAGCAAAGTAGACGACGACGGCACGCGCAAGGCTTATAAAGCTTGCGGCGGATCGATGGCAACCGTTCAATCCAGGGTACACAAATCTAGAAACAAATCCAATCGTTGAATTTGAAAATGATAGACATCACGTCATTAGGCGGATGTCTGCATGTCACATCCGGCATGCAGCGGTAGTATAGGACATGTGTCCTTCAGTCAACAGGTCGTATTTAAAACCCTTAATTAAAAAGGTATAGCCGCGTGCTAAGCCATAATCTTCGAGGATTTACATGGAGTTCGAGAAATTCGAATGACGTTAGCCAAAATCACGCTCGCCCAAAGGGATACAGTGAAGGACGAAAATTTTACGAAGTATTGCTGACTATCTTTCCGATCGGCACACAATCTTCCCGATCGGCAAAGGAAAGTGGCGTTGGTTCAGGGGTCGCTCAACAGTTAATGGACCGTGCACAGTCTGATTGGGCATGGATATCACCTAAGGTACCAACTATCCAGTCAGTCAGACTTGCAACCTCCTTCGACTAGACTTGAGGGGAAGGCTTGTGATGTGGTGATAAGAACTTACGTGGCATAGATTAATAGTCACAGTGTAGGTCAAAAGTCAAAGTGGTCAACACCAGGGTTTAAGCAAAGCTAATCTGAGCAAGAGTGAGTACATCAGCCAATCGGAATGATATTGCTCGATCGGCAAGAAATTAGTCCGAGCGAACCACCCGCCCGGTCGGATATGGCATCGGCATTAGTCATGCGAAGTAATAAAGGAGAAGACTAAAGGTCTTGTGGAAGAAAAAGTAAAGGAGAACACTCCATCTGTCATTAAATGCATAGAAACCAAGACAAAGATGTCTTCTGTAGATAATCAATATCATTAAATAGGAGCAGGGATCCTCTGGTCCACTTTTAGTGGACCAGGCCATGGTCTATTGCAGTGATTGGAGGGATTCAATGATCTCCACCTGTTTAACAAGTGGGGACCATTGAATCCTTCCAATCACTGCCCCTGGTCTAGGGACGGACTAAGGCAGATGGGACCAGAGGATCCCGTTTGATTAAATAGGGGAAGATAGAAGGTCACTAAGAAAGGTATAAAAGGATATGCCAGGTACGAGGAAAAGGTAAGAAAAATAAGAATCTTTGTCTCTATCATTTTCTATTTTCCTTCCTCTGTTTCTGACTTGAGCATCAGAGGGCCAATGCCAGGAACTCTTTCCCTGGTTTTAGTTTTATTTTGCAGAAAGGAGCGAGGTCTTCATCTCGTCAGCGGAACTGCCACCTCCCCGGCTTTCCAGCTTCACGCCTTCGGATAGAGCTGTCAGATGGGTCAACCCATGGCGGGGCGGGTCAGCCTTTGGCGGGTCGACCATTTGGCGGAGTGGGGCGGGCCGACCCGTCAACTTGGCGGGTTGGAAAATTTCCAACCCAACCCAATCAAAGGCGAGATGCGAGTTCGGCGGGCCAACCCGTAGGCCCATAAAAAAAATTTTCAAAAATTTTAAAAAATATTTTATATCTTCAACGTTTACTTCAAAAAGGTTCATCAATCAAATGTATCCATAAATATGTATTTTAAATATAAATGGGCACAAATTACTACTTATGTTGGATGAAAATTACTATTTTTATTTCAAAATTATAATAAAAAAAGATAATAAATTGGCATAAAACTTAGTTTACATGTGTTTCTTAACCCGCGGGCCAACCCAAGCCCGTTGCGGGCCGACCCACACGAGTCGCGGGCCTAGGCAGGTCGGCCCGCGGCGGGCTTGGGTTGATAAAATACCAACCCAACCTACTTAAATTGTTTGACGGGCGGGCCTAATCCAAATTGACGGCTCTACCTTCGGACAGGATATATATATATATATATATATATATATATATATATATATATATATATATATATATATATATATATATATATATATATATATATATTGTTAGCCTATGGACTTATTGTTGCGAAATGCTACGGACTTGCACATGTGGCATATCCCCGTCAATTATTTCTCATCCACGTCATTCTAGTTTTTTCCCCTTTTATTTTCCTCTCCTCGCCTCGCGATTCTCCTACCTCGCCGTGCCCTACCTCGGCTCGCGATTCTCCAAGCCTCACCCTGCCTCGCTGTGCCTTGCCTTGCCTCGCGATTCTCCAAGCCGCGCCCTGCCTCGTCGTGCCCTCCCTAGGGCTACAACAATCTCTCGCCGCACCCTCCCTCACCGCGGTGTTCTCACCGACCTACTTCTCCCTACCGCACCTAGAGCTCTCCATTGTTCGATGCGTGCATTCCCCACCGCCCTCCAACTCGAATTCGTGAAAGTGCAGAAGAGGTCATCCTCGGTGCCTGCCTCGTCAACGCCCTCAATAGTGACCACACCTTGATCATCCTCCGGGAGGCGGAATGCGAGCTCAGATCTGGCTTGGCGGTGGTGGGAGCCTCGCATTGGCAGAGAGGGGGCATGGAACATGGTGGCAGGAACTCCAAGGGAGGGGCCGAGCCCTAGGAGGGGCACATTGGGAGGTAAAACATTGCTAGGGTTACGGCTAGTACGTAGATCTAGGAGCATGAGGTGCATCTAGATTCGTCGTCGCCTCCTAAACTACCATGAGAACTAAGAAGGGAAGAGAGACAAAGGTGTTGGTGCAATTGACCTCTAGGGTTTCGATGTTTGACAATATGACCAAGAGTTGACTCAAACATGACTTGATGTTTGGGAGAGAGAAGTCTAGTCAGAACTAGATGACTAGCAAAGGTAAGTCCTAACCAAAGGTTAGGCAAAGTGGAAGTCCCGGTGAGTGAAGTCAGGCCCTAGTGAGTGAAGCTAGGTGGTGGAAGTCCCAGTGAGTGAAGCCAAGCCCTAGTAAATGAAGCTAGGTGGTGGAAGTCCCGGTGAGTGAAGTCGGGCCCTAGTGAGTGAAGCTAGGTGAAGGAAGTCCTGGTAGGTGAAGTCAGGCCCTAGTGAGTGAAGCTAGGGGAGGAAGTCCTGGTGAGTGAAGCCAGGCAATGGAAGTCCTAGTGAGTGAAGCTAGGTAACCCTAGGAGGTAACCCTATGTTATACTTGAATTATGTTAATACTATGTTAACTCAGTGTTGCAGGGAAGCTCAGCTAGGTCGACGGGCTGACCAGGTAGCTGACACGAAGTCCAGACAGGTCGAAGGGTTGACGGACGTCTGACAGGTAAGTGAAGGTAAGTCACTGGAGGAGAGTGACTGTGAGGACGCGTTCCCGGGAAGGGAACATTAGGCGTTGATCTGACTTAGATCAATTTCGGATATCTAAATCGAGATCGTGACTAGATTCCGATTTCAAGGAGACGGAATCTAATTAATATTCTGTTTGATTTTAAACTATGCTAATACTCTATTTTGCAGGATATATATCTTGTATTTACCTTCGGACTAACATTTTCTTGCAGGAAGAAAGCTGCTAGAAAATAGGGTCCGAGCGCCCGGAAGCAAACTTTGTCCATTTCGTGTGTCGACGCGTGGAGCTTCGTGATTGGCTCGGCTACGTCATATTTAGGGTGCCCAAAAGGATCCAGGCGCCCCGAACCTCTTATATAAGGAGGGTAAAGGCTGGAGTCAACACACAACAACGAGAAGATCTTCCACTGCTTGCTCTGTCGTGCTACTCTCCTGCGACGCTCCTCCGACAACACGCTTTTCTTGTCATTCCTTAGTTTTTGTCGGTATTATTTTCCTTTAAAATCAATTATAACTTCATCTGTAATATTTTGAATTGCTAGTGGATTGCCCATCGAAAGTCCCTTCCGTGCGAGCCTTAGAGTAGGAGTCGACACAGACTCCGAACCAAGTAAAAAATGACTTTTGTTAGCGTTATTTTTTCTTTTCGTTTATTCTTTCCGCTGCGTACTCTTTCTAAGGGGGCATTTGGTTCTTTCATAGGAATAGGAATCGGAATGAGAATCATTGTATTGTGGAATGGGAATGGGTATGAGCATGGATATCACTCTTAAAAATAATGTTTGATTAGTTGCATATTTTCTATCGGAATAAATCAAAATTTCCTTTTTTACCCTTAAAGAAAAATAAGAGAAAATATTAGATGTGAGAGAAAAATATGATAAAAGAGAATGATGAGAGAAAAAGTGTGATGAGAAATAATGAAGAGAGAGAAAGTGTGATGAGAGAAAATGAGAAAAGAGAGTGTGATAGGAGAGAGTATGATAAAAGAAGATGAGAGAGAAAGTATGATGGGAGAGAATGAAGAGAGAAAAAATGTAATAAGAAAAAATGAGGAGAGAGAGTGTGATGAGAGAGATTGAGGAGAGAGAAAGTATGGTGAGAGAGAAAGAATGATGAGAGAAAAAGTGTGATAAGAAAAAAAGAGAACAGTGAGTGTGATGAGAGAGATTGAGGAGAGAGAAAGTATGATGAGGGAGAAAGTATGATGAGAGAGAAAGTGTGTTGAGGAAAAAAAGGAGAGAGTGTGACAAGAGAGATTGAGGAGAGAGAAAGTGTGATGAAAGCGAAAGTGTGATGAGAAAAAAAAAAAGAGAAAAGAGAGTGTGATGGGAGAGATTGAGGAGAGAGAAAGTATAATGAAAGAGAAAGTATGATGAGAAAAATAAGGAAGAGAGTGCGATGGAAGAGATTGAGAAGAGAAAAAGTATGATGAGAGAGAAAGTGTAATGAGAAAAAAAGAGGAAAGAGAGTGTGATAGGAGAGATTAAGGAGAAAGAAAGTGTGTGTTAAAATGATGAGAGAGAAAATATGATGAGAGAGAACAAGGAGAGAGAAGTGATATGAAAGAAAAAATAAATAAATATATTTTGATATTTGATATTAAGGGAGAAAATTTTAATTTTAGGTCAAGAATATTTTTGAAATAAGGGAATATTTTGATTGATGAAAATAGGGTAATGACTCATTGAAGGGGAGGTACATGGGAATGAGTTATTATCCAATTTCAAGGATTCATTCCCTTATTTGTATTCCTATTCCTATAATCCAAACATTAACAATGACAATCAATTATTCTCATTCTCATTTCCCACTCATATTCCCCTAAACCAAACGCCCCCTAAATATTTAATCGCTATCACCCCTCCCCCCTCTAGCAAAATTCACGATCCAACAAAAGGTCGCAAGCAAATCTTGTGCAAAGTTTTTCGATTTTATCCGTTTGTATATTTAATTTGACGAATGTGCGTGCTAGACAATGAAAAGGAATGTGCGTTCCAAAGGTATTTTTGTAGCATTGTTAATCCTCCTAGTTCAGTTCAAGGCTCGATTAATATGTTTCAGTGCTCGACGAACCTCTTCTAATCTTTGATCATTTTCTTGTTATGCATTTCTTTTCAGGTGTAATATCCCCTACGAATTATAGAACAAAGTTAACTTCCTCTGTCGCCATTCCCTTTACCTTCATCAAACCATGTGAAGCTAGAGGACACTCGACTTTGATGCTATGTTTACTCTAGAGTGTGGATGAGGAAAGGAAAGGAATTAATGATAGAAAGTTATCTTTGGAGGAAGAGAAAAGAAAGGGTGAAGAAATCTTTTCCTTTGCATACTTGTTTACCTTGATAGAGGAAGGTGAATACTTATGATGTAATTTTGTAAATAAAAAAGGGTGCATGCATCATTTTTTTGGTACATAGTATAATTTTGTGAGTTAAAAAGGTTACATGCGTCATTTTTTTTGGTATATGGGATAATTTTGTGAATGTAAAAGGGGTGCATGCGTCATTTTTTTTTCCATCCGCTGCTTTCCGTCCGATTTTGAGGTGATCGATTTTGGCTCCAAAATTATCCGCTGATGGATTGCGTTACTTTTCCTTCGGAAAATTTTAATGAAGTAAACGACGGAAATTTTTCCACCGTGGAAACTTTTCCTTAATTTTACTTTCCACTCTTCCAAGTAAACAGAGCCTGAAAGACATAAACCAGCGGATTCGTACTGAACAAAACCAAGAATTGAGATGCACAATGAGACTTCTGTCGGATATTCAACCTCGCCTTTTTCCAGGAAGCCTATGATTGTGAAGACCAAGATTCTAACTGAAGGGGAGAAAGGAAAGTTCTAAGAACCAAAGGCTGAGTAGATAGATGACTTCTCCCTTTCTCCTAAGATAGCACTGTGCACATTGAATCTTTTTACTTTTGCTGCTTATTTATAGTGGGAAATCTTAGAATTTCACAAGGCTATTCTCTTCCGATCCCATCTTTCAATTATTTTTTATGACTTTAGTTTTGTTTCGACTTAAGGTTGATTTGTTACACAGTTAATAAGTTAATGTATGCATGGATCCAAGGCGTAGTCATGAAGGGTTGACCCGTAGGGAGCAGCTGGGCACAGAAGGGTATTGCAAAGGTAGACTAACCACCACCGAGGAGTCCGGCGAGGAGTACGTATAGAGAGAAGGCATCCCCATTGATGAGGCAATGTAAACTTGTGTCACGACCATGGAAGGATGTTGGCTTGTTTGATTTGGCATGTATGGTTTAGCTAGTGGTGTGTAATCTATAATTTGGATCAGGTTCAAAACTACCATCAGAAAAATAAAGTACAAATAGCATTTGACTATTACGCTAATTGAACAAATGGTGACAATTAGAACAACAAGAGCAAATGATGTGATCAAATAGAAGGTTGAAAAGCATGAACATCACAAACGAATGAGTCTGTAATAAAGAACTTCCACTTACTAGGAACTTAAAAGTTCAGGTTTTCAGTTAAACCCAAACAATAGACTTGAAAACTGATCGAATAGTAGCGCACCACAACCACCAAAATTCGTCTTTGAAACGGAAACAAACCAATGAGACCCCATGTGTGCATGGTCATGGACGGGTAGGATTTCCAACCCCAACTGGGCGAGTGCCTTGGGCAAGCTTTGTAAGATCATCCTGCAGTAAAAATCACATGTGAATTAGTGAAGCATTCATCCGATCGAAGCATTAATTCACAGATGTGCATCTATTTGCAAGATACATCTTTTAGTGATTCACTGAGGGAATAAATATAATAATCACAATAGTTTCACATTACTTTACAAGCTAGTATTAACAAAAATTAGGATGTATGATATGGTTTATACGACATCAGTAAATACATCGAGTGACTCAAGTGCCGACTTGTAGGATGGATATCTGAATTGCAACAATAGACACAATATCAGTAATAAATTAGATTCAATACAACTATAAAAATAAAAAATTCCAGCACTTATCGTTAACTGCTCATGGATCAACACTCATCTCTTTCTATTCTCCTAGTTGTTCAAAGATCTCAATAAAAAGAAGATCCGAACAAAACACATTTATTATGCAGAATACATACTGAACTTCACCACAAATTAGGTTCATCAAGTAGATTCTTATTAAAACATATACCACATATATTAAGCAAACTACATACTCTAGAAATATGCCTTCACAATTTAGCACAACTATTAAGAAACTCATTCACATAAACAGTGATTATAAAATCAAAAGTCGCCTTGTAACTTCCATTTTGTAAATATAGCATAGCATTCATCCATGCACCGAGAGTGTTGTCATAATGGAACTAGGAGCTAGAACAACATTGAAATAAAGCAACACATACTAAACTTGCAAGAAGGACAGACTGATGCTTGTATTCTTTCCAACCTTGTCTAAAAACATCCAACCTTGCTCATGGTACTTGAATGTTAGATATCCATATGTTTTAACACATCAGAATAAAACAAAGTTGATAAAATGTCATATCGCATGTAAGTTTTATTAAGTCATTAAATTGTATTTCGACAACAAAATATCAAAAAGTGAAGCATCAGCTATCTACAAAATTTAAAAGAGCAAGTTGGAAATTATATTTGCATTACTGAACTAGCACAATAAAAGCAAGATGAAATGTACTTTGTAATTGTACAAACAAAGGAAATAGGTGATTACCAGCCATAGATAATTATAAATATCCTACCGCATGTTGTTAGAACCTTTAGCCATAAAGATAATTATTAACTCTATTTTCTCAATCAACCACTATAATTTAATAAAATAAAACTTTGATAGTACCAGCTAAAGATGTCAAATCTGCTTCATATGTGTCGTCAATGCTATTATGATAATTATCTTCAGTTGTCTGACAATTGACATATAATCATATTTACAAAATGTAATAAAAAAAGAATTTGAGTTTGCAAATAAAATTATAATAGAAATGCATAATTAATTGGCATATACTTTTGCTGCAAAATTGAATAGTTGCGTTTGTCATGTGACACACCTCGATGTCCGCATCCATGACATATCCTGAACTTTGAGATTGACTTATCCTTTGATGATTTCAATCTCTTTCCACATCCCTTTGTTCTTACTGAAGAAGGATCAATAATACCAAGGTCATCATCCATGGATTTCTTCCTTTGACTTCCATCACCACATGTTTTACTATTGTTCATCTCTTGAATTTTGTTGTAGATATAATCAAATTGTTCATCTAAGAAGGTTGTCCCCTCATCAGTTAAAGATGCATTGTCAATTAATACTGAAGCTTTAGAGGATAACCTCGAGTGTCTCGACATCAAAAATCTTTTTGGATTTGGATCATCAATGAAAATTTTCTCTCCCAAAGCATATATTCCCCCAACCTTTGCATCTTGTGTCCATCGTTTGAGTATATACATATCAAGCAAATGAAACACTTGGTTGATACGAAAGAATGCTAACATATGCCTACATGGAGTGCCCTCAAATTCAAATTTCGTACAACTACACGATATGTAGTCCCTCTGTTTATCATGTGTGAGCAACCTTAGTTTAGAGGAAGAACAACTTTGAAATTTCATCACATGGTAAACCACTGAGTCAACTCCTGTAAATGCCTATTATACATAATAATCATGACTCTCAGTCATTTCACTTTGAAACTCCAACCATTTTTTTGTGTAAATTTTAACCATTTAAGTTTCCATTAGCTAGTTTATCTTAATCTTGGGTTGCTCATTCATATCAATATGATCTGCAACTAACTCATTATGTCTTTGGTGTCTCAGTGCCCTATTGAAACGGGTGATAAAATTCATCAATGAGTTCTTATTTGAGATATATCTCTTGAAAAATGAATGTGAGCTTTCAAATTTCTGACTATTTGACATTCCAGCACAAAATACATGCCTAAAATAAACTAACACCCACTTATGTCGTAATTCATACATCAACGACAACCAATCGTTCTTATCCAAATTAGCACACTTGATAACCTCTTTCCATGACTTTTCAAATTCATCAGGTGTCCTAGAATTTGCAATGACATTTTTTATGCTTTGATAGTGTTTTTGAAAAGTTAAAGAGTGTAATTTATCTGGGAATTTATTCAATATGTGCCACAAAAATATCGATACACTGTTTGAGGGAAAACTTGTGCAATGACTTTTGTCATAGCAGGATCTTGATCAGTGATGATAACGTTTGGTGGATTTTTAGACATGACTTCTATAAACTTCTTAAACAATCAAACAAAAGACTCAGTTTTCTCATCACTTAAAAACCCGCAACCAAAAATAATAGTCTGATGATGATGATTAACTCCTACAAATGGTGTCAAGATCAAGCCATATGTGTTGGTGTTATATGTCATATCAAATACAACTACATCACCAAATACACTATATGCCCTCCTTGATACATGATCAGCCCAAAAACAATTAATAAATTTGTTATCTGAATCAGTCTTGTAATCAAAGAAAAAAGCTGAAATCTTTTCTTGCTCAGATGTAAATAACTCGATCAGTGTTTCGGCATCTATACCCTTTTGTTCATCTCTTAGGTTTTTCTCAAAGTTTCTAATATCTCTTTCTGGCAACCTACCCTCTCAGACCCTCCATACTCTATCTCCAATAATCGCATTTGTTGACAAGTTGGTATATTGGTTTTTGAAAATTATTTAGTCAATGTTCTTTTTACTGCAGAAACATTATGATGTGAACGTAGCAAATGCACCTTTGATGGAGTCGAGAGTGGATGATTATGTGTTTCTATGAAGTTACTGACAACCCAATTAGGTCTAGTCTGTTTCTTGACAAGTACAATATTTCACTTACAATCCGTTCTAACTGCGCCACGTGCTCTTTCCCTTTTCAGTTGATCAGCTTTTGCATGTTTAGCATTTCGCATTAGATCTGTATGACCTTCTTTAAAACATACAATTTGTTTCCATATCACTTCATTTGTCATCTTATTTTTCTTGCTTGTGTTTATACTCGAACTAAATCTAGCTTCTCGTGCATATTGATTATAAAATGAATATACCTCCTCTAGTGATGAGAATTCATCCCAATTTTTTACTTTCGATCATCTACAACTTGGGGAATATATTCCTGATCATCAACTCTATTTTCTTCTATTTCTGGGGAATGTCATATTATATTTGAGAAGAGATAAGTAGATAAATAAATAAAAACTACAACTTATTTCAATTTAAACTCAAAATTGCAAGTATTAGACCATTAGATCATTTTATAAAAACTACAACTTATTTCATTTTGAATTTCTACCATTTGATAATTTGTCAGATTTTTAGCTACTTCGATCAAAAAAATCTAATTAATACCACTATAGGCTTTCAAAAAAAAATGATGACTAAATCAAATCAAATAAGATAGTCATAACAATAGTTTGGTTTCCATGATATAGAAGGAAATATTTTACAAATATCATTATGGTTGACCCCTTAACTATACATACTACTCATCTTTATAGGACTTCTATATAATTTGACTTATGGGGACAATTCAATCAAATGCTTCTTCAGGCGTACTATTTAAAATCAATCTTAAATATATTGTATAATCAACAAACATGTTGTGTGTCTAAATCTACGATAGATTGAACATGAAAAAGGAAATATATATATATATATGTGAATGGAATACAACTAAAATTATATAAGTATGGCTAGGGAAGTTTACACCATATATCATGACATAATAAAATAATGACAATTATAAAAATTATTGATAGGACAAATCTATGCACTTATAAGCAATCTGATTCCACTTTCAGGTGTGCTAAAATTTTCAATTACTATTTATTTACGAAAAATTTAGTTTTGTAGTAATTTGTAAGTTCTTCCATAATAATTCTACAATAGACTAAATAGGAAAAACGAAAATAAATATATATGTGAATGGAATACAATAAAATTTATGTAAGTATGGTTAGGAGACTTTACACCCTATATCATGATAGTAGAATAAACCAATGGCAACTATAAAATTGTTGGACAAAATATGACAAACCCATGCATATATAATCTGGTACTACTTTCATATGTGTTAACTCTTTCAGTTACAGTTTCTTTATGAATAATTTAGATTTGTAGTAATTTGAAAGTTCTTTCACAATGATTGCATAGTCATACCTATCTACTTCGAGTGATGAGAAGAAGAATGAGATCAGAAAATATGAATAGCCAATTGTAACTAAAGTCTTTGCTCTTTTTGGATGCCTAGAAAGTATATCAAGTCAATGATGAAACAACAGCGGCAAGGGAGCTTCGTTGCGGCGAGAGATGTGGGGGGAAACCCTAGTTTCATCGTGGCGAGTGAGGGAGGCCCTAGGGAGGGCACAACGAGGGATGGTTGAGGTCTCGGTGCGGCGACGGTCGACGTCGCGCCAAAAGAGGGTGCGACGACAGAGGGAAGGTGTCACGATGAAGCTCGATGTCGTGGCGAGGGAGGGTGCGGCGAGGGATTGTTGTGGCCCTACCGAGGGCACGGCGAGGTAGGGCGCGACTTGAAGAATCGCGAGGCGAGGCAGGGTGCAGCTTGGAGAATCGCAAGGCGAGGCAAGGCACGACGAGGCAGGAGAATCGCGAGGCGAGGGGAAAAAACTAGAATGACGCGGATGAGAAATAATTGACGGGGATATGCCACATGTACAAGTTACTGATACTGTGGTAGCCCATATTATATATATATATATATATATATATATATATATATATATATATATATATATATATATATATATATATATATATATATATATATATATATATATATATATATATATATATATATATATATACAATCATATATCTCTTGCGCGACGACACAGTGCGCGACTGTGCACATCACGCAGGATATCAGTTTTGTTTTTTTTTATTTTAATTATTTTTTAAATTTTGAATTAAAAAAATAATTAAAATATTTTTTTAAGATTTTATTTTTAGAGTTGATGTTTCCCAATTGGGTTATAATTTGTAAACTATTTTTTTTTTAAGATTTTACCCCTAGGGTTCAGGCTTCCCAATTGGATTATAATGTTTAGTAAAAAGAAAAATTAAAAATGAAATAAATTTAAGTATTTATGGAGTATTGTAATGTATTTAGAGGATATATTTATGTATTAGGGATTTATATAAACAAATATTGATTTTTTTAATTAAAATTTTTAAAAAAAATTAATTGAAAAAAAAAGTCGGATATGCTCTGCGCGCTCAGCATACCACGACTATATATATATATATATATATATATTTATATATATATTTGTAAAAGTTTGATAAATTTATCATAAATTTTTAGGATCCGTCTTATTAAAAATAATAAAATTTTTAAATTTTAATTCAATAAATTGAGAGTTTTGAATTTTTAAATGGTACGTTAAAACTTGGAAGAAGAGAAAGGAATTGTTGAGAAGGGTAAAAAAAACGGTCGTGTAATTTTAATATTACGAAAATTAAGTAAGCAAAATGAAAAATACCGAAACTCTCGGCGTAGTTGCCGTTTGAAAGATGGTTGCAAAGTGGCAATATAACATTTTAAGAAAGGCAAAGTCCACAAGGGAAGCAAAGAATTTCTTGAATGAAAAAATTTGCATGTAATCCTGGCAAACATAATTTTGTATGTCGTCTTATTGAAATAAATTTTTATTTTCACTCCTTAGTTAAATATACTTATTTAATTATTTTTGATATTTTAAATTTAAAAAGTCTAAAAATGAATATAATTTTTCTTAAATTCAGTACATTAAATTAGAATATAGTATAATTTTTATCAAATTGAGCACAATTCTTTTTCCATCTCAATTGATGAAAAATATACTAGATTTTCTTTAAATGGTACTCAATTGGATGAAAAATATATTAAAATTTCTTTAAATGGTACTCAATTGGATGGAAAATATATTAAATTTTCTTTAAATGATGTTGAATTTAAAAGAATTATATTAAATAGGAAAAAAATCATACTCAATTTAATAGAAAATATACTCGATTTTATTTTAAAGTGTTGAATTTAATAAAAATTCTATTTATTTTTAGATTATTTATATTTAAAAATATGAGAATATGAAGGTTAATTTTAACTAAGACCAAATAAATTACATAAATCAGCTTTTGCCTTAAAAAAAAAAAAATCAAACTGCGTATTTAGCTTTGAGT
The DNA here is from genome assembly GCF_018446385.1 of Zingiber officinale. Taxonomy (NCBI): domain Eukaryota; kingdom Viridiplantae; phylum Streptophyta; class Magnoliopsida; order Zingiberales; family Zingiberaceae; genus Zingiber; species Zingiber officinale. The sequence goes on from NC_055996.1 coordinate 126,997,832, forward strand.
TAAAGTGCATAACTGAGTGAATAGCACGTTCTGCTGCTGCTGTTTGCAGTCTTCACGTCGCGTGCCACGAGAGAGGCCGCGGACTTGTGAAGCATAATAATGAGCAGCAGCGGCAAGAGGCTTGGGGGTGGCAGGCCACCGACCGGCACGCCGTCCCCTGCCTGGTCTTCCGTCTCGTCGTCGCTTCTCTCCTCGCCGGCGCCTCTATCTTCCACAACATCTCCAAGCCCAACCTTGTCCTCCTCCGTGTCCTTCCCTCTTCTAGCTCTTTAGTTGGAGCGCCTCCTGTTCGACTGAATGCCACTGAAGCTTAAATCTCGCCCTTGCAGACTCTGCAGCCGGTGAATCAGCCCCCATCCGCTGAAGCCGAGCAAGGTGATGTCAAGTAGCGAGCTGGATCGGTAGTTCGATTGGATCAATCTGGTGGATACTTTGCTTGTTGCAATTTAAATCGACTTCTTTGTCAGCTGTAGAATTTGCTTTATTTTTCAATTAGCGCAAACGATAGAAGTAGTAGAAAAAAGGAGTGGCCTTTTGGCCGGCCGGATCCAGAAGAGAGCGATAATGCTGGGCTTGAGGTTCCCGAGACCAAAGAGATCGCCTTTAGAGCTGCTCCGATCTACTCTCTTCTCTTGCTCCCTCGTTCTCTTCTCTCAATTCGCCCTAGCATTGGTGCCCTGGCTCTTTCCGTTCATTTCTTTCCTTGCCATGCTCCCGATCGCAGGTTAATTTCCATCTTGCCTGCCTTGAGATGGTGACAAAATGGGAACTTTTTTTTTAAAATAAAATTCTATTATATTTTGAAGCTTTGATTATAGTGGTGGCGATTCTGTTGGGGAGATTTTTGAGGCGTCGACTTGGTGTTTCTGCTTCTGCTCCGGCTCTTGTCCTCTTCAATGTACTGTTCATGTGGGGAGTTTATGTTACCATCATCAGAAAAGGTTGTTCAAAATATTTTATTGATCTTCTTCCATATCCTATTTTGTCTCTTTAAGTTTCATATCTTCGACCTGTGTTTTGTTGCAGCCATCCCCTCCTTATTGGATGCTGTTCTCAACGCTGTGTGCGCTTTGCTATTGTATGGTCTTTATAGGTGAGCTTCATTTGCATAGTTTTTCTCTATTTTCTGTTTTTGTAAATTGCCATTTTAAGAAATGGTTTGGTCTTTGGTGATGCGATGCTGCTAATTTCATCATTTACCCTTTTTGTTTGCTTTCCTTTAGGATTAGTTATGTGCCTAGTCGCCGGCAACTTTCAAGTGTATAATCTATTATAATTTCGTCTTGATAATTGGTCTATTATTCACAACTTGAGGCTATAATATACAATGTTAATTGGTAATTCTGTGGAATATGTGATAATTTGTATTTTTTTCCTTTTTTAGTTTAATATATTTAACCATTATTTTTGCGTCCATGTATTCTTGTTACCAGTATCAGTCATTGTTTCTGATGATATACTAGTGTCAAAAGATCAAACAAGATGTATCAATGCCGTGAACTAAATAATGTGCATTTCATGTAGAGCAACGGTGGCATAACTGATAGAATTGTATTAATATATGTATGTAACTACCAGGAAATTGTAACCACATATGACATAATTAAGTGCTTCTTTGATGTGTTTCTATGTTTCATAATGATACTTGGCAGACAAACATAGTTATTATTGTTCAGTGCTGGGCTCAATATCTAGCAAGTACATTGATAACTTGGTTAACTAATTTGCTTTCTTTGTGTTCCAGAATATTATCTGGTGATCTCGGAACAGTATCATATAGCTCTTCCACTTTGGAGTCCGGTCAAAATGAATTTGTTACCCTTAATGTTCAATGCGAGGTTCATTTTAATTCTTTATCATTGTTGGGTTTCCCTCAAATGCAGCATTGCAGTTATTGCTTGTATACTAAAGTAGTATACCATCTAATATTCCTTGAAGTGCATTCTAATATTTATACAGTATCCTAGGCGAAGCTGCTATCATATTCTTTCACATTTCCATGATATTTTCATAATGGATAATGACTGTAGTTGATTAGGACACTATATATTCAATCCAAAATAGTTAGATAATCAGGTAACTGCTTAATATGGATTACATTTTATTTCTATTCACATTGATTTAGAAGTTTTCTCTCAGCAGAGCTCCCCAACACTTCCAAGGGTTAGATATTGTAAAAGTTGTAAGGCTAGTATTAAGGGATTTGACAATCACTGTCCTGCTTTTGGGAATTGCATAGGTATTTAACATATTCCATGATTCAACTTGTTTTTTTTTTTTGTGTGTGTGTGTGCGCGCGCGCGTGTGTACCTGTCTGCTTTACTGAGATAAATCACCCTTTTCTGCAGGTAACAAAAATCATCGTTTATTAATTGTTCTTTTAGCTGGATTTCTTATTGCAGAGTCTTCCTATACAATGAGTTCAACCAAGTGTATGTCAACACATTAATTTAACAAACTTTATGTTGTTTAAATTTGTTGTTGCTCAAGGCAATCCATTTCTTAGATGCTTCGAGTCTTTTGACTAATTATTATTTGTCTATGGCAAAAAACAAAAACAAAAAAATCCAACAGAATCTTTTACATTTATATTGACTTTTGAATAAATTGCGAGGACTTCCTTTTGGTTTATCTTTATGTTGAATAGATCCCCTGATAGTTCAAAAATTGCACCAACTATTATGACCATGGCCTACCAGTGAGCAAGCAGGGTGTTTATGACCTAGTTAGTATAAGTTAGTCCACAGTTTCTTTTGGTACACTTCACTAGTTTCTCCTCATCTTTAAGTGTCACCACTGTATCATGGGAATATTGCTGGGGCCTCGCCAGATGAGTTGATAAATGTTTTAATAAGGTTTGTTTAAGATATTGGGTTCAGTTCAAGTGAATTCACATATTGGACCAATTTAAATTAATGGTCAAAAAATGGCTAAATAATTCCATATTAGATCTCTGTGTTCCCATAGTCTCCAAACCTTCAATGGTCCAATATAGTCACAAGGAAAACTAAAGGGATCCTTGTAATTTACGTAAATTCCAGTATGTATACAGTTGAATGCTTTCTTTAACTTTGCATATAAAGGCAAGCAAGTAAGAATGTTTTGTTTCATATTAAACATGATACATGAGAAACTAACTTTCATGTTCACAAATTTGATCACTACCATCTTAGTTCAAAAGATAAAGCAATTCTATTGAATTCAACAATTTGTTATATATATATATATATATATAGGGTGAAGTTATGCTGCAAGCCCCGTGTGTGTGATAGTCATGCACGGCTGTGGGCACCTGCCCACGTCGCAGGTGCCAAAAAAGTTGACTCGCACCTGCCACGGAGGTGTGCAACATAACACACCCCTATATATATATAACATTGGTTACAAATAACTGCTAGAATGCTAAGCATTTATCTATTTTTGGGTCAAAATAGACAATATATTGTCACATTGTCTTTAATGGATTAGTAGTTGTTCGTATCAGCCTCTTCAAATCTGATTCCACTTGGTTACATGTAAATTTTGTAGCCTATTAAAAGTTTGAATTCTTATACCTTAATTTAATTGTGGAGATCTTTGAAATAATTACAGATTATTTAGTTTGTAAGATTGTTTTATATTTTATCTTCTTTTTGTGTGTGTGTGTGTGTCCTCATGCTTTGCTTGTTGAGATGGATCTGTTATTTGCACGAAGATTTAATTTGAATTTGTGTTGTGCACTGGTGCTGTCTTTCTTCTTTAATTTTCAACTGTTATAATTTTCTCCTTTGGCCTAATTTCGTAATTTGTTCTTTCTTTTGCCATTTACAGTCCTCACAAAAACTGCTGATGCACAGAGGATAGAGGTATGCTCATAGTGTTCCTTTTGCATATTTTATGCAATTACTTGTTTGCCTTGTGTGGTAAATATTATCCTAGTGCATTCTTTGACATGCATCGTAGTTAGTTCCATGAACTGTGAAAATGTCAAGTCAATTCCTTTATCAGTGTATAATCTGGATGCTATGATTGTGTAGTAGAAACTCTCTGGTTTGATCTCTACTGGACAATATAGCTAGTATAGAAAGAGGTCATATCTCTGGTTGAATACCATCAAAAGATCTCATAGAACATGATTTTTCTTTATTTGTAAACTGCCCTGATTCATAAATAGTCACTTGTAACTGGCTTGTGCATATTTTTTTCCAAATGCAAGGAAGTATTCTTATCAAACTTATTGTTCTGGCGCAATTCTATGAAGGAATATTGCAAAAAAATTTGAATGCTACACAATGTCATCTCACCCACAGTCCACATCTTCATGTACTATGTGAAAGAATCATCTTCTAGAGGAATGCTAGCCTTCACATCCAATGGTTCACACCTTGTGAGCACCATGTGTGATTTTTTTTTTTTAATCTCTTTAGCTTAAATACTATAACCTAAATCATAAACCCTAAGCTCTAAAAAAAATAAAGAAAAAAAAACATACACTTGGAGTTCACAAAGTGTGCATCATTGGGTGTGTATGCTAAAATTTCTCTCATCTTATATTACCATATGCTAACTTTATATTGTCCATTTTGCTTTACACAAACTATAAGACAACTACCAACAATTATATCATAAAAATGTGAATTTGTGATCAAGTTTTACATTTCTACAGAGCATCCTTGCAAACAGCTTGGTCATCAGTACAATGCTTTTCTGTATACTCCAAGTGCTATGGCAGGTTTGATGCCACAGACTATCATTGGTTTTTTTTTTAAATATTTCTTATTGCTTCCTTAACGGGATTAGGTAGAGATCAGTAAATTAGATAATCTAAACATTCGACCTGATACTGCTGACGAATAAATGTTCCTAGTTTGGTAAATGCTGTCCTTATCCACCCACCTACTAGTATCACAGGTTGGAAAATTATTATTTTTTGGTTAGACAATCTGGAGAATTTATTTACAGTTCACTTTTGGCAATACTAGGGTCTTGGATATAATCATTTTTTATCTCCTTTATATTTTAATTCAGTGTCACTTCCTATCTGATACTGTCTTTGAGAATTAGAACTGATATTGTGTCTTTGAGAATTAGAAGTTCTAAAAGGCAGACAACCAACAAAACATTCTTTCTGAATTATCTGGAAGTGCAATCACACAGAATGCAAGTCTGTTGATAACTTTTTTTCATAGTTCATTTGAGTAACCTCATAAATTGAATTGCCTCTACCTACCCTACCCTTGGTCTTTTTTTATTGTCTGTTCCCTTTTGTGGGGTGTATTATGTAGAGTTGACGGGATTGTGTAAGAACCTAAATGCCTAATTACATCTTCTTCAATCGCATATCCCAGCTTCAATATGCCCTCTCACACTTATTATGACTCGGAGGCATAGACCTAGCTCTAATACCATATTGAATTGTTGTGGAGCTCATTCTATCCCAAAATCAGTCATTTGAGAGGGGGGTATGCTATGGGCCACCGTATTTGTCGGTGTGGACTAATGAGGTGGAGCATCTTAACTTCAACATTATGAAATATTTCATCAGAGCATCTCCTAACTTGTGCTGATTGTACAGATGTTTATCTAAACATGATCACACTGTTTGATTGCCTTGTTTTTTCTCCGATAAAAGATTACAAGTGATTCAAGAATATTGGATACTCTACCAGGAGTGATCTTAATGTTCACATTATTTCTTTGACCTTTTCCACCCTAGCTCATAGTTTGGATTTCTTAGCATTTCAATCCCTATTTAATCAATTAATCGACAGATCAGTTAGGTCCTATTTAGCATCAGCATGTCTTATTTCAAAAGTGCAATGAAAACATAGAATGATATTGATAAATTTGTAATATTATCTGGTGTTTATGTTCTGGTTAACCGACTCCGGATAATAAAATTGAACTAGACCTTAAAATGATTATTGGTCCAATATCATTTGAGAATGGAAAAAAGTAATGATAATGAAAGGACATTTGATATTCAAGCATAATGCCTCTTCACTATCACATTTAATTTGGTATTCAGTTTTCTGCTCATCTTCAAATGTAATGATTATCATTTCAATATGCTTCGATTTTGTGTCTTCAATAAGTATTTGGGAATATTCATTCTATGAATAACTAAGAAAACTTGTTTCAATTGTTTACTAGGTGTTGTTCCTGATATGGCACACTTACTGCATTTGTTTCAACATCAAATCAGAGCAATGGGTAAATTTGATGCAGATTAATTGGAAGAGATGCCCTGAATTCCAACATATGTTAGAACCTCAACCAGGTCCTCCTACATGTACATATTTTTGTTCATCTCGCGAATAATTTTTTTTTATTAGATGATGATTTAGTTCTTTTGAAATGTATTAGGAAGTCCCCTTGAGGGAGACCAGGTTGGCCATTCCATATGATAAAGGTCCGCTTGGTGACATTCTAGACTTCATAAACTCCAAGGGTTAGAACATCTGAGATTATCTACCATTTTTAATCTTTGATACTATTATCTTGTGGGGAAGTCTTGCATGTTCTTGCTGATATCCTGTGTAATGTCAAAGTAAGAAGGTTGTGGTTAGATTTACTACAATAAAAAATCGTGACAATTTAATTGACACTAAGTTTCAAGAAAATGGTGATTGTGTAAGAGATCAAATCCTCTGTCCCAATATTTCCGTGTCCCCTTGCAGATCAGACGGGTTAAATCACATTTTAAGGATGCAATGCATATTATGAGGATATTATAACCGTCCGATCGACGACGAAAGGATACGGGGACACAAGAATCTTGATACAGAGGATCTGATTTCATTGTGTAATGGCGTATAAGAGAAAATGTTGTTTGTGTAATGGCGTATAAATTTTTTTTTCACATTGTATGGGTAGTTATGATATGCTAGAGCTTATGAATTTTAAGACGCTTACTAGAGAAAGGGTTGCAACGAATCTGGAGAAAAGGTCTTCAATCTATCGTACCAAGCCACATCTATTTCAGTCCTACTTATTTTAAATCGGTAAAAAATGTTTAATTTTCTATTGCATACCCTGTTTGAGGAACTGGCTTTTTACATTTCATAGACTAATTTATTAAATTTTAATATATCGAAAAGTTTCTTAATTTATATATAGAAGTTAATTAGGCAGTGTATAGAAAATATTGTTATGATTAATATTAATTTTTATAATGTAAATATTTGTAATAACTTATAAATTATAAATGGAAAAAAAATTATATACTATGGTATAGTTTTCTCAAGTTAAAATCCTTATTGTTTAAAAAATAATCATATATATATATATAATATCCTGCGCAATGCGCACATGATGTGAATGTACGCGTTGCACAGGATATCAACTTTGCTTTACTTTTTTTTCTTTTTAATTATTTTTTTAATTTTAAATTTAAAAAAATAATTAAAATATTTTTTACAGACGTGGATGAAGTATTGCGGACTTAGTCCGCGACAACGATTCAGTAGTTTTTTTAAAAAAATTTAGCCAATTAAAATTTGACTTTAGAGGTTAGGTTATACTGTTAAAGTTAAAAAAAAATTAAAAAAAAATTAAGTGCTCATGGATATATATTTAGGGTGTCTAATAGTATTTTTTTTTTTCAATTTCAGAGTTAAATCCATTATATTTAACTTTTACATTCTGTTTGGAAATAACTTAAGTCATGGAATTGAATTGAATTCTATTATGAATTGAATTTCATAAGGAATTGAATTCAATTCTCATGTTTGGAATGAATTGCAACTTAAGTTATGGAATTCTTATGTTTTACCATTTTATCCTTCTCTTTTTTTTCTTTTCTTTTTTTACAAAGAAGAGAGAATGAAGACACAATGGACATAATATGGAGAATTGAATTCCCTATCTAAATCACACATAAAGAGGTGTGATTTACTTTTGCCTTGTTTGATGGAATTGGAATTAAATTCCATATCAATTCTTAGCTAAAAAAGTATTTTAAAGCATGGAATTCAATTCCAATTCTAAAAGGAATTGAATTCCATATCGTTTCAAACAGGTTGTTAGGGTTTAGAAGTTAGGTTGTTCTAGCTAAAAAAAAAAGTAAATATATATATATATATATATATATATATATATATATATATATATATATATAGAGTTTAAGATTTAAGTAAATGTTGACTTTTAGAAAATGAAAAAAAATTAATTAAGACGTCTAGATTAAAACAGACGCCTCAATCACTATGGCGTGGATGAGTCCATGGCATGGATGAGTCCGCACGTAACTGATATATGATTTTGTTACCCTAAAACCTTATGTCGCATATCCCGTGCTTACAAAAAAAAAATTCGATTTGAAATTTTTTTTACTTAATACTATTATCTCACTCCTAAGCCCTAAAGATAAAATCTTATTAGCATAATCGAAAGGTTTTATATATACTAGTTATTGCGGCATTGCATGTGCAAATATATAATATATAAATATGTATAAATTAATGTCCAGACTCATAAATTGGACTTGGTAAAGGTGCATTATAAGGATACGTTAGATCCATACAGTAGTGCAACGGAAGAGGTGAAGAACTCAGTAATAAGCTACTATAACGAACTCTCCCTTATAAAAAATTAATTTAATTTTTTATATAGATATTAAATTGATAAGAATAGATAATACACTTAATCTTAGCCAAAATGACAAAAAAGATATGCTTTCTACTGTCATCGATCCAAAATATTTATAGAAATTTTTTCGCTCACGGTGTTATCAATTCTAAGATGTGGGATTAAAGATAACCATGATAACATATATTTCTTATATAAAAAATAATCAAAAAAATTATTAATAAATCCTAAAATTATTCTTAAGTGTGAAAAGAAAAAATAATATTAATATAATTTCATTATATATATATATACTAGTGTGATCGTGCACACGCGTTGCGTGTGTAATATAATAATATATAAATTATTTGGGTCTTTGAAAATCCGAATTATTTGGGACGCTAGAGAATCCCAGCAACAAACTACTGTAACGGGCTTCTCTATGCAAAAAATTATTTTAATTTAATATTATACTTATCTTAGTAAAAAAAAACTAAGAAAAGTATACTTTTTAACATCGTCGGCCTAAAATATTTATATAAGATTTTTTGATTATAGGGTTGTTAATTCTAAGATACGAGACTAAAGAGAATTATATTTTTTTTTTATATAAAACAACCAGAGAAAATTAATGATAAGAAAAATTCATAATAATACGTTGTAGCTGAGTCTCGAACTCTAGATCACTGATTGTTTCGCTTGTGGAATTACTAATAAACCTTGAAATTATTTTTAGTGTAAATAGAAAAAAGGACATTAACGTAAATGTATTTTAAGCTTCGCCAAAGTTAGTTATTAAAGGGAAAGATTTTTAATTTCCTTAACGTAAATGTATTTTAAATTTCATCAAAGTTAGTTATTAAAGGGAAAGATTTTTAATAAAATAATAAGATATATATATACTTGAGGGGAACATTAGAAGAGTTGAGTGTGTTGTAATTGCAGAAGTATAGAGAGGTGAGGAGAAACAATCAAATAAACTAAATTTTTAAATCAAATCAAATTTTTAACTAAATCAAATTTTTGAACCTTATTTTCTAAACCAAATTTTATTAAACAAAAATAAATTTTTAGATCCTATTTATAAAAATTCAAATAAAAACTGAATTAATTAATATTTTATCAATTTAATTTATTAAATTCTTTTTTAAAATAATCAATTCAATTAATTTAGTTCAATTCGATTTTAATAAAATACTCTCACCTAATAGACTTTACCCAAATACTCGTAATGTGTTGCGATAGCGTAGAAATTGTGTTTGTTTCATTGCCATTTTATGGTATGAAGAGTACAAAATAATAGCCACCTTTTTGTTGAATTATAACTAGAAAGCTGATGTACCAAAACAATATTATAGACTGCAGAGAGCATACATAAGATCTGACGTAACTTATATACTCTTGTAAGAAAAGATTTCATGTTCAAAACAAAGCTTTGAATTCCATAACAACCTCAAAAGATCACCAGTTACTTTGAAGAACTTGTATAGGATACGCAACACTAGCTCTAGCTGCAACCATACACACTGTCCTACTTTTGCCAAAGATTAAGCTCGGAAAGAACAGGTTAAAATTATTATTCAATGGGTTCAGAACTCACGTCAATGAAAATACATAAACCTCTAGAAGTATTTATCTTTCCCAAGTCGCTGTAAATGATAATTGATAGTCCTTGCGGGGTTTTTGGGTTTTCCTTTCTGCAAGAATGAATAAATAAACAAATAAATAAAACAAAAGATAATTAGGCAATTTAAGCTAACTAGACCATTTGAATTGCTCTTGCTGAGGAAACAAGAATTCAATCTCAAACTTTGTTATAAACAAAAGTAAAAAAGAAAAAAAACTACAAGAAATTACTGCAGGTTATAAAGATTGTACTTGGGCCTCCGCGCAGGAAAGTAAGAGGTCCTTCTGTTTAATACACTTGTCATCGTTGTTCTTGTTCAAAGACAAGCAACCGAGGAAGGCCACCATCTCCTTCATACAAGGTTTGCCTGTGGCACCAAACTTTTTGGGATTTATGTACAAACCCCCTGCTTTCCGGCCCATAATGATATTGTAACCTGACCGACAATATAAATAATAAATTTTTTCCCACGAATTCAATAAAACTGGAGTTGGAAGCAAACCATCTAACTATCGTCATTCATCAATAAACAATAATACTTTTTGTTAAGAAATATAGCGATAAGAAATAAGATGTAATCTGTGTCTAACTATTTTGATCCCTAAGGTATATTAGTTTCTCCCAAATCTTTCATATTAAAATTTTTGACAAAAATAAATCAAATTGAGTTCAGGGCCAAGATCACTATATTATCCACATAGAGAATCATAAGGATAATCTTACTCCCTATCTTCGTAAAGACTAATTGAATTAAAGATTGCTTAAGTCCATATATAGTGATTGGATTGATATGCACATTTTCTTTTCTTGTCCAAAGTACAACAAAAATTCTTTAGGTTGCTCTATATACATCTCTTCTCCTAAGATGTACAAAAAATCAAAGGAAAGAAATTTACAATGGAAAAAAAAAAACAATGGGGAATGTTAATAGAAAGAAAAGAAAAAAAATTGAGAGGAAAGTGAAACAGAAAGAGAGAGAGAGAAAAAATCAAAGGAAGAAAAAAACCACGGACTCTCATAGGACCGTCAGCCATGACTGCGCGAGTCGAACTCGCGCACGCGAGGCCACAAATAGGGCCGCATGAGGCAATCTCATGTGCATGGGCCGTCGCCTCACTCGGGGCCACTGAATGCGGTGGTGCTGGGTGGTCGTCCATTGTTGTGCAAGACCTAGTTGCAACTCTTGCAAGTTGGGTTGGAGAAATTCAATTGCACATGAGTGAGTTGGAAGGGAGGAAATTGCTTTCCATTGTATTTGGACGGACAAAAAAATGATCAAAATTGATCCACAGATGGATTCATAAATCCATCTACCCATCTGGTAAACAAAAAGAAGGAAAATAATTCATCCTTTTCTACGAAGTAAATAAAAGAAAATTTTTCACCGTATAAATTTTTTCATAGATTTTATTTTCATCCTCTCAAAATTGAAATGTGTAGGACTATCTTTTATTCAGAGACTCCAAGAGTGCAATAATGACTATTTAACATAGATATGAAATTGTCAAATATTTATAGTTAAAGTGTTCAGAGACTCCAAGAGGCCCCTCTAATAAGAATTGTGTGCCACACTTCACATAGAAACACCCTGCATCCCCCATTGTTTGCCTTGCCTAAGCCCTACAACCTTTTAGTGCCTAGTTGCACCTAATGCCTCATGAAACACTCGTTAAGTACTACATTGGATTGTAGATTTTAATGAGGCAGTTGATATCAAAATATTACAAGTCTACTTGTAAGACGCAAATACTTTCACCATCCGGAGAAATAAAACGAGAAAAAATAATAAAATCCAAACAGAAACATGTAGCATTATAGTAAATTACTATAACAGTTTCTCCTCCCCCCTTCTGTTCTTCATGAAATTTTTATTTATAACAACCAACAGTGATCAGAAGATCAACAACACGACGAAGACTGAACGCATCATTCAACAATAAAAAAAATAATTGCAAGTAAAAAGGAACAGCTATCAAAATATGCAAAACAAAACCTTAGTTCACCTTCCACATAAATTTAGTACCATAGCCATCATGTTTAATGCAACTCAAATTTCAGAAAAAAAAAACATGTTAATCCAAACACTAATATAGCTGTAACAGACAAGAATAAACAGAGCAAAGAGAAAGCGAAAATACAAAAAAAAAAAAAACACACACACACTCTTTTAATGCGCATACGCCGTGAAGTAGAAGATATTGGAAAGGAACTCGAACAGAAACACAAAAGAACTTACAAAAGGAAAATCAAGCAGGTGGCTTGCGCTGGTTGAGGCCCGGCGGGAGAGATAAGGGAAGTGCTCCGGCGGAGGCGATAACAGATGTGAAAGGACGAGGCAGAGGCGGCGATCCGGCAGAAAAAGGAGATGGCGTGCGGCGTATCCTTAGGCTAGGGTTTGCGTTATTGCTTACTCGCCGAGTTTAATAATTCATACAAAATTAATTAATTAATCCTAAGTAATTTTTTTTCTTCGCGATTTCCATTTTCGTCCTTTCAAGTAAACAAACTAGTGATGGGATAGGGATCCAATTTTAACAGACGCATGTAAGCTAATTCCATAATTTATTTTTTTTCACATCGTCTAATGTAAATAATTCTTAATAATCTTAATTATTTATTTAATATTATCAACGAAAATTATGTTTGATTTAAGTAATCGATGATTCTCTAATAATATTTCATGTTTAACACGTCAACAAAAGAGACATGTAATCCGGAATCGAAAAATCTCGGAAAATTAAGGTTTTTCTTGATTCCGGGGTTAACGAAATTTTTTTACCTAAAATACCGGTGAATATGAGAAAAATATGATAAAATGAAAAAAAAAATAAAAAAATAAAATACAAAATTTTAAAAAAACATTAAAAATTTAAAAAATATATATATAAAAACATAAAAAAAAAAGTAAAAAAAACGTGAAAAATAAAAAATAAAAAAACGTAGAGTTTAAATAATAATAATAATAATAATATATGGTTGGTTTTATAACTAAGGGTAATATAATAAAATATTAAATTAGATTATTCATTAAAACCTTCAAATAAATAAATTTTTGTTGCATTATCTAGGTTGAACTAAACAACATTTGGTTATGTTTTATTCCCCATAACCTTGGTTATGTGATTATTTGGTAATCACATAACTAGAATTATACATGATAACTTGAACCAAACGCACTCTAATGTCATCTAGAATATAGCTCATACAAAATTGAGGTGTTTACTTCTTTTTTTCTCGAGACAATTTATAGTTAAAAGTGATGCGTAAATTGATTAAAATTATAAATCCGGTGAGATCCGCTAGAGGGGTGAATAGTCTTGCAAGTAAGAATTTTCTCTTACTTTTCAAACGTAAGTAAGGATAGACAATTAATTAAAGTAAGTAATTAACATAAAATAAATAACTTAAAAATAAATATGAAGACTAAAGTTTACTTAGTTACAACCTAGTTGGTTGTTAATACAACGCAATGAAAGCACTAAAAGAATCTTCTTCGTTGTAAGTGCAGAAACCTCTTATACTCTTTGAAAAACTCAGAAAATAACTAGGAATTGATTACATAAGTTTTTTTATTCCTAGCACCGGGGGCTTTTTATAGTCTCTCGGGAAGAAATAGTCGTTGGTATTCGTCGCTTGGAGGCACCTCCAAAGAGATCCAAGGCGCCTCTAGTATGGATAAATATTTATCCAAACTCCAACGGTCGACCAACGACTTTACGGGAATGGAGGCGCCTTTAATGTTTTTGTAGGTGCCTCTGCTTGAGGCGCCTTCGATCTCACTTGAGGCGTCTTCATGCCTTTTAATCCGAGCCACCTTAGACACCTTGGAGGCGCCTTCGCGTCTTTGCTGGGCAGCTTCAATAGCAGCACCTGAGGTGCCCTCAATCACAAGGGAGGCGCCTCAGACACCTTCGAGGCGCCTTTGCGTCTTTGATAGGAAACTTCAATGGCAGCACCTAAGGCACCCTCAATCACAAGGGAGGTGCCTCAAGTCTTCAAGATCAACCTCTAAGTTGATCTTCTTCGATCTCGCATGTTTGGGTGATACTCCGGTCATCCAGAATTGAGTTCATCTGAACTTAACTCTGTCCTTCTTCGAGCAGGATTCCTCCCTGGCTTTTCGTCCCTCAAACATCCCATATGTCTTTCTCGTTCACCGGTGTACTCTTCCGCAATACCTCGTTCCTCGGATACACCTAGCCCATCGACTCGCTTCCCGTGTCATCCTTCTCGCTAGCCATGTCTTTTGCTCGACTTCCTATATTCCTAAGCTCATGCACACTCAAACACAACAGAACCTAACTTGACTTGGTTGACCACATCAAAACCAACCCTAGGTACTTACAAAAATTATGTCTAATCAATTAGTCAATTATCTAATAAATATCAAATATCATATAGAGAGAGATGATATGCTGCCCGACACCTCCTACGCAACCATGAGCGAAATCAAACGTGGGCAATCTGACGTGACCAAAACCTTTTTTTTAATCCCTCTTTCATCTACATGCAACAACTTTTCTCTCTTTCCTCTTAAATTAAAATAAAATTATATCTTCTCTCTCCTATTATTGCATGCAATAATCATTGTAGTATTGATGCTACAACATTGCAACAACTACTGCACAGTAGTTGTACAACATAGTAGTTGCTACTATTGGTGCAGTTTGCACTAACGGTCTAACTCAGGTTTTGATAAATGATAAGTAAGTTAAGTTGGGTTTTATTGTGATCTAACCACTTGATTAAGTGTGCAGGAAATCTAGTTAGGTCGACAAGCTGACCGGATAGCTGGTACGAAGTCCAGATAGGTCAACGGGCTGATCGGATATCTGACAAGTAATTCAGCTAGGTCGACGAACCGACCGGATAGCTGGTACAAAGTCCAGATAGGTCGATGGGCTGATCAGATATCTAGCAAGAAGTTCAGCTAGGTCAACGGGCCGACTGAATAGCTGGCATGAAGTCCAAACAGGTCGACGGGTTGACCGGATGTCTGACAAATTGGTAAGTTAGGGTATGTCACTGGAGGAGAGTGACCAAGTGAGGACGCGTCCCGATTGAAGGGACAGTAGGTGTCGGTCCAATTTAGGTCAATTTGGGATCCCTAGGCTGAGACCTTGACTAGTTCTTGGTCTTAGAAGGACATGAACTAATTACTATCCTTTATTATTAATTATTATTTATCCTAATACTTATTTTGTAGGTTATTTGGACTAACATTGTTTTGCAGGACAAAAGGAGAAAAATTGTCTTCGGATGAACAGTGTCGAAGGCGCCCTTAAGCAGTGAAGGTGCCTTCCGCAGGATAAATTTTGGCCGAAGTCATGGATAAGTGCCGAGCTATTCGGGATCGAATTTGCCTCATTAGAGGTGCCTTCCATGCCTTTTATAAAGATATCTCAAGAAGGCATTGGGGAAACAATGATATACGAGCTATTGAGCATCTATTTGAGCTTCCGTCTGCTCCAAGCTTCTGCTACGACTCTGCTGTGAAGCTACTATGCCCAACAATTGCTTCGAAAACTTTCGATCGCAGCCGGCAGACCGACACTGACACACGAGTGCTCCTACTTCTATTTCTAGAGTGTATGTAACCTTTCATTTTGTACTTGATTACTGCAAAAGGATAAGTGCAGTCTGTTGCACTTGTTCGAACTTTCTTTTGTACTTGATTTCCTCTTCTGGAGGTATTGGAAGAGGTCATTAGTAGATTACCCGTCAATAAATCCATGGGACCTAAGTCTTGGAGTAAGAGTCGCCGAAGGCTCCGAACCAAGTAAACTGCTTGTGTCTTTCTCGTGTCTTTTAAATTTCGATTTCATACGTATTTTCCGCTGTGCATACTTGTGATTTAAAACTGACAGAATGAGTTTTTTGAAAACCACGTGATTCACCCCCCTATCACGTGTGTATCGATCCAATAGCTACAACTGTGTAGTAGCTGCTACAACGTTGTGGCAACTACTACACAGTAACTGTTAATTTTATTTTAATTCAAGATGAAAGAGAAAAAATTATTTATTTTAATTTAAGAGGAAAAAGAGAAAAGTTGTTGCATGCAAATGAGAAAATGATTAAAAAAATTAGAATTTGGTCGCGTTAGATCGCCCAAGTCAAATTTTGCTCACGATCGTGTAAGAGGCATCAGGCAACCTATCAGTCTCTCTCTTTATAATTTATTGGGGCAAAAATCAAAATGATTCTTATTTTTTTCCATACCACAAAAGGCATCCTATTTTAATTTTTTATCAAAAAAAGCTAATCCTCACTAGTAACTCATATATAATTATATAACTGTCCTCCAATAAAGTATTCTTACTATCATCTCTCACCTATATTTCTCACCTAAATCCTAAACTGGGAGCGTGTTGTAGCAGCTACGAAATCATAGCTAATGCAATATGAATGTTAAATGAGTAGGTCGAATTTATGTTACAATAGCTATGAAATCATAATTGTTACAATGAGAATGATAGATAAATAGAGTTGAATCATATTAGAGTAGCTATGAAATGGTAACTGATACAGCATAAATATTTTTGAACAAGTTAAATATGCGTTATATCAGCTCTGGTTTCATAACTACTATAACGTGTAGTATCGATGACACGTGAGAGGGGGTGAATCACGTATATTTTAAAAACTTATTTTTTTTAAACTTAAAAAAATGTGCACAGCGGAATAAGACAAGACACAGAAACAAAAAAGAACGAACAAGGTTGGTTACTTAGTTCGGAGTCTTTGTTGACTCCTACTCTAAGATCCATGATATCTTAGACAGTATCGATGGACAATGTACTAAAACTTCTTCTGGAACCGCCAAAAGAGAGAATCAATACAAGAGTAAAAGAGGATAGTGTAACAACCTACGCTTTCTTTTAGACAGTAAAATAAATAACTTTAATTAAAATTACCAACACGAAAGATGTAGCGGTGAGAGCGTTGGTATATTGGTGACGGTTTGCCTGCAATGGTCGGATGTCGCGAAGTAGTAGCGAATTAGCAGCACAGCGTGGTCAAAGCCGTAGAAGGATCATTGAAACTTGAGAAAAATGAGTTCTCACTTGCTGCTAGTCAAATACTACTTTTATTGAGCATTGCCCCTCCAAGTTCGTCCGAGGCATCTCCAAGTGTAAAAGTTATCCCTTGAGCTTTTGACTCAATAAGCCTCTCAACCTGTGGTCTTTATCTGTGCGAGGGTGCCTTCCAAGCACTCTCAGTTGCCTCCGTGCCACGCTCCAGGGTGCCTCCAACCACATGAGAGGCCCCTTTGCTCCTTTCTAGGCAGGTCTTCAACCAAGGCAGTCGAGTCACCTCCAACAACACAAGAGGCATCTTGAGTACTGTGTAGGATTGATGCACGTGAGAGGGGGGATGAATCATGTGTCTTTAAAAAAAATCTTATCTTTTTCGTCTTTTGAAAACAAAGTTCGTAGCGGAATAAAACAACAAAGAAACAAAAAGCAAGAACAAGAACTCGAGGAGTTACTTGGTTCGGAGCCTTCCGGCGACTCCTACTCCAAGATCCACGATCTGTTGAATTGTATCGATGGGCAATCCACTATAAACCTCTTCTAGACCACCGAAAGAGGGAATCGAATATAACAGTAAACTAAGGGAAAGTGTAACAACCTATATTTTCCTTTATGCAATAATTAAAAACTTAATTGACAATTTGTTACCTAACACGAGAAGAATATCGGATCAAGCTCAGTTTTGAACGGCTTCTCAGCAGTAGTAGGGCATAGCAGTGTTGCAACACAGTGGGAGGATGAAGTCGGAGCAGCCAGAAACTCGAAAGATCGCGTATAGAAGTTATAAATGAGTTGTATTGAATGCTTGGTAGAACAACTCTTTTATTGAACATTGAGGGTGCCTCCAAGTCTAATGAGGGTGCCTTCAATAGCAAAAATGACCTCGAAAACTTCGATCTTGATAAACTCCATAGACTATGCTTTTTATCTTCTCTAGGGTGCATTCCAGATGCTCTAAGGCACCTCAACGCCACACTCCAGGGTGCCTCCAACCACATAAGAGGTGCCTTTATGCCTTTCTGCGCAAGTCTTCAGCTAAGGCAGCTGAGGCGCCTCCACTCGAGCAGGAGGTCCCTCTATTTGAATAGGAGGCGCCTCGGAATATTGTTCATCCGAGGATTGAAGTGTTTTTTCAGCCTTACAACATGAGTTAATCCAAATAACAGACTATATCCTGTAAAACAAAATTAGCACAATAAAATATAATGGATTATTAATTAAATCTTGTCTTTCTAAGACCAGCATCTAGTCATGGTCTCAGTCTAAGTTTCTAAAATAGGTCTGAATTGAATCGGCGCCTAAAGTCCCAATTGAGACTCGTACTCACTGGATCATTCTCCTCTAGTGCTTACCTTACTTGCCAAGTAGAATCATTTGACTCCCTTTCGACTCATCAGGTCTTCTTGTCAGTTGTTAGATCAGTAGGCCCAACTGAACTTTTGCTAGTTGTCAGGTCTCGTGGACCTACCTAGACTTCCCACCAGATATCAAGTCACTCCTTGACCTATTTAGACTTCTACACCAGATATCAGGTCCTTCATACCTAACTGGATTTCAACCTAGTGTCGGACCCGTCAAGTCCTGCATACTTGGTTGAAAGATTAGATCACACCACACCTAACTTGAATCGTTTATCATTAATCAAAATCTAGATTTGATCATTGGTGCCAACTTCATCAATACAGTATTCACCCAAGCTCATGTTGTGTATCTTAGGTCTTGCAAAGCTTGTCAATCCAATAAAAAAAATATTTAACTTACAAAACAGAGTTAGCACAAATTATAAGTATTATTAATTAGAACATTCTTATCAAGACCATGATCTAGTCATGGTTCTCAGCTTAGACATCCAAAATGACTCTAAGTTGTACCAACGCCTATTGTTCCCTTAAACGGAAACACGTCCTCACTGGGTCACTATCCTTCAGTGATTTACCTCACTTATCATGTGTCGTCCTTGAGTTGCCTTTTGATCCACCGAGTCTTTCTGTCAGTTATCAGATCTGCAAACCTAACTATATTTTGGCTAGTTGTCAAGTCATACGGACCTAGGAGAACTTTCCACCAACTATCATGTCTGTAGATCTAGCTAGATTTCAACCTGGTATCAAATCCTCTAGATCTGTTAATTTTTGCATACTTTGTAAAAATATCAAATCACATAGAACTTAACTTTAACCCTTTGTCATTTACGAAAATATAAGTTTGATAATTGAAACTTACTGTACCAATACAACACACCCCCGGTTTAGCGTTTAAGCGAAAGATAAAATGGAAATAGTATATGATCCTGTCCGGAAACTAAGTTAGATGCACCACCGGGTGAGGTGGATGGAATGTTGACTGAGTCGCGATGTCCCAGACGGGGGTGTGCTGAGATGGCTTATGTGTTGACCAAGTCATCAGAAATCCTCTGGTCAACACTACCTGCAACCAACGACTGGTTACCCCGGTCCTTGGTATCCCGAGGCTCG
This sequence comes from Zingiber officinale, assembly GCF_018446385.1. Classification (NCBI taxonomy): domain Eukaryota; kingdom Viridiplantae; phylum Streptophyta; class Magnoliopsida; order Zingiberales; family Zingiberaceae; genus Zingiber; species Zingiber officinale. The sequence continues at coordinate 127,017,517 of NC_055996.1, forward strand.
AGGCAGATCCAACGAATATATAAGTAACCGATTAATACTAGAATAATAAAATGAATGAGGAGTGAGTACGAGAACGTACCCTGGCCCGGGGGGCTCCCTCGGATGGGACGTTGCTCGAGTGGTCGTGACCCAGAAGAGCAGACTCTGAGTCGGATGAAAAGCTGGATCTGACGAAGTGGAGCCGAACGCGGCATGGAGCCAGAAGCGGCGGCACGAACCCGAATGTGACCTCCGCACGCAGGTCGAGCTATGACATCGACACGCGGGTCGGGATAATACATTGGCACGTAGGTCGGGATACAATGATGACATGAAGGTCGGAAATGATATCGGCACACAGGCCGAGATATGACACACAACCCAAGATCTAACACACAGGTCGGACGATGCAAAGACTGGAACATAACCACGGCTCAAGGGTCGGAACACAACCATGACACAGAGCTAGAACAACGGTGGCCCAATGGTCTGAGCAGTGCTAAAAACTAGGGGTGATCGCGGATCGGGTTGGTTCGGTTATTGGGATAAAAAACTATCTGGCCCTACTAGATCGGATAATGTAATATCATGACCCTACATCCGGCCTTATATCCGGCGGTTATTATGTATTAAATATCCGACGGGTTGTCAGTTATTTGGATATCCGACATTATATCCAATGAAATATAAAATATAAATATAAAATAATAAAAAATAAAATATTTTAAAATGATAATAGACATTACTCATTACACGTTGTAGTAGCTAATCGTCAATAGCTGCTACAACGTGTAACAACTTATCGGCAGCAGCTACTACAACGTATAGCAGCTTATCCGCAGTAGCTACTATAACGTGTAACAACTTATCGGTAGTAGTTGCTACAAGTAGGGGTGATCGCGGATTGGGTTGGTTCGGTTATTGGGATAAAAAACTATCCGGCCCTACTAGATCGGATAATGTAATATCATGACCCTACATCCGGCCCTATATCCGGCGGATTTTATTTTTTCGGTTCGGTTTGGATCGGTATAAGCGGGTTGGTCGGTTTGGCAGGTTGACTGCTCACTGGTGTTAGACATTTTCATGTCACGTGGCACATCAAATTAATTAAAATTGAAACTCATTAAAATTAATACAAGCGTTGTAGCAACGAGTCCCAAGTCGTATTTTTCTTTCCAAGGGTAACTAATAAATGTGTGAGTATTCTAGAATTGATTCTTAGCAAATTGAGTTCTTCTTCAATTCAAACTAAAATCAGATAATGTTTATTCTTTTCTACATATCACTTTCTTCTTAACTTGATCACCTTCCTTCCAAAACCAAATGAACATCACTTAAGTGAGGATTTTTATGCATCATTGAATCAAATGGTTCAATTCCTATCTCCACAATATACAATCTCAGTAACAAGGTACACAATCAAATCTCAAGTTAAGTTTTCTACAATTAAGCTCATTCACAGTAATAGATAAACTCATAAACTCCTTAAACAGAGGTAACAATCAAAACTAAAGTTGATCCATCTTCATTTAAGCAAGATCACAAGTTCAAAGACCAAAATCAGAGCAAAGAATTACTAACTACATTACAAGAGCCTACAACTATCAGCATTAGTAGCAGAATAAACCTAACAGCACTAAGGTCAATATCAGTATCAGTATTAGGTTAATAATCCGGGTTTGAAAGCAAGAATTCGAAATCAAAAACATAAAATCTCAACAGAAATTGAAATTGCAAAGGTAGGTATCAGATCTGAAGATCTGAGCAAAGTTTGAACACAATTCAAAGACAAGATAAAGAAAAACAAAACCTAAACATTCCACAAACCAAATCGGAACAAATCTTCTCCACTTTGCCGAAACAAAGGTGCTCTCGGAAACCTCCCCTCAAACACCCAACAAGCAATCTCCAAGCGCTCTACTATCACCAGATAACGTTCATAGCTATTGGAAACCTCCCCTCAAGCTCGCATCTGACTGGTATCACCATCAACCGAAGAAAACAGAGCTTGACTCTGAGAATGCGCAAATCAAATCGATCGGCCAAATCTATCCAATGTAGGTGCAGAATGGGATGCGGAAAAGGTAAAAAAACTCCAAGAAACCTCCCTCGAAGCTCTGGTGGATGCGAAGATCACTGATCGGAAACCTCCCCGATCGGCAATGTGGCGGTGGACAGAATCAAGGTGCGGCTGAGAAACCTCCCTCGGCTACTCTCTGATCGCCGGAAGATGAACGCCGAAGCTTGATGATCGTCGTCGGAGAAGAAGCTAAGCTCACAGATCTGGAATCGGAGAATGGGAGTCTCGGCGTCGCGCGACGAAGATGATGGCACTGTAGCAAAATATCTTGAACCGAGCTCAGGGAAGCACTGTAGCTTCTCAAACGTTTTAAACCTCTCCTCATCTGATCGGACGGTCCAGATTGACTTGGGCTCAATCAATGGTTGGATCATCTCGGATCTGAATCAAAACTTTCGGATCTTCATCAATGGACTGGATCTGCTCTTCCTTAGGTCGGATGGACCAAATGCTTGACGGATGGCTCAGATCTGCTTGATTGTAGATGAACGGTCCAAAACACTCCAAGGCTTGATCGACTTGATTAACCCTTGATTTGATCGAGTCTATGACCCTTTTGATGCCTACAAAATAACAAACAAATATTAGCATCAAATTAAGTCATAATAACATAATTTGTAATTTAGTCCAAAATTGATACAATGTATAAAAATGTAGTGTAAATATGAGTTCTATATATGAAAACTACATCAAACCATGATTATATGAATGAGAATAGTATAGTAAAATCATGGTTATCAAATTCCCCCACACTTACTCTTGAACGTCTCGTGAAAGTCAAGAAAAACTAAAAATCATCTCCACACAAATTCCCTAGCAATATCTAAAAGATAGTAAAAAGAATTTAACTAAGATCATCTTAAAAATCACAAACATTCATGAATACAATCCAAACAATAATCAGTACGTATGGTAGTTTCAATCCAAATGAAAAATTAAGCAAGTTGCAATCTCACAAGGTGTTCACCTATTCTATCTCTCACACTCAAACATATGTATAAGTGGAGCTCACTCAATGTCACTCACAACATTTCACTACCATAAGCTTACTTATTTTCTAATTCTCCACCACTATAAACATAGCATACATGAATCAAAAGGATTTAATCATGAAGAATTGAAATGGAAGCAAAAAGAGCAATTGAAATGAATGTAGTAGCAAAAGAAAATGCATTAATGAAGAAAATGAGAAGATGAGACTATTGGAGGAATATACTTGATGAGTTGACCATTTTGATATGAAAAGAGTTGTATACCATTTGTCAGTACCAATTCAAAATATCAAGCTAGCCTCTCCTTCAATTTGATGGTTATCCAAAATTCTTGATACTCTTTCTCACCTTTGATACACTCTTTTGATGTGCCATTTTCAATTTTTTTTCCTTTTCACTATTTTTGCACTTTAATTTCAGCTTTTTAAAACTCAAATAATCTCACATCATGTATCCAACACCCTCCCCCACACTTAAAACATTGGCCGTCTCAGCCAAAATAAACAACAAATGCCATTTAAATGCTTGATATCCTTCTAGCCACTTTTTCCTCTTTTTCTTTTCTTTTCATTTTGCTTTCCTTTCTCTGTTTCTATAAATGTAAATGAAATTCACAACTGGATTCAACTACTGAACATGAATCAATCACTCTTGCACAATGAGGACAAACAACAACTTGAGTTACCCGTGCACATAACTCTTTGAATCAATATCATCAACTCCAAATAATTCTGAAGTCAAGCTAACACTGAAAATCAGAAGTATTTGTCCCGGATTGGTATTTCAGAAGCTTCTCAACACTGAAATATAGAAGATTGAATTCTAGTTGTTGCTATCCAGAATCAGCACATAAAACTTGCACTAAACAGCATTTTAATTCATAACAAATACTCCAAGAACCTTACCTACTTTAATCAATACAATACTTGAATCAATTTCAAACTGAACCATTCAAATATTGTAGCATTAATATCCTACTGAACAAATATTATACATCACAATTTCAGCATTTCGACACCCTAAGTTTCTGCAACTTATTCTCATAGAGTTTGCATCCTGCAGATTCAGCTTTCAAAACAACCTTTCAGAATTGATTTCTGCTATAAATGAATTACAGACCTGCATTCTGCTTAGCAACTCGTGGCACCATGTAAATAAAAAATAATTGCTGAATTCTGGTTTTTCAGATTCCAATTACAGCAAAACAACTTAAGAATCTGTAACTTCTAATGGCAAATTAGAAGAACAAAAGGAACATGGATTGTTCTAAAGCTACAATCATTATCTTTGCACAAGTAATTCACAAAATGGCACACTCTGTCTTTCTTCATTCCCTTTTCTGCTATCAAATTTACTGAACAGAATTGGACATGCCACTCTTCTTCTCTTAAACTACAGATTTTTGATAATTCTGCTAGATTATGTTAATTGAGTCTTCAAAATCTGTAATGAAATCAAAACTGCAGAATTAGCTTCCTGAATTACAACTCAAAACAACTCATCTTACGAATTCCTTAGTTACAAGCACTTCACCATATTCAGGAATTTGGAAGAACACCTAGACTGAGTGACTTTGATCAGATATTCTCATTTCAATCTGAATTTTCTGCTGTTAATTTCCCTTGCTCTATACCCATGAACCTTAGTGTCATTGATCACCTACATCGGCCTATCTTCAGCAATTCCTCAATTCTGAATTCTAGAAACAATCTGTCAATGAGAAGACAAGAAATTTACTTGAGTTTTGTCATGTTCAAAAAGCTACACAAACCTTCAATAACCCAACCTCTTATTACAATTAGCACAAAACACCATCAGTTGATACATATTTTTCCACAGTTCATTTATTGATTTCTGCACCTGACATAATGAATATCAGTTTGTTGCTTATTACAGCCATTACAATTCTTTAAACCACTCCATAGATTCAATTCTCTAACTTGTTGTAACTCATTTCCGAAGTAGACACATCAAGTTGCAACTTCAAGAAATTTCAGTGATTACTATAGCTTCATGAGCAATTGCAACCAATCCAACTTACTTCAGTTTCAAAATTTGGAAAGCCACCTTGAACATAGAATCCATTAGCACTAAACATGCACTTATTGGTACACGACTGAGATTGAACCTTAACTAAACAAAAGCTTGGTACAATTAGTTTCAGCATTCAACTTCCAATGTTAGTTACAGAACTCTTATTCTGATTAAAACCATGTAACAAATTCAGCATTTCAGTAATCCGAACAAAGCATAAAGTAATAGCAATAAGCCTGAAAACAAGGGAACCAACAGTATGAGCTCGATACTAAATTGGCACAAATTCAACTTCCAATTCATAGTTTCCTTAACAGCGGCAACAACAATGAAAGAAGAGTTTAGTAGCTTAATTGTCTTAATTCATCTTCTTTGCACCACCGTCCCGATGCTCAAAAATTCCAGCAAACTATTATCATCAATTAAAAAAAAAATTCTTTACAGCTTCGATCTTGACAAATTCGATTTTAATGTCTCCATCAGCATTGTTACAGAATCTTCAACCACATCGAGACAAAAACAGTCTATGCTTCTGTTCAACTTGTAAGATTTCTGAATCCTAGCACACCATTTCACTTAATTCCCAAAGAATTTAAGGTTGAACTTAATACCATATGTAACTGAATCTAGATAACAAATCTGATACAGAAATCTGACCCTTATGAAGGAACAAATGGAATTCTTGTATCATTGACAAACTCACATGCAGTGCTGTTGATTCCAGTTTGTTGGAACTTTTTACTTGATTACTGCTTGTTCTGCCTTTACTGCTTCTTCTGCTTAATCAGAACCTCAGTTTACAACTCTAAGAACCCATCATCGGCATATTAGATCTATGACAGTTTCTTCCTTTAGATATGTCGGCAGATTGCCATTTAAGTTCCCTGAACTCCTCAGTTTCAGCAGCTTAAAATTAACATGATCTCAACCTTCATACAACCAATTGAAAAACAGAATGTGCAGAGACGAAATCCACAATTCCAACACACCTTGTTCAAAAATCAGTTCTATTGATAGCTTTGAAACTTGAAAATCATTTGTCAATGAGAAATAAAGGTCTTCATTGGCCATGCTATGCATCACTGTCTTGTTGCTCAAAAATTCCAGCAAACAGGAACTCAAGTCCAAGTCATGACTAGTTTGAGACAGCACATGCTACTACAGCTTATTCTTTCCAATTCCAGAAATTTGACTTCAGAATTTCAGCAATACAAGTTTATTTCTATAACTCACAGTTTTTCAGATGCATATTTTCATATGTGTAGATGATTTTTTTCTTACTTCAGCCTATCACAGATTTGCTTCATAATTTAAAATCTCAAAATCCAAATCAATTGTAGCTTGCTCTAGACATGAAAAAACTCAAGATAAGGATACATTTATCATACAATCTTAAGATCACTTCATTCATAACACGATTTCAGCATTTTTCTTCTTCAAAACAGTGGAAACTCCATCATTGGCTTGATTTTTAATCCCATCCATTAACAAATGAATTCAAACATTTACTAGCTCTATACATCTCCCCCACACTTAAAACTTTGTCATCTTGCACAATCTAACTCATCAAGAATTCAACCAACACTCTCAATTAAAACATGCCAAGCAAAGATGATCAAAGGTTAAAATGCTAGATGAGAATATATAAAGAAACTTGTGAGGAAAGGAATTGGAAAGTACGAAGGGAAACAAAATTGACAAAATCCTCAATTTCCATGCACACATATGCTATTGTAACTTTGAAAAGAAGCAAAGCAAGTTCTAGAGTTCAATTGCTATGAGTACATGCCACACAAAGAATACAATAGTGTTTAGGCTTAAAGTGGTCCTCTCTAGGTATTTTTTATAATGCAATCAAGCTCAATTAATCAAATTGACATCTACCACCAAATTAACCAATATCATGCAAGAAAAACATCCAATCATGTCACATGACCTAAATTGATGATCAAATTTAAAAAACTTTTACCATCTTAAAAGTATTACCTAAGGAAATTCCCATGAAGGATTTTATTCAAAATAGCATGCTATGTAACTAAACAAAATGCAAAGTATAGAAATAAAGTGTGGAAGTAAAATGCAAATATAGGAAAATGAAACTAAAGAAATGTATAAAAGAAATTTATTAACAAAACATAAATTAAAATGCAAAAGAAAGCAATATTGGAACCAACTCCCCTTTCATTCCCGGTGGTTGAAGAAGATTTAGAAGTAAAATCCAACCCGGAAGTAGAGGAATAGTGATTCCAATCAAATTCTTTTTATTCTTCATTTTTTCCTTGAAAATTCTTTCTGGAGGTCTGAGTCGGTTCAGTTCAAGCATCCACTCTGGGAGCTTGTGTTCTCCTACAACATTATTAAAAGACAGCACCTCCCACACACACGTGGGATAAGAAGGAAATAGGAGAATATTAGTGTGGGTATAAAATATATCAATAAATAAATCACATCTAATAAAATCAACAATTGGTACCTCAATTAAATTTTCTGATAAATCACAAGAAATACTCACCTTGTTGTGTTGAAAGGTACCTGGAGTGGTGATTGTTACCTCCTCTTCATCATGATATGGCTCAAACTGTGGTTCTCGTGAATGTACATCCTCATGTAGTGATTCTTGGGTGCTTTGCTCCGTAGCACAAGTCCCTACACTTACATCTTTAATTCTTGGTGGTTCTTGAGGTAATGCTTCCAGTAAGCAATCCCCTACACTTAGATCATCTTCAAAAATATGTTCAGAACCTGAATCACTAATAACATCTTCAACAACAATATCAGTAGGATCAGAAATTTGCATAATCACATAATCATCACAAAAGATACTAGAAAAATTATGCGAATCAATGGAAGTAGGGTCAGGCCTGACAGAATCGCTACTTTCCATCTCTCCACTGGAATTTCGTGCTTGCAGTTGATTGATGGATGATGCAATCTGATCTAACTGATTCTGTATGTTCTGTATCCTTGAAAATTGTTGCTCTTTATGCTCATTCATTTGTTGCATGATCTCCTTGAGTTTCCATGTTGACTCATCCAACTGAGGGTCATTTTGTTGAAAATATTGTGGCATAAAATTTGTTGAAACCTCTTGAAATCCATATGAACTCTGGTAGATAGGATATGGCTCAATAAATGGTCCTTGTGCACTTTCATACCTGAAACATGAATTATCCACCCAATTAGCATTAAAACCATTTGAAAATGACTCATACCTATTTTGTTGATCCAAATTTGAGTAAAACTGATACTCAGGTTGAAAACACTGATAATTCTCCATTCCACCTCCAAAATTATGAAAATATGGATCCATGCTTAAGAAATCTCCTATTCTTCACTTCAACACTAGAACAAATTGTTAGAAGACTCAAGAGCATAAAGTTTCAATCACATGAAAACATGAACAGTAAAAGCATTTAATAATTCAAGAACAAACCAACATGAAAATACAAAGAGAATAAGCAATCAAATCAATCAACATGCTAACAAATAAAATCACTCAATGATCAATCTAAAATAAACACACATTGCTAGTTATGTTCCCCGGCAACGGCGCCAAAATTTGGTGTTAGCCATTTTCATGTCACGTGGCACATCAAATTAATTAAAATTGAAACTCATTAAAATTAATACAAGCGTTGTAGCAACGAGTCCCAAGTCGTATTTTTCTTTCCAAGGGTAACTAATAAATGTGTGAGTATTCTAGAATTGATTCACTTAGCAAATTGAGTTCTTCTTCAATTCAAACTAAAATCAGATAAGGTTTATTCTTTTCTACATATCACTTTCTTCTTAACTTGATCACCTTCCTTCCAAAACCAAATGAACATCACTTAAGTGAGGATTTTTATGCATCATTGAATCAAATGGTTCAATTCCTATCTCCACAATATACAATCTTAGTAACAAGGTACACAATTAAATCTCAAGTTAAGTTTTCTACAATTAAGCTCATTCACAGTAATAGATAAACTCATAAACTCCTTAAACAGAGGTAACAATCAAAACTAAAGTTGATCCATCTTCATTTAAGCAAGATCACAAGTTCAAAGACCAAAATCAGAGCAAAGAATTACTAACTACATTACAAGAGCCTACAACTATCAGCATTAGTAGCAGAATAAACCTAACAGCACTAAGGTCAATATCAGTATCAGTATCAGGTTAATAATCCGGGTTTGAAAGCAAGAATTCGGAATCAAAAACATAAAATCTCAACAGAAATTGAAATTGCAAAGGTAGGTATCAGATCTGAAGATCTGAGCAAAGTTTGAACACAATTCAAAGACAAGATAAAGAAAAACAAAACCTAAACATTCCACAAACCAAATCGGAACAAATCTTCTCCACTTTGCCGAAACAAAGGTGCTCTCGGAAACCTCCCCTCAAACACCCAACAAGCAATCTCCAAGCGCTCTACTATCACCAGATAACGTTCATAGCTATTGGAAACCTCCCCTCAAGCTCGCATCTGACTGGTATCGCCATCAACCGAAGAAAACAGAGCTTGACTCTGAGAATGCACAAATCAGATCGATCGGCCAAATCTATCCAATGTAGCTGCGGAATGGGATGCGGAAAAGGTACAAAAACTCCAAGAAACCTCCCTCGAAGCTCTGGTGGATGCGAAGATCACTGATCGGAAACCTCCCCGATCGGCAATGTGGCGGTGGACAGAATCAAGGCGCGGCTGAGAAACCTCCCTCGGCTGCTCTCTGATCGCCGGAAGATGAACGCCGAAGCTTGATGATCGTCGTCGGAGAAGAAGCTAAGCTCACGGATCTGGAATCGGAGAATGGGAGTCTCGGCGTCGCGCGACGAAGATGATGGCACTGTAGCAAAATATCTTGAACTGAGCTCAGGGAAGCACTATAGCTTCTCAAACGTTTTAAACCTCTCCTCATCTGATCGGACGGTCCAGATTGACTTGGGCTTGATCAACGGTTGGATCATCTCGGATCTGAATCAAAACTTCCGGATCTTCATCAATGGACTAGATCTGCTCCTCCTTAGGTCGGATGGACCAGATGCTTGACGGATGGCTCAGATCTGCTTAATTGTAGATGAACGGTACAAAACACTCCAAGGCTTGATCGACTTGATTAACCCTTGATTTGAGCCCAAGTGTGGTCTGATTTGATTGAGTCTATGACCCTTTTGATGCCTACAAAATAACAAACAAATATTAGCATCAAATTAAGCCATAATAACATAATTTGCAATTTAGTCCAAAATTGATACAATGTATAAAAATATAGTATAAATATGGGTTCTATATATGAAAACTACATCAAACCATGATTATATGAATGAGAATAGTATAGTAAAATCATGGTTATCACTCACCCCTACTAAAAACATACGTCAACATGGATCAGATACCAAATCAACGTAGGCGATGTATGACCGCGCGGATTGAAGGCGCGACGGTGGGGGGACGATTGCGGCTAGGAGGTCGTCTGCAACGATGGGACCCGGCTACGACTCGGGACAGATTTTGTGCTGTCATGGTCGATGGAGATAAGGGCGTCGGTAAGGAGGGAGAGGGAGCAGAGCTTGGCTGCTAGATACGATGGTGTCTCAGCCGCAGCACGCACGTTGTCGCCAGGCATCGCTTCCCATGGCGACAGTGGCGGCAGCGCCCGCGAGGTTTTGGCGGAGGCAGGAATGAAGGGGAATAATCCCCTCTCTCGGTAGCGGAGGAGCAAAACGATCTAGCCTCGGATGTCGCCGGCGTCGAAGGCAATGAAGGTGGCTGCTCCCCCCTCTCCTTGGTCACAGCGGTGGAATCCCCCCTGTGGCGGCGGAGCAAGACACGGAGGAGAAGCGGAAGAGGACTGTGTATTAGATTTCTGGCGGGATGAGGGAGAGAGGAGCTGCCGACGTCAGAGGTGGCGGTGCGAGAGGGAGAAGAAGATCCTCGCTTGGTTCGTGGTGGCAGCGGCAGAGAAACACACGAATAAGAAGAAGGAGGTCATCGGTGGCGGCCGTCGCTCGAGGGTGGCGGCGAAATTGGGAGCAGAGGTGGCGGTGCGGTGCACACACAAAGCAGGAAATCCCCCCCCCCCCCTTCCTCACCTTAAAACCCTACACATTAAAAGGACAAAAATGCCCCTCTCCTCTTAATTCCCCTTTTGCCCTATATCCATATCCGTATCACAAGCCTCCCCTTCAAGTCTAGTCGAAGGAGACGCGAGTCTGATTGACTAGACCCAGCCAAACGGAAAGCGAAATCCATCCTAAATGCAGAGCCCGATCGCTGGACTTGCCGTATAACACCAAACGAAGAACGACGAACAGCAAGCACCTAGCAGAGCAACGAGTGAGGTGCGAACGATGAGTGCCAGGCAAAGTGACGAAAGGATGTGGGAGCGATGAATGAGGAGTGTCGACCAGGCCATAGAGAAAATATCGAGCGAATCGAAAGATGACGAGCAAAGGGTTCCGAGGGCACGACTGAAAAAATGTTGACCGAGTGACAGTAAATCGCAACCGAAAAAAATGTCGACCGAGCGACGATAAATCGTGATCGAACAATTGAATAATGCCGACCTGGTAATCAAAAAATACTGACCTGGCAATCGAAAAATGTTGAGCGAGTTGAAAGACGATGGGCGAACGGAATCAAACGCGCGACCGAGAAAATGTCGACCGAACGACAGTAAATCACGACCGAGCAATCGAATAATGCCGACCTTGCAATAAAAAAATGTTGACTAGGCAGTCAAAAAAATGTCGAACGGGTCAAAAGATGATGGGTGAGCGGTATCAAACGCGCGACTGAGAAAATGACGACCGAGCGATAGTAAATCATGATCGAGCAATCGAATAATGCAGACCTGGCGATCGAAAAATGTTGACCAGGCAGTCGAAAAAACGTCGAACGGGTCGAAAGAAGATGGGAGAGCGGTATCAAACGCGCGACCGAGAAAATGTAGACCGAGCGAGAGTAAATCGTGACCGGCCAATCGCATAATGTAGACCTGGTGATCGAAAAATGCTAACCAAGTAGTCGAAAAAATGCCGAATGGGTCGAAAGATGATGGGCTAGCGGTATCAAACGCGCGATTGAGAAAATATTGACCGAGAGACAGTAAATCACGATCGGGCAATAGGAGAATGTTGGACGAGCAAAACTGTGAGTGTGATCGAGAAACATGCCGACCGATGCAAAGCGAACAACTTAGCAGATGGTCAAGTGATACTACTTGGTCGACTAAGAGAAGGTCGATCTGTGATCGGAAGAATGCCAAGTGGGCACGAAGCCTGTGCGCTGGATAGACATAGAGCCTGAGACCAAATGAGAATGGGAGCAGAGCCCGTGGATCGAGCGCGAATGGGAGTAGAACCATCAGGCGGTTATGCGAATGCCAAGTAAGGAGAAAAGTGGGTACCGACCGAGCAGTAAATGCGAGGCAAAGTAATGAGTGAGACGCGAGGGATGAGTTTCGGGCAAATCGGAAAGTGAGTCAAGAGCGGTGAGTGCCGGGCATAACGGCGAGTGAGTCGTGAACGATGAGTGCCAGGCAGAGCAGCGATTGGGACGTGAATGGTGAGTGTCGGGCAAAGCGGTGAGTGAGCCGCGAACGATGAGTGTCGGGCAGAGTGGCGATTGGGATGCGAATGGTGAGTGTCGGGCAGAGCGGTGAGTGAGTTGCGAACGATGAGTGGTGGGCAGAGAGACGAGTGGAGTGTGATGAGTGTCGTGCAGAGCGGCGAGTGAGTGGTGAGCGTCGACCAAGAGGTCATGGGTTGTGAGAGCAATCTCAATTATAACTCGCGCTGGGGTGAGAGTCTGGAATCCCAACCGAGAGGTCGTTGGTCATGAGAGCAATCTCACTTATAACTCGTGCTGGGGTGAGAGTCTGGAATCCTGACTGAAAGGTCGTTGGTCGTGAGAGCAAGCTCACTTATAACTCGCGCTGGAACGAGAGTCTGGAATCCCGACCGAGAGGTCGTTGGTCGTGAGAGCAAGCTCACTTATAACTCATGCTGGGACAAGAATCTGGAATCCCGACCGAGAGGTCGTTGGTCGTGAGAGCAAGCTCACTTATAACTCGTGCTAGGATGAGAGTCTGGAATCCCGATCGAGAGGTCGTTGGTCGTGAGAGTAAGCTCACTTATAACTTGCACTGGGGCGAGAGTCTGGAACATAGACTGGGAGATCTTTGGTCGTGAGAGCATGCTCACTTATAACTCGCGCTGGGGTGAGAGTCTGGAACACCAAACGGGAGGTCATTGGTCTTGAGAGCAAGCTCACTTATAACTCGCGCTGGGGCGAGAGTCTGGAACACCAACCGAGAGGTCATTGGTCGTGAGAGCAAGCCCACTTATAACTCGCGCTGGGGCAAGAGTCTGGAGGCGTGAGAGCATGCTCAATTATAACTCGCACTGGGGAGAGAGTATGGAATCTTGACCAATAGGTGATCTGGAGGCCTAACCAATACTTGATCTGGAGACCTGACCAGGAATTGATCTGGAGGTCTGACCAAGACTTGGTCTGGAGACCTGACTAGAAATTGATTTGGAGGTCTGACTAGGACTTGATCTTGAAACCTGACCAGGAAGCAATATGGAGGCCTGATTAAGAAGCAATCTGGAGGCCTAACCAAGACTTGATTTGGAGACCTGACCAGGAATTAATCCGGAGGTCTGACTAGGACTTGATTTGGATACTTGACCAGGAATTGATCTGGAGGTCTGACCAGGACTTGATCTGGAAACCTACCAGGAAGTAATCTAGAGGTCTGACCAAGAAGTAATCTGGAGGTCTGACCAAGAAGCAATCTAGAGGCCTGACCATGAATTGGTCTGGAAGCCCGACCGAGAGATCGTTAGCGATGCTCCGATCCGAGACCGATGCTGATACTCTGGTCTGAGACCAGTGGCGATAGCTCGACCCCGAATGGGGGAGGGAAAGCCCTGAAATCCATAGAAGTGGAGCCCGTAGCAATACGAGGGAGGAGAACCTTTATCATACCTGACCAAGGAGTGGTGTCGACCGGATGAGGATCTGTCTCGATCCCTCAACTCCAAAATGTATGTGAAGCCAGGGAGAGAAATAGTGTCGATCCCGTGACTCCCAAATGTACGTGGAGTCCGGGAGAGAATAATCCTGAGCCCTGACCGTCAAAAGGGGTGAAGCTCATAGCAATATAAGGGAGTAGAGTCCGTAGCAAGAGAAGGAAGCAAAGCACCGTAGGTGAAGGGAGTAGGGCCTGTAGTCGTAAGTGGTTGCAAAACAGGTGGAGGATGCAGAGCGTATAGTAGTAATAGAATGAAGCGCCTATAGCAGTAAAAGGATGCAGAGCCCCATAGTAAAGAGTGCAGAGCATGTAGCAGTAAGAGGATGCAGAGCCTCACAGAGCCTGTAGCAATAAGAGGATGCAGAGCCTCATGCTGAAGGGTGCAGAGCCTAAACACACCTGATCGGGGAGTTGAGCCCCTGGTCCTTGATCGGAGAGTAAGGCCCCTAGCCTGTAATCAAAGAGCGAGTCACTGATCGGGAAGCTGTACTGCAAGTCACTGATCAGGAAGTTGTGTCCCTAGTGTATGAGTGGGAAACTGTGCCCCTAATATCTGATCGGGGAGCTGGGCCCCTAGTGTCCGATCAAAAATCGAAGGCCCTGGCCTTTGATCAAGGAACTAGGATCTTACTCTCTTATCAGGGAGCTATAGCAGCTCCTATAACCGCAAAAAGAGAGCAGAGCCCGTAGCGTATCTGATCGAGAAGTTGTGCCAACCGATTAAGGGTTGGTCTCGATCCCTTGACTCCCGAATACCCGTGGAGTCAAGGGAAAAATATAATGAAAAAACTAACCTGTCAGCCAGCTGAAGCTCCAACTTAATCTCTCGGCTCCCGAATACCCATGGAGCGAGGAGAGAAGATAATAAGTTCGTAGAAATCCTCCAGGACTATGATAATGGGAGAGAACCTCCCGACATCGTCTGTCTTCACGTTCCAGAACAGGTGGAGAAGATTTCTACAGACGGCGCTAAATTGATCCTGTCCGGAAATTGAGTCAGAGGGACCATCGGGTGAGGTGGATGGAATATTGACTGAGTCGCGATGCCCCGGAGGGGGGGTGTGTTGAAATGGCTTATGTGTTGACCAAGTCGTCAGAAGTCCTCTGGTCAACACTACCTGTAACCCAACGACTGGGTTGTCTTGGTCCCTGGTACCCCGAAGCTCGAGGCAGATCCAACGAATATATAAATAACCGATTAATACTAGAATAATAAAATGAATGAAGAGTGAGTACGAGAGCGTACCCTAGCCCAGGGGGACACTCTCGGATGGGATGCTGCTCGAGTGGTCGTGACCCGGAAGAGCAGACTCCGAGTCGGATGAAGAGCTGGATCTGATGAAGTAGAGTCGAAGGCGGCATGGAGCTAGAAGCGACGGCACGAACCCGGATGTGACCTTGGCACGCAGGCCGGGATAATACAGCGGCACGCAAACCAGGATACAATGATGACACGAAGGTCAGAACATGATATCGACACGCAGGCCAAGATATGGCACACAACCCAGGATCTGACACACAGGTCGGACTGTGTAAAGACCGAAGCATAGTCAGACTCAAGGGCTAGAACACAACCATGACACAGAGTCATAACAACGGTGGCCCAATGGTTTGAGCAGTGCTAAAAATATACGTCAACATGGATCAGATACCAAATCAGCATAGGTGATGTATGACCGCGCAGATCGAAGGCGCGACGGTGGGGGGACGGCTGTGACTCGGAGGCAGTCTACGACGATGGGACCCGGCTACGGCTCGGGGCAGATTTTGTGCTGTCATGGTCGACGGAGAAAAGGGCGCCGATAAGGAGGGAGAGGGAGTAGAGCTTGGTTGCTGGATACGATGGTGGCTCGACTGCAGCCACCCACGTTGTCGCCAGTAAGGCGTAGCTAGTACTGGGTTGCACTGGGCTCTAGCTCAGTGCAGCCCAGCAACTTTTAACACACTAATCCCTATTGTTTTTTCGCCGCCCAGTGCAGCTCCACATCGAGCCCAGTGCAGCAGGCGCTAAACCCTAAACCAAGTCATTTTTTTCGCCGCCCTCCTCCTCTGGCACGAAGTACACATCGAGGTTGTGAACGTCGCCACCTTCAGCGCATCATCTCCTTCTTCAGCCATCGGTTCTCCTCACTCAGCCACTTGCAATAGCTTTTCAAGCACGGGTAAGTCACGTAAGTGGTAATCTCCATCTACATCTTCTTCATC
Source organism: Zingiber officinale (assembly GCF_018446385.1). NCBI lineage: Eukaryota > Viridiplantae > Streptophyta > Magnoliopsida > Zingiberales > Zingiberaceae > Zingiber > Zingiber officinale. The sequence continues at coordinate 127,033,833 of NC_055996.1, forward strand.
TTCTTCGTCCTTCATCAAAATCCAACCTTTCCAGTTTCCATCAATTTTGCCTATTTCTCTCCTTTTTTTCCCCTCTCCAAATCAATCGAAATAGGGAGACAAGAAAATGAATTGGGTTGCACCTCACCTGGCTCTCCTGTTTTGCAGATGAGCAGATTTGCAGCTATTTCCATTTTTCCTTTTTAATGGTTTGTGATTGTTGTAATTGAATTCTTTGTCAATCGGCCAAGTCCTGCTTTTGAGACTACAATCTCCAACCATTTAAACAACAATTAGAAACTCAAATTCAATAATAAAAAAAGAAAATATTTTTAACACGTTTTATTTCTTTGGATGAGTTTAAGGGGCTTAGATTACTTCTAAATTCCCACATTTGTGTTCTTTTTAAGTCCTTTATTTTTGTTTTTGATTTTAGGTATTTCAAGTTTCATCTTAGCACAGGCAGTGGACTTCTCTTTATCTTGAAGTGATAAATCACAGGTAATTTTAAATTTTTAGTTGTGATTTTATTTGAAATGATTTGAATTTTAAAATTATCGAAAAATTATGGTTCTAATACTTGGGAATGTTGTGATATTATAAATTGATTTATTATTGTGATTGAGTTTGTTTTAAAATGAATAATATGATTGAGTTTGTTATAATTGATTGGTAGTTAGTTTTTTTTTTCTTAAGTTATAAATAATTAATTTGTAGTTGTTTTTTCCTTAGGTTATAAATGGAATACCAACAACCTTCAAATAAAAAGCCAAAAACATTACTGTCATTTTTTAGGAAAAGAAATGACCAATCTGAATATGATAATCAATTGCAATGTGATATACCTATTAGACCAACAGTTGGATCCTCGACTTCTGATTTACAGTCTTCTTCTGTATCTAGGCCAATAGAACAAAGAGAAGAAAATTTTGATATTTCTTCTATTGAACGAGATCCAAGATTGCGAAAATTGATTTGTGAATACTCTGTTAATGAGCGGGATGAGATTAGAAGAGCATATATCAAAGCATGGCCTTATCAACCCAAACTTGTTGAGTATCCAAGAACAAAAATTGGAAAGCAAAATCGTCAATTTCAATATATTTGGTTTAAACAATTTCCTTGGCTAGAATATTCACCTTCAAAGGACAAAGCATATTGTTTTCTATGCTTTCTTTTTTAGAATATAAGTAATCCAATGGCTCATTCTGCACTTGTTTCTAAAGGGTTTAACAGTTGGAAGAGAGTTAATGATGGGGAAAAATGTGCATTTCTTATTCATGTTAGTTCATTGTCTTCATCACATAATAGATTTGTGAAATGCGTTCAGGATTTGATGAAACCAAAGTAAATTATTGACAAAGTGAGGAATGTTCAATCTATGGAAGAAATTATAAAGAATATGTTGCATCTAAAGGCAATAATTGAAGGCTTATTATGGCTTGCAACTCAAGGATGTTCTTTTAGAGGTCATGATGAATCAGAGAGTTCCTTAAATCATGGAAATTTTATTGAATTTTTGAAATTTTAAGCACATTTAAATGATGAAATTGCAAAAGTTGTGTTACATAATACTCCGCAAAATGCTAAATACACTTCTCCGCAAATTCAAAAGGAAATATTTCATATTCTTGCTAATAAAGTGAGAACAATGATTCGAGATGAATTGGGAGATGCCAAGTTTTGTATTCTTATTGATGAAGCTCAAGATGAATCTAAAAAAGAGCAAATGTGCCTTTTTTTTTTAAAAAGATTTGTTAATAGTTCTGGTTTTTTGGTGAAACGTTTCTTTGAGATTTTGAGTGTTGAGGACACAACATCGGCAAATCTTAAGAAATCAATTTCTGACATCTTTGTTCAACACAATATTCAAATTCACAATATAAGGGGGCAAGGGTATGATGGAGCAAGTAATATGCGTGGTGAATGGAATGGGCTTCAAGCATTATTTCTTAGAGATTGTCCATATGCCTATTATGTACATTGTTTTGCTCATCGTTTACAGTTAACATTGGTTGCAATTGCTAAGGGTGTGCCTTCTATTTGGCAATTTTTTTTCTTATTTGACTTCCATTGTAAACTTCGTCACCTCATCTCCTAAATGTCTTAGTGATTTACAATTTGCTCAACAAGAAGATATTACATATATGTTGGCTATTGGTGAGTGTGAGTCTGGTACATGAGCTAATCAAATTGGTATATTGCATAGACCTGGTGCTACTCGTTGGAGCTCTCATTATGATTCTGTTAGGAACTTGATAGACATGTATGCAGCAACTTGTAAGATCCTTGGAAATCTCAGTGAAAATGGACCAAATTGTATAATACGTGGGGAAACTTGTGGTTTATGCAACATAATTATGAGTTTTGAATTTGTATTTGTGTTGTTTTTTATGGAAAATATCTTAGAAACCACTGACATTCTTTGTCAAGCTCTACAAAATAAATCACAAGACATTGTGAATGCTTTAAAATTTGTCTCAACCACAAAAGTCATCCTTCTAAAATTTAGAGAAAATGGTTGGGATAAATTTTTTGAGTAAGTAAAGACTTTTTGTGAACGACATGATATTGAGATGCCTGATATGAGTTGTCGTTATAAAGTTAATCGTTATTGTCAACAACGGGATCATGTCACAGTTGAGCATCATTATCACTATGATATTTTTAATGCTGCAATAGATTTTCAAGTGATGGAACTAAATTGTAGATTCAGTGAAGCAACAATAGAACTTCTTACTCTTTGTTCAACTTTGGATCCTACTGATTCATTTAAAAATTTTAATGTGGGCGACATTTGCAAGCTTGCATCAAAATTTTATCCAGCTGATTTTACTCAACAAGAAATTCATGCTTTGAGAGCTAAATTGGAACACTATCAACTTGACATAGTTTGTGGTCGTGAGTTTCAATAAATTTCTATTCTTTCTGCATTATATAGAGAAATGATTGTGACCAAAAAGGCTGAGAGTTATGTTATGATTCAGAGATTGATTCGTCTTGTATTGACTCTTCCTATATCAACTGCAACGGCAGAGAGAACCTTTTCATCCATGAAATTTCTCAAAATGGCACGTCGCAATAAGATGGATGATGATTTACTTTCTGATTGCATGATTCTCTATATAGAATGACAATTGTCTGAGAAAATAGACTTGGAATCAGTAATAGATGAGTTTTATACTCTAAAATCTTGTCGAGCACAGCTTAAATAGATATTGAAGTATTTTGCATGAAATTTAAACTATGAAAAAGGATATTGATATATAAATGTTATATGTTTGTTAAATGTTCAATATACATGTATGCTTTATTATTATCGTAATTTAGCTCAGGGCATTTGAAGACCCTGGCTACGCCATTGGTCGCCAGGCATAGCTTCCCACGGTGGCAGCGGCGTCCGTGAGGTTTTGGCGGAGGCAAGGACGAAGGGGAACAATCCCCTCTCTCGGCGGTGGAGGAGCAAAATGATCTAGCCTTGGATGTCGCCGGCGTCGTAGGCGACGAAGGTGGCTGCTCCCCCCCTCTCACGGCGGCGGAACCCCCCCCCCCCCTGGCGGCGAAGCAAGACACGGAGGAGAAGCAGGAGAGGGTTATGTATTAGATTTCCGGTGGAATGACGGAGAGAGGAGGTGTCGGCGTGAGAGGGAGACGAAGATCCTCCCTTGGTTCGTGGTGGCGGCAATAGAGAAACACACGATGAAGAAGGAGGAGGTCGTCACTCGAGGGTGGCGGTGAAATCGGGAGTAGAGGTGGCGGCACAGTACACGTATGAAGCAGGAAATCCCCCCCCCCCCCCTCTCTTAAAACCTACACAGTGAAAAGATAAAATTACCCCTCCCTCTCCTCTTAATTCTTTTTTTTTTTTTGCTCTATATCCATATCCGTATACTAGAGGGTAGTTAGGTAATTATACTTTGGGTTGCCGGTGGGATGCGGTGAGGTGGCTTTTGTTTTAAAAAAACGAAAGAAAAAAGGTGGGGAGCCTTTATGGTTTTAAAAAAATAGGGTGCTTTTGACCAATTTATTGTTAGTCCTTCAAAATTAATAACGGGCCTTGATGAATATGTTGGGCCACAAGGCTGTGTGATCACTTATTGGATAAGAACCGCCAAAATTTTGGGGCTGTGTAGACAAGGTGCCTCTTTTTATTCGGGTAAATTATTATGAATTAATTTTTTTAAAATGAATAAGAAATCAATATTTAGCAATAAGTACTTTCAATTTGGTTTGAAACTTTTTCTCTTTAACCTCCATATTTAATTTTGAAATAAATGAATATAAACTCATTTAATTTTTGTCTCTTGAACTTAATATTCTTTCTGTGTAAGTTTTCTAAATCACTTTAATCTTTAAGTAAAACTGTTAAATTACTTTGTAAGACTAAAAATTGGAAAACAAAAAGAGGAAAACAAAAAGAGGAAAACAAATTCTAAAACAATATTAAATTATTTTCACTAATGTTTGATGAATAATTAAAGCTTTTATAGTGGGTCTTTTATAGATTACTTCGAGATTTAAACTCTTTATCAGCTAGGGAGAATATCATCGATCTATATTAAATAGGCAAGGATCAAAGAAAAAAACATAGAATTATGAGATGTTTTTTTTCTAAAAAGAGACGTTGTAAATGAAGATCTAAGCAACTAGCAACCTAAAATTCTAAGAGATTTTTCTTGGTATCAATTAAGATAACGGTTGGAATCTTAAGTTTGTTTTGATGTGATCAAATAAGTTAAGTTAGATCCTGTTGGTTTTAAACACTGTGTCCAAGTGTGCAAGAATTTAGAAGCACAGAAAGTCGAGCAAAAGACGCAACTAGCGAGAAGTACGGCACGGGAGAGAGCTGACGAACTCAGTGCATTTGAGGGACGAGGTGTTGCGGAAGAGTACACCGGCGGATGAGAAGGGCCCGTGCGATGTTTCCGAGGAATGAGAAGCTGAGGTAGAAGATTGCTCGGGGAGCAAAAGACGCAGCTAGCAAGAAGGTCGGCACGGGAGAGAGCTGACGAGCTCTGTGCGTCCGAGGGACGAAGCTGCAGAAGAGTACGCTGGCGGATGAGAAGGAAGCATGCGATGATTCTGAGGTACGAGAAGCCGGAGCGGAAGCTTGCTCGAGGAGAAAGCCGGAAGTTGGATTCAGGTGAACCCTATTCCGGATGGCCGAAATCACCCAAGCAAGCAGAGCCGGAGCAGAAGACTCAGACCGAGGTGAGCAACACCGGAGCAGAGAGTCCAGAACGGAAAAAGTCAACGGTGTTGACTTTAAAGGTCCGGGCGTCCGAAATTAGTCGGGGCGCCTGGAACCCTTCCGAGCACCCGGAATGCGATATTCACCAAATCACGTTTGACCATGATCTGTTGCGAAGGGGATAAAATTTTATTCCCTTTCAGGCACCCCAACCAAGACTATAAATATAGCCTTGGTCCAAGAAGCTACATAGAACAAGAAATATCCAATACAACACTTGTGCTTGAGTTTGTAAGAATTTAGCTTCATCATTTGTGAGCTTTGAATGTTGTAAGAGGCTTCTCCACCCAGAGAAGATTTTTAGTGCGCTTTTCATCTGTCTTGGATTAACAACCTCCCCGGCTATAACCAAGTAAATCTGTGAGCCTCATCTTTTTAGTTCTTTTATTTATTCTTATGCAAGTGTTACTTGTTGGATATTGGGGCCTTAAATGGACCAAAATGATTTTGAGGAAAGAAGCCATCAATTGTTGAAAGTCGTAATTGACTTCAAAATTGAAATCTACGATTCGCGTAGATAGATTTAGACTATTAATTTGATCAAAACCGATTAAGGGTGAATGAGAAATTAATGTTTAAAGTCGGCCCAAAATAACATTTATTATTCATTAATAAAGTGCATGGGAGAATAGTCCCACATCGGAAATTCTCGATGTGTATTCTCTACTTATTAATGAAGATGTGTTAATGGAGTTAACACAAAAATAAAAGGACAGGTGCTCCCTTAGCCCAGGGCGAGCAGGTGCTCGCACCTGTGAGCCCGCCACCCGCCACGTGCGCAATGGGCGCTTTGTAGGCGCACCTTGCACTTCGCACGTGGAACACATCTTCGATCCAGCCCAAGGAACACATCCACTCACCCAAAGGACAATCAACCTCTTCTTTCAGTATAAATAGAACTCTCCAGATGATGGAATATTCACTCAATTAACTCAATCCTCTCTTCTCTTCCTCAAGCATTCATCTCATCTTGTGCATTCAAGAGTCCAAGAAGTCTACTAGAAGGTTCGCTGGTCTCGGAAGTCGGAGTGCTACGATTCCGAGACGTTCGTCGTCGTTGTATCTTGGGAACTAATTGCAACAATCCGTTAAGCACTGTAGCGGAGCAATATCGTTTACGGAGATAGTGTCGAACACTAGCCTCGACGATCAGTTTGCATACTCCAGAAGCTACCCGGGAATAACAGTCGTAAACGATATTTCGTGCAAACTGATATGGCTACCAACGACATTCCGACGGTCGTTCCGACCGCCATTTCGACAACCATTCCGCACGGAGAAAAGCCGGAGAAATTCACCGGAACCGACTTCAAAAGATGGCAGCAGAAGATGCTGTTTTATCTAACAACGCTAAACCTTGAACGGTTTTTGCACGAAGACACGCCAGCCGCTACGGAAGGTAGTAAGGCTGCTAGCGATGCATAGTCTCACGGAGATTTTCTGTGCCGCAATTATATACTCAACGCCTTGGACAACATGTTATATAACGTATATTGTTCTCTGGAGACGGCAAAATCTTTGTGGGAAACCCTTGAGAAGAAATACAAGACCGAAAATGCTGGATTGAAGAAATTCATCGTCTGGATTTCAAGATGGTGGACTCAAAACGTCTCATCTCAAGTCCAAGATATGCAATTAATGATCTGGACGCCGAAGGCATGAAGCTGAACGAGACATTCGCAGTTGCTGCGGTAATTGAGAAGCTCCCTCCGTCATGGAAGGATTTCAAGAATTACCTAAAGCACAAGCAAAAGGAGATAGGGCTGCAAGACCTGATCCTGAGGCTACGAATAGAGGAGGATAATCGAAAGTTATCCGACTCCAGAGGAACCAAGCGGACTATAGACGAAATGTCCAACCTGGTCGAGCCGAACGCTAAAAAGCCGAAGCAGTTCAAAAAGAAGGCTCAAGCAAAGAAGTTCAAAGGCTCCTGCTACAACTGTGGAAAGGCAAGGGCACCTGTCCAAGGACTGTAGACGCCCAAAGAAGCCAACCAAGGAGCCAAAGGATGCTGCGAATCATGTCGCAACCTCTCTTGAGAACTTGGATCTCACTGCGGTTGTATTTGAAGCCAACTTGGTGGATACCAACCCGAAGCAGTGGTTCATTGATACTGGAGCAACTCGTCATATCTGTTCCGATAAGGCGATGTTCTCCAAGTTGTTAGAATGTATACTAAAAGTCTAGCTTTTGGTATAAAACATTTATCTAGAAATAAGAATCACATTGGTCAAATGTCTATATTTGTGATAAATGTAGTTGTTCAATTAATTTATATTGTAGATAACATGGTGTGTGGTGTCACACACAGAAGATCATGTTATCAGTACATTATAAATTATAAACAGTAGCTCACGACCATGATGGAAAGGAACAAACCATTGGAAGGTCGTAGTGTAATTAGGTGTTAGTTTATCTTAACTATATAATAACATGCATATATATTTGATATTTATTTCTTTAATTTATCAATGGGTGAGATTTAGTTCAATAAATCAATAAGCCCGATAAGTTGGAAAATGATATCACTTATAGTGTGTGTTGTTGATTATAGAAGGAAACTGTGGCCTAGTAATCTAGGTTGAGAATGTCCCCAAGAGGAGCTCATAAGGATTGTCATGTTAAACCCTGCAGGTGAACTTAGTCCGACATGATGATGAAGTTGAGTGGTACTACTCTTGGAGCTAGTTAATTAAGTGAGTTGTTAGTAACTTACTTAATTAGTGGACATTTGTTATCTTAAACACAGGGAGACTAACACACTCATAATAAGAAGGAGCCCAAAATGTAATTTGGGATTGGTGCGGTAGTTCAATAATAGTTCTCTAGTGGAATGAATTATTATTGATAAAATTAAGTTGTGTGTTCGGGGCGAGCACGGAATGCTTAATTTTATCGGGAGACCAAAACCAATTCCTCCTCTCGGTCCCTATCGTAGCCTCTAGTATATAGAGATTTATACCCACCGCATACCCACCTTCTTACCCATCCAATGGGGTCGGCCAAGCTAGCTTGGAACCCAAGCTAGGGCCGGCCAAGACCAAGTGGATGAGCCATGTAGGTGGTCGGCCAAAGCTTGGGTCCCAAGCTTAGGTGGCCGGCCACTAGAATATTAAAGAGGATTTTTATTAAAATTATTTCTTATGCGGATATCATGATTTTAAAAGAGAGTTTAAAAAATTAAAAATTTCCTTTTATAGCTTTCTACAAAAGATTAAGAGAAGAGATTAATCTCTTTCCTTATTTGTAGTTTAAAAGGATGGTTTTAATTTTGGTAAAACTTTCCTTATTTGTAAATCATCTACATGTTTAAAGAGAGTTTAAAATGTGAAATCTTTCCTTATTTGTTGATTAAAGGAGGATTTTAAATTTTAAGAAAACTTTCCTTTTTAACCATGTTCATGATTTAAAAGAGAGTTTAAAATTAAATATTCTCTTTTATAAGTTTCTACAAAAGATTAAGAAAAGATTTGATATCTTTCCTTATTTGTAGATTAAAAGAGATTTTAATTTATAGAGATAACTTTCTTTTTATCCACATGTTTAAAAGAAAGATTTTAATTTATTAAATTTTCTTTTTATAAACCAATCATGAAGGGATAAAATTATTGGAGAAATTTTTATAAATTTCCGAAAGCAAATAAGGAAGTTTTAATTGGTGTTTAAAATTTTATTTGCTTGGAGATATTATTTGTTATGACCGGCCATTGTAATTTGAAAAGAGAAAATTGTTTTAATTAAATAAATTTTTCTTTTCAATGGCAAAATAATTAAGGAAGTTTTTATTAAATTATCTTTATTTGCCAATACCAAGGATTATAAAAGAGGGGTAGAGGAGGCTTCAAGGCTAAGGACTCTATTCTATTTTTCTCCCTCTTTTCCTTGGTGTGGTGGTCGGCCCTTCCCTTTCTCTTCTCTCCTCTTGTTGTGGCCGAAATCTATCATCTCTTGGAGCTTGGAGGATGTGGCCGGATCAAGGAAGGAGAAGAAGGAGAGAAAGCATGCATCCCTTGGAGCTTGGTTGGTGGAAAATTCTTCATCCTTTGGAAGTTCTTATGCTTGGCCGAAACTTGAAGGAAGAAGGAAGAAGGTACCTAGGTGGTTCTCATCTTGGAAGATCGTTGCCCACACAACATCCGAGGTTAGAAGAGGAATATGGTAGAAGATCAAGAGGTCTTTCTAAAAGGTATAACTAGTAATTTTTCTTTCCGCATCATACTAGTTATTTTTTGGAAATAATACTAAATACAAGAGGCATACGATTCTAGTGTTTCGAATTTGTTTTCGATATGATGTTCTTTTGTTTTTCTTTTCCTTGTGATTTGATTGTTCTTTTCGGTTGACCTAAAGTTATTTTAGGAAATTAAATATTAGCTTTCCTTAAAAGGTTTTGTCTAGTCGGTGGTGGTTGCTCCCATATCCAAGAAGGTCATGTGCCTCACCATGTCAGTACTGGGAACCAATTTTGGAAATTAATATTTAATGGAATTAATAACTTAGGTGATTTGGATCAAACGTATTAAGTTCCGCAGGAGATCCAAGTCAAAACCTAAAAGAATAAATAGATTAAGTTTTGGATCAAACGTGTTAAGTTCCGCAGGCGATCCAAAATTTAATTTAAAAGAACACATGGTAGCTAGGAAAAGGTTCAGACCTTTGTACAAAATTTTTGTACAGTGGAACCTTTAGGTTTTCCGAGTAGCAACCAACAATTGGTATCAGAGCTAGGGTTTTGCCTCTGTGTATTTGGTATTAGTTTAATTATGCACATGTCATACATAATTTAGGCAGGTTAATAGTAGGATGTGCTAACTTTGTGGATGCAGGATCCAACTATTATGGCTTATAGTTATTATGTGTGTGATTGGACCCTTGGACATGTCAAGGGCATTTTATTGTGCGTGCATGATTGTATTATAAAATACAGCAGGAGCTGTATTTAGTTTTATTAGGATTTTATTTTTTCATCTAGTTACATGTACATTTCTTTTATGGAATATAGGATCGATGGATGTAAATTTTATTATATGTTCGATCTAGTTTACATGTACATTCCTTCGAGGAATATAGGATCGAAAAATGTAAAATTCTATTTATGTCGCGGATCGAATCTTGCAAGGCGTGGAACCTTTTGAGGATCAGAGGCGCAGTGGAACAAGGAGCAAGATGGATGCGACAACTAGACCCGGTGGCGGTGGCCAAAGATGGTAGCAGCTAGGGTTGGCGACACACGGAGGACAGCAATAGATAAAAGCCATAATAGTTGAAAATTAGTTTTTCTATTTATTGCTTTTTATGCTGTGTTGTGTGTGTTTGTTAGTATGCATGCTAAGTAGGCTAGCATAGTCAAAATTCCTCACTTTAAATAACTAAGTGGGAGAGGGATTTATTTTTAAATAAATTCCACGGTCTCCATTACTGGTTTATAAGTGATGCAACAAGCTTACGCGTTGGCTCTGAGTGCCTTCCTCCATATCGGATGAGCTTGTTTGCGGATCACTAGCTTAAACTTCCATTTGGATGACTATAGGAAGTTAATTAAGAGCGTGTGATCTTCCCCATCGGAAAGGACACAATCTTATTAACGGACTTAGTGTCAAGTAATGGTATACACTTAGACACGTCTAATAGTATCCTCCCCATCGGAGTCACTGCTATTATTTGTGTGACCGAAGAAAACCAACTATTAATTTGTCAAATAAATAAGTTGACAAGATAATAAAATTAAAAACCCTCTTACAAATGTTTGATTTTGTATACGTCCGCACTATCGTGGCATACAAAATTCACGGTGTTTGAGGTAATTTTATTTGTCATAAAAATTTATTAACAAGATAATTAATGGGTAAACCCCTCCTCTTACAAATGTTTAATTTTGTATACGTCCACACTATCGTGGCATGCAAAATTCACGGTGTTTGAGGTGTTGGAGAATTTAAATAATATTGTTTGAGGAATCAATGTTATTTTTAAATTCAAAAGTTTTGACCAAATATTTGATCAAAGAAAGATCAACTATTAATTTTATTCGTCATAAAGTAAAGTTGACGAGATAATAAAATTAATGGATAAAATCTCTTCTTTGATTTTGTATACGTCCACACTATCGTGGCATACAAAATTCATGGGGATTTTAAGGAATTGATCTTAACCAAATATTTTTGTGATTCTTATGATTTAAAATGTTTGTCAATTCCCTAGCTGTTATACTATAGAAAAGACTTAGTAGTCCCGATTGTAAAAAATTGAAAATAGGACTTGGACATTAAGGTAGTCTGTCTTTTTAGAACTAAAGAACAATATAGGTGTATTCATTAGTTGAAACATGTTTAGTGGTGTTATCTACCAGAACCTGGAGTGTAGATACAGATGCCATTAATCATGTTCGCAATTCATTGCAGGGTTCCAGGAAACCTGACAACTAAATGAAAATAAAAACACCGTTCACATGGGCACTGTTGTATAAGTAGCAGCTGTTGCAGTGTGAGAGGTTTATTCTCTAATAGGAATAAAATATGGATTATTAGAAATTGTCTTTACATACTAAGTTTAGAAAGAACCTGATTTCAGTTTCTAAACTATTATAGAATAGATATTGTGTCTATTTTGATAACAAAGTTGTTATTAAGAAAAATAGGGAAGTTATCTATTCTGGTATGTTGGTTGACAATTTATAATCCAATAACTCCCACGATGCAACAAATGGAAATTAGTAACACATCTTCTAACTTTAAGAGAAAGCAACCTTTGGAAATGAACCAATTATATCTTTGGCATCTAAAGCTAGGTTATATTAACTTAAGTAGGATTCATTGGTAGCTGATGAACTTTTGGGTTCATTAGTAGTGGAAATCTTTCCAACCTGCGAGTCTTACTTGGAAGGAAAAATAACCAAGAAGCTTTTAAGTCTAAGGGGTATAAAGTCAAAGATATGTTGAAATTGGTTCATTCTGATTTGTGTGTTCCTATGACTATCCAGACAAGAGGTAGTATTGAATATTTCGTCTATTTTATAGACAACTATTCAAGATACAAATAAATTTACTTAATGTACCGCAAGACTAAGTACTTTGATTAGTTCAAAGAGTACAAGGCTGATACGGAGAAATGTTAAAGTAAAAGTCACTATGGTAAGATCGTAGTGGCAAGTACCTCTTGGGAGAATTTAGGAGTCACTTATCAGAAGTAGGGATTCAATCCCAACTAACTGCACCTGGTACACCCCAACAGAATGGTGTAGATAAAGGAAGGTATAGGACTCTTATGGAAATAAGTAGATTGATGAGTTATTTAGAATATTACCAAAATCATTTTAAGGATATACTCTAGAAACAGAAGTGAATATAGTACCTTCCAAAGACAGAACTCTCTACTCATATAGAATTGCTGAATAGGCGTAAGCCTATTTCGAAGCATATTCGGATTCGGGTAGTCCAGCACATATGCAGAAGAGAGACAATGATAAGTTGGACAGGAATTCACTTGTTTGTGGGTTATCCTAGAGAAATGAAAGTAGGTTTATAGTCTTAAAAATCAGAAGGTCATTGTTAGCATCAATGACCGATTTTTAGAAAAAGAACTATGTAATAAACCATGTACCCATAAGAAAATTTGTTCTTAAGGAAATAATAAAAGACATGTCTAATCTAGTACCAACTGTACAAGATGAGATACCACAAGGAAACTGCAACACGTATCACAAATGATACACAATTGCAGAAAGTGTCTTGTCGTAGTGGGAGGGTTGTTAGGCAACCTAAAAGGATTCATGTTTTGGGAGAGTTTTTGAACTCGATCCCTGGAGGGCATGAACCTGATCTCCGGACATATGACGAAGCACTCCAAGATAAAGATGCAACATCTTGGCAAAGAGTAATGAATAATAGAATTAGAATATATGTATTCTAATAAAATCTGGAAGCTTGTAAAAACACCAAATGGTGTAAAAGCCTTTGGGTGTAAAAAGGTCTATAATAGGAAAAGAGGGATAGACAGGAAGGTAGAAACTTTCAAAAGCAAGGCTAGATGAAAAAGGAAACTTTTTCACTGGTAACCATGCTTAAGTTTATCCGGATTCTTTTATCTATTTGGCAAGTGGATGTCAAGACAGCATTCTTTAATGGAAGTCTTGAAGAAAGCATCCATTTAAAGCAACCAGAAGGGTTCATTGTAAAGGGCTAAGAGCATCTTGTGTGCAAGCTCAATCAGTCTATGGACTGAGGCAAAGCTTCAAGGTCTTGGAACATCTAGTTTATCAAAGTAATCCAAACCTATGGATTTATTGAGTGAACGGATAAGTCTTGTGTATACAAAAGGTGTGATGGAAACGTGGTGGTATTTCTTGTAGTATACGTAGATAACATTTTTTGTAGTTGGAAACAATATCAAAATGTTGTCAGAAGTAAGGGTATGGTTGTCCAAATAATTCGATATAAAGGACTTGGGAGAATGTATATATTTTTGAGATCAAAGTAATAAGGGATCGCAAGAAAAATATATATATATATATTTTACTTATCCCAAGCTTAATACATCGGAAAAATCCTTGCTCGTTTTTAGCATGCAAAAACTCCTAGAAAGGTTTCTTACCTTTTAAGCATGGAGTGTCTTTATCTAAAGAGATGTCTCAGATGACATCAAAGGAGATTGAGGACATGTAGGCAGTTCTTTATGCTTCGGCAGTTAGACAACCTAATGTATGCTATGCACGAGATCATAAATCTGTTTTGCCAATGGCATAGTTAGCAGATATCAAAGTAACCCTGGACAAGGACATTGGATTGCAGTAAAGCATATATTGAAGTACCTTAGAGGCACTAGAGATTATATGCTAGCTTACAAGGCAATTAATTTGGTTCCTGTAGGTTGAACGGATTTTGACTTCCAATCGGATAGGGACAATAATAAGTCGACCTCGGGGTTTTGTGTTTACTTTAGGAGGAAAAGTCATAACTATGGAAGAGTGATAAGCATAGGTGTTTTTCTGGACTCCACCATAGAAGCTGAGTATATGGCAAGCCTATGAGGTAGCCATAAAAGATGAATGACTTAATAACCTCAAGATAGACTTAGATATGATTTCTAATTTGTCCAAAGATTATTACAATTTATTGTAATAATAATGGTGCAGTAGCAAACTCGAAGAAATCATGAGTCTATAAGGCAAGTAAACACAATAGAGCGCAAGTACTACCCAATACGAGAAATTGTATAACGAGGAGAAGTTGTTGCCACCTAGATTGCATCAGATGATAACCTAAGGTCCTTAAGGCAATAGCTTTTTGAAAGGCATGAGAATCAGATGTATGGCAGCAGATATGGCAGCTTAGTCTTTTAGTATAAGTGGGAGATTGTTAAAATGTATACTAAAAGCCTAGCTTTTGGTATAAAATATTTATCTAGAAATAAGAATCACATTGGTCAAATGTCTACATTTGTGATAAATGTAGTTGTTCAATTAATTTATATTGTAGATAACATGGTGTGTGGTGTCACACACAGAAGATCATGTTATCAGTACCTTATAAATTATAAACAGTAGCTCACGACCATGATGGAAAGGAACAAACCATTGGAAGGTCGTAGTGTAATTAGGTGTTAGTTTATCTTAACTATATAATTACACTAGTACACTAAGAGTGTATTGAGTAGGACCATTAGAGGTCGTTTCTTTTATACTGACTTTATAAAGGAACAAAGACCTCAGTTATTATGGAAGTGTGTGCTCTTAATCCTAATATAATAACAAGCACATGTATTTGATATTTATTTCTTTAATTTATCAATGGGTGAGATTTAATTCGATGAATCAATAAACCCGATAAGTTGGTAAATGATATCACTTATAGTGTGTGTTGTTGATTATAGAAGGAAACTGTGTCCTAGTAATCTAGGTTGAGAATGTTCCCAAGAGGAGCTCATAAGGATTGTCATGTTAAACCCTGCAGGTGGACTTAGTCCGACATGATGATGAAGTTGAGTGGTACTACTCTTGGAGTTAGATATTAATTAAGTGAGTTGTCAGTAACTTACTTAATTAGTGGACATTTGTTATCTTAAACACAGGGAGACTAA
The DNA here is from genome assembly GCF_018446385.1 of Zingiber officinale. Lineage (NCBI taxonomy): Eukaryota > Viridiplantae > Streptophyta > Magnoliopsida > Zingiberales > Zingiberaceae > Zingiber > Zingiber officinale. Next base: position 127,049,137 of record NC_055996.1, read on the forward strand.
CACACTCATAATAAGAAGGAGCCCAAAATGTAATTTGGGATTGGTGCGGTAGTTCAATAATAGTTCTCTAGTGGAATGAATTATTATTGATAAAATTAAGTTGTGTGTTCGGGGCGAGCACGGGATGCTTAATTTTATCGGGAGACCAAAACCAATTCCTCCTCTCGGTCCCTATCGTAGCCTCTAGTATATAGAGATTTATACCCACCGCATACCCACCGCATACCCACCTTCTTACCCATCCAATGGGGCCGGCCAAGCTAGCTTGGAACCCAAGCTAGGGCCGGCCAAGACCAAGTGGATGAGCCATGTAGGTGGCCGGCCAAAGCTTGGGTCCCAAGCTTAGGTGGCCGGCCACTAGAATATTAAAAAGGATTTTTATTAAAATTATTTCTTATGTGGATATCATGATTTTAAAAGAGAGTTTAAAAATTAAAAATTTCCTTTTATAGCTTTCTACAAAAGATTAAGAGAAGAGATTAATCTCTTTCCTTATTTGTAGTTTAAAAGGATGTATTAATTTTTGGTAAAAACTTTCCTTATTTGTAAATCATCTACATGTTTAAAAGAGAGTTTAAAATTTGAAATCTTTCCTTATTTGTTGATTAAAGGAGGATTTTAAATTTTAAGAAAACTTTCCTTTTTAACCATGTTCATGATTTAAAAGAGAGTTTAAAATTAAATATTCTCTTTTATAAGTTTCTACAAAAGATTAAGAAAAGATTTGATATCTTTCCTTATTTGTAGATTAAAAGAGATTTTAATTTATAGAGATAACTTTCTTTTTATCCACATGTTTAAAAGAAAGATTTTAATTTATTAAATTTTCTTTTTATAAACCAATCATGAAGGGATAAAATTATTGGAGAAATTTTTATAAATTTCCGAAAGCAAATAAGGAAGTTTTAATTGGTGTTTAAAATTTTATTTGCTTGGAGATATTATTTGTTATGACCGGCCATTGTAATTTGAAAAGAGAAAATTGTTTTAATTAAATAAATTTTCCTTTTCAATGGAAAAAGAATTAAGGAAGTTTTTATTAAATTATCTTTATTTGCCAATACCAAGGATTATAAAAGAGGGGTAGAGGAGGCTTCAAGGCTAAGGACTCTATTCTATTTTTCTCCCTCTTTTCCTTGGTGTGGTGGTCGGCCCTTCCCTTTCTCTTCTCTCCTCTTGTTGTGGCCGAAATCTATCATCTCTTGGAGCTTGGAGGATGTGGCCGGATCAAGGAAGGAGAAGAAGGAGAGAAAGCATGCATCCCTTGGAGCTTGGTTGGTGGAAAATTCTTCATCCTTTGGAAGTTCTTATGCTTGGCCGAAACTTGAAGGAAGAAGGAAGAAGGTACCTAGGTGGTTCTCATCTTGGAAGATCGTTGCCCACACAACATCCGAGGTTAGAAGAGGAATATGGTAGAAGATCAAGAGGTCTTTCTAAAAGGTATAACTAGTAATTTTTCTTTCCGCATCATACTAGTTATTTTTTGGAAATAATACTAAATACAAGAGGCATACGATTCTAGTATTTTGAATTTGTTTTCGATATGATGTTCTTTTGTTTTTCTTTTCCTTGTGATTTGATTGTTCTTTTCGGTTGACCTAAAGTTATTTTAGGAAATTAAATATTAGCTTTCCTTAAAAGATTTTGTCTAGTCGGTGGTGGTTGCTCCCATATCCAAAAAGGTCATGTGCCGCGCCACGTTAGTACTAGGAACCAATTTTGGAAATTAATATTTAATGGAATTAATAACTTAGGTGATTTGGATCAAACGTGTTAAGTTCCGCAGGAGATCCAAGTCAAAACCTAAAAGAACAAATAGATTATGTTTTGGATCAAACGTGTTAAGTTCCGCAGGCGATCCAAAATTTAATTTAAAAGAACACATGGTAGCTAGGAAAAGGTTCAGACCTTTGTACAAAATTTTTGTACAGTGGAACCTCTAGGTTTCCCGAGTAGCAACCAACACAAGTATACTCCGATAAATGGCAGGAAGCTCTATATGGGTAATTCCACGACGTCGCCGATTGTTGGACTCGGAAAGGTTGTTCTGAAGATGACGTCCGGAAAGGAGCTAACACTCATTAATGTACTCCATGTTCCCGACATCAGTAAGAACCTAGTTTCTGGAGCGGCATTGGTCAAGGCCGGATTTAGACTAGTGTTCCAGTCAGACAACTTTGTACTTACGAAGAATGGTGTCTTCGTAGGAAAGGAGTACCTAGAAAAGGGTCTATTCAAAATGGTTGTAATGCATGTACTCCGATATTTTGATGGTAATAAAATAAATGCTTCCAGCTATGTTGTTGAGTGTTTTAATTTATGGCATGATCGACTCGGACATGTGCATAATAATACTCTCAAACGTCTCGTCAAATTAAAATTATTACCAAACGTCAATGTTGACGGAACACACAAATGTGAAGTGTGCGTGGAAGCGAAAATGACGAAACTACCTTTTCATTCGATGGAAAGGACAACAACTCCTCTAGAGTTGATACATAGTGATCTATGTGACTTGAAATTTGTGCAAACTAGAGGAGGTAAAAAATATTTTATTACTTTTATCGATGACTGCACAAAGTTCTGTTATGTCTTTCTTTTAAGAAGTAAAGACGAAGCCCTAGAGGCGTTCAGAACCTATAAAACAGAAGTTGAAAATTAACTTGACAAACGAATTAAAATAATTCGAAGCGATAGATGTGGAGAATATGGTGCACCGTTTGATGAATTTTGTACAGAATCTGGCATTATCCATCAAACAACGGTGCCTTACTCACCTCAATCAAACGGTGTTGTCGAACGTAAAAATCGGACACTAAAAGAAATGATGAATGCCTTGTTAATAAATTCAGGTTTACCTCAAAACTTGTGGGGGGAAGCAATATTATCGGCAAATCACATTCTCAACAGAATCCCTCATAAGAAAAATGATAAAACTCCATATGAACTATGGAAAGGCCGCGAGCCATCGTACAAATACCTGAAAGTATGGGGGTGCTTGGCAAAGGTCGAAGTATCTAAACCAAAGCAAGTAAAGATCGGACCTAAAACGTTCGATGCGGTATTTGTCGGATATGCCCATAATAGTAGTGCATATCGTTTCCTAGTTCACAAATCAGACATTCCTGATATACATGTAGGAACAACCATAGAATCTCGGAATGCGATATTCTTTGAAAACGTATTCCCAAATAAAAAGGGAAACGTTGAAAGTGATAACAACGGAAGTTCAAACAAAAATGACGTTACCGAACTTAGCTGTTATAAAAGGACTATTGACGATCAAAGTGAAGAGTCACGTCGTAGCAAATGGGCTAGAGTTGAGAAATCATTCGGGCCAGATTTCATGACTTTCATGTCAGAAATGGAACCAAGAACATTAAGTGAAGCTCTCTCTAGACCCGATGCTCCAATGTGGAAAAAAGCTGTCAATAGTGAAATTGAGTCTATCATGAATAATCATACTTGGGAATTAGTAGAACTTCCTTCTGGTAATAAACCATTAGGTTATAAGTGGATACTAAAACGTAAGTATAAAGCTGATGGATCAATTGACAAGTATAAGGCCAGACTTGTAGTCAAGGGGTACAAGCAAGAGGAATGCCTTAATTACTTCGATACATACTCACCGGTGACAAGGATTACGTCCATACGAGTGCTAATAGCCATTGCAGCACTGTATGATCTTGAAATACATAAAATGGATGTTAAGACTGCGTTCTTAAATGGTGAGTTGGAAGAAGAAATTTATATGGAGCAACCCGAAGGGTTCATGGCTCCTGGAAATGAGAAAAAGGTGTGTCGACTTGTTAAGTCATTGTACGGACTTAAGCAAGTGCATAAACAATGGCACGAAAAATTTGACAAAGTAATGCTGTCAAACGAATTCAGAATAAATGAATGTGACAAATGCATTTATGTCAAAAACACACCTGAAATTTATGTAATTATCTGTCTATACGTAGACGACATGCAAATAATGGGCAGTAATCATGATGTAATCATGACTACAAAGAAAATATTGACCAGAAATTTTGATATGAAAGATATGGGTCAAGCAGATGTTATATTGGGAATTAAAATTCTCAGGACATCAGAAGGGATAGTTTTAACACAATCCCATTATGTAGAATCTGTATTGAAAAAATTCAATGCGTACGATCTCTCTACAGTGAAAACACCTATGGATCTAAGTCAACACTTAGCGAAAAACCATGGTGAGACCATATCGCAATTGGAATATTCTCGGATAATAGGCAGTTTGATGTATCTCACAAACTGCACACGTCCAGATATTGCCTGTACGGTCAACAAACTGAGTCGTTTTACAAGTAATCCAAACGACACCCATTGAAAAGCATTGATGCGAATTCTCAGATATTTGAAATATACTATGAACTATGGATTACATTATGGAAAATATCCCGCTGTGTTGGAAGGATATTGTGATGCTAATTGGATATCAGATACAAAAAACTCCAAATCCACTAGTGGATATGTATTCACGATCGGTGGGGGAGCAGTATCTTGGAAATCCACTAAGCAGACTTGCATTGCTCGGTCAACTATAGAATTCGAGTTTATAGCACTAGACAAAGCAGCTGAGGAAGCTGAATGGCTGTGGAATTTCTTGGAAGATATTCCGAGCTGGATGAAACATGTGTCTGCCGTACTAATCCACTGTGATAGTCAATCGGCGATTGGAAGGGCACAGAGTAATATGTATAATGGGAAGTCACGACATATACGTCGTAGACATAATACCATTAGGCAGTTGATCTCGAATGGAGTGATTACAATCGACTATGTTAAGTCCAAAGATAATTTGGCAGATCCTCTAACGAAGGGGTTGAGTCGAGATCAAGTATACTGCTCATCAAGAGGAATGGGATTAAAAATCTACAATTGAAAACGACTGTAGCGGTAACCCAACCTTGTTGACTGGAGATCCCAAGATCTTGGTTCAATGGGACAACGAAGTTACAGAAGTTGTGGTCCAGCACATTCGATAGTTTATCTCTATCCTAATCCTAGGATGAATTTGTGCTGTCCTACCTCATGTAGTGAGGTTAAGCTTATGCTTTTAGTGACTTCTATACCTGATAAGGTGGAGTATGGTAGGATACTCTTGATAGAAGTGTCACCTATGTGAGTGTGAAGACAGGTCGCTTCAATGAAATACTCATGAATCCAAGATGGTATCCATGGTCGAAACGGAACCAACCATGAGAACCTAAAGTAGGTGAGATAGATCTCTGTGTGGGTGTTATTGTCTAAGTATACACCAACAGCTGAGCAGTTCAAGACATCATGTTCACTGCGCAGCCTAGTATACTCGATAGCATTTCACTACGGAAGGTTCAAAGACACAAGCTACCTCTCCCGATGCAGTGACTTATCGATTGGACTCTTGTAAAGTGTCAGTATGCATACACGCATTGCATTAATTTCCATTTATGTGGGGGATTGTTGGATATTGGGGCCTTAAATGGACCAAAACGATTTTGAGGAAAGAAGCCATCAATTGTTGAAAGTCGTAATTGACTTCAAAATTGAAATCTACGATTCGCGTAGATAGATTTAGACTATTAATTTGCTCAAAACCGATTAAGGGTGAATGAGAAATTAATGTTTAAAGTCGGCCCAAAATAACATTTATTATTCATTAATAAAGTGCATGGGAGAATAGTCCCACATCGGAAATTCTCGATGTGTATTCTCTACTTATTAATGAAGATGCGTTAATGGAGTTAACACAAAAATAAAAGGACAGGTGCTCCCTTAGCCCAGGGCGAGCAGGTGCTCGCACCTGTGAGCCCACCACGTGCGCAAAGGGCGCTTTGTAGGCGCAATTCGCGAGGAGCATTGAGGAGCTTAAATTTATGCTCCAAGTGACATTGCAGTGTCTACGTGGCACTCGGGTGACGTGTCAGGCTCGTACCTGATGTGGCAGCACCTATGCGGCATCCTCGTGGGCAAAGGGAGATGACTGGACAGTTGACTTAGGGAATGGATGGCTACCGTTGATCAACGTTGATCAAATAGGTATGATGGATCGCTTGTGATGCGATCTAGAGCGTTGGATCGCAAAGAGTAACGATCTGACGGCTTGGGATGAGACTTGATCTGAAGCATCGAATCAATGGATCCAGATCCGATGGCCGATGACAATAGGCGGGATCTGAGGGTCACAACTCCTCAGATCTGATGTATGAGATTGAAGTGGGCTTGGTGAAGGGTTACAACCCTTCAGAATGGATTATCTAGATCGATCCAGCCCAAGGAACACATCCACTCACCCAAAGGACAATCAAACTTTTCTTTCAGTATAAATAGAACCCTCCAGATGATGGAATATTCACTCAATTAACTCAATCCTCTCTTCTCTTCCTCAAGCATTCATCTCATCTTGTGCATTCAAGAGTCCAAGAAGTCTACTAGAAGGTTCGCTGGTCTCGGAAGTCGGAGTGCTACGATTCCGAGACGTTCGTCGTCGTTGTATCTTGGGAACGAATTGCAACAATCCGTCACCGTAGCGGAGCAATATCATTTACGGAGATAGTGTCGAACACTAGCCTCAACGATCAGTTTGCATACTCCAGAAGCTACCCGGGAATAACAGTGTTACTTTAATCAAGTTATTTGTCCGAGAAATGTTTTGTTTGCTTTTGTGCAGGGGCTATTCAACCCCTTTCTAGTCGGCCAACTGGGTCCCAGAAGTGGTATCAGAGCCTGGATGCTTCAAGAGGACTAACTGTCGATCGAAGCAAAGACGATGGCCGGAGCTAACATCGACCCACCAACATTCGAGGGGGAGTTCGCATTTTGGAAGCGTCGAATGGAGGTTTATTTTAAAACCGATTTTAATATTTATCTAACAATTAAGTATGATTTTGAAATGCCCAAAAGCAAATAAGGAGAAGAACTTGAGGAGCATCAATGGACTGAGGAACAACATAATGATGTTATGGCAAATGGTAAGGCTGAGTCCCGCCTTTTGAGCGTTCTACTTGCCCAGGACCTCGACAGAGTCGGAGAATACAAGAGGGCAAAAGAACTTTGAGAAAAGTTCTTAAATATCTACGAAGAACCAATTGAAGATGAATCCAACTTCTCGATGGACACCAAGTCGTCATCAGAAGAATACGAGACCGAAGAAATTGTCGAGGCGACCCTTATAGTCGAATTCTTTCCTGAGGACACAGAAAGCTCATCCCAGATGAGCATCGATAAAGGGGGAGAGTCTTCGGAGGAAAGTAGCTCTACAGGGGGAGCATCAGAAGTCGACAAGGTAAGTCAGGTACGGTCTCTACTTCCTAACCAAATGGTTAAACTTATAAAAATTTTTTTGAAAGATGCCTGTAAATTAGAAAATGGAAATAAAAAATTATTGATAGAGAATAATGAGTTAAAAAGAACTCTAGCAACAGCTTGTCGATTAGAGGATTTCGACAAATTAAAAATAGAAAATGAAATGTTAAAAGAACAAATACAAACTTTAAAAGTTTCTGCATATTCAAAATTCTCTGCTCCGTACTTTAAAAATTATAATAGACTAAATTAGACATTTAAATATCATAATGGATAGATTAAAAATTTGTCAAGAAAGCATGTACCTAAAAAATTTATTTTTAATCCGGTAGGAAGAAATATATTCTGGATTCCAACATCATGCTTATATTAAATTTTCTTTCTTGCGATTGAATATTTTTTGGTTTTAACTTGTGTTCAAAATAAATTGGATTCAATTTTTTTAATAAAAATTTTCATTTTTTTGAATTCTTTTAAGAGTTATCCCTGCTAATTTTTCCTCTAAGATTTTTTTTTTTGAAATGAATGCTAAGTGGACTTATTGATAAAACACTTAATTGCTTTAAATATTAAAAAAAATCTATTAGATTTATTTTTGGATAAATATAATTGCCTAAATTTCTTACTTTTTTTAGTTTATTGTAAATTTATTTATTTTACTTTATGTATGTTTACCCTATCTTAACTTGAGTTGCTCACATCAAAAAGGGGGAGATTGTTAGAACCCCCAGGTTGTTTTGATGTGATCAAACAAGTTAAGTTAGGTCATATTGGTTTTGAACCCTGTGTATAAGTGTGCAGGAACTTAGGTGCACAGGAAGTCGAGCAAAAGACGCAACTAGCAAGAAGAACGACACGGGAGAGAGCCGACGAGCTCGGTGCGTTTGAGGGACGAGGTGTTGCGGAAGAGTACACCGACGGATGATAAGAGACCGTGCGATGTTTCCGAGGGATGAGAAGCTGAGGCGGAAGATTGCTCGGGGAGCAAAAGATGCAGCTAGAGAGAATGTCAACACGGGAGAGAGCTGACGGGCTCGGTGCGTCCGAGGGATGAAGCTGCAGAAGAGTACATCGGTGGACGAGAAGGAGCATGCGACGATTTCGAGGTACGAGAAGCCGGAGCGGAAGCTTGCTCGAGGAGAAAACCGGAAGTTAGGTTCGGGTGAGCCCTATTCCGGATGGCCGAAATCACCCAAGCAAGCGGAGCCGGAGCGGAAAACCCGGACCAAGGCGAGCAGCATCGAAGCAGAGAGCCCGGATCGGAAAAAGTCAACATTGTTGACTTTAAGGGTCCGAGTGTCCGGAATCCGTCCGAGCACCAGGAACCTTTCCGAGCGCCCGGAATGCGATAGTGACCAGATCACGTTTGACCGTGATCCATTACGAAGGGGATAAAGTTTTATCCCCTTCCAAGCACCTGGAACTCTTCCAAACGTCCCGACCAAGGTTATAAATATAGTCTTGGTCCAAAAAGCTACATAGAACAAGAAAGATCCAATACAACACTTATGCTTGAGTTTGTAAGAATTTAGCTTCGTCATTTGTGAGCTTTGAATGTTGTAAGAGGCTTCTCCGCGCAGAGGAGATTTTTAATGCGCTTTTCATCTGTCTTATATTAACAATCTCTCCGGTTGTAACCAAGTAAATCTGTGAGCCTCATCTTTTTAGTTCTTTTATTTATTCTTATGCAAGTGGTACTTTAATCAAGTTATTTGTCCGAGAAAGGTTTTGTTTGCTTTTGTGCAGGGGCTATTCAACCCCTCTTATAGTCGGCCAACCGGATCCCAACAATAACAACCTAAATGGGATTTTTTTTTTATGAAAAGCAGAAGGTTGTTATGGTTTGTTTAAAGTGAAAGATGTCAAATAACAACAACAACAACAACAACAACAAAAGTTAAAGGAGATTATGTCGGTTGGCATTGCTTCACTATCGGTGTGATCCCTCCGACGATCAAATCAATATTGGATTGAAAAAAAATTGGAAAATAGAGAGAAAAAAAAATAGTATCAAGCGTTAAACATTTGTTGTCATATTAATAGGGATTAATATGGCCATGCCCCCAAGTCCCAAAGTCTTAACGAATTACCAAGTCCTCCACGTGGATTGGATTTGTTGGGTTGAAAGGGTTGGATCTAATGAAGATGGTGCAATTTGAGCATGAATAGAATGATAGTAAAGCACCATTTAGGCTAAGTCGAGGTTAGAATTGGCAAATATCTCTTTAAGATAAATGTATCATGCACGTAGTGCTCATGGACATGAGTGAATCTAGAATTTTAGATTTGAGAAGGCCATGTATTATGTGAAAAAATAATTATTTAGACGAAAGACGCATACTAAATGATAAAAATAATTATTATAGGTAATAACAAAATATTTATTTCATAGGGTCAAACAATATATATACTAAAAAAACAAAAAAATTGATGTAATAATATTATTAAAAAAAAAGTTATTTCTATCATTATTTATGTAACAATGTGCTACTTTGGAGCAATATGCTTGGAAAGGTTATTGATCCTATTACTAAGAATAATGTTATTAAGTTGCTGAAGAAATTAAAACTCGCTCACTGTTTTACTGTGTAAGTGACATTTAGATTACTATAATTTCAAATATTATTTTCAACCATTCTATTTCTTTGGTACTATCAATATAATATTTTTTATGAGAAAAAAAATATATCTTCTAAGAAAAAAAAAGCAGCCGTTTAGGTCCAAAGTCGAAATAAGGATGACTTTCCAAGCTCCTGATGGTATAGTAGAGATCTTTTGGTCCGTAAATTATGGATCAGAAGATGATCTATTATATGAGGATCTTTGATTTAGATGGACTCCACCTTTAAATAGATAGGGTCCATCTAAATCAAGGGTCTAAAAAAATAGATCATCTCCTTATCTATAATTTACGGATCAGAGAATTCATCCTCCTCGTGATAACACATACATGCGAAGTGCGAAGTGCGAAGTGCGAAGTGCGAAGTGTGCTGGCATGTGTTTAGTTGGTGCTACACACCCTTGCACGATCCAAACACCGAATTTTCTAGTTTTTTTTTTTCATCCAGTAACACCTAAATCATCAATCAATTGAGCAACAAAACACATGACTGAATATAATTTCACACAATAGATTATAATAACCTTTTTAATAAAAAAAATGTTTTTAAAGTTCATGCAGGGTTTAAAATAAAGAAAATTAAATATGAAGAATAATGCTCATTTGATAAGAATCCATAGAAGTCTATATTAATGTTAAACACTTTTAATAAAAGATATTTAATGATCGTAAAGTCTCAAAATCTTTAAAAATTAATATGGGCATACTCCGAGAGATCCTAGTGGGATGCTCATTTGATATAAAATCAAGATCTTTAGACTTGTTAAGTATTTTTTTTTAAAAAAAAGTTTTTAAAAATTTGACTATAATGAAGTAGTTTTGACTATGAATTGGTCAGATTAAATAAAATATTTTGTATTTACTTTTTTTTTTTTTTTTTTTTTTTTGGAATAGATAGGAGTTGGGGGGCCATCCATGTGTTATAATTGTAAAACTTTCATTTATTATATATCTATACGTTTATATGCCTTATAATTTTTTTAAAATATTTTTTAAAACTTCCAATTATACTAATTAAATTTTATATAAAGAAATTTGATATATCACACTTTTTTTTACTGAAATTAGATCTCTGATTTATTTATATATATATATATATATATATATATATATATATATATAGTCGGATATGATTATAATTTGATGAAATTTAGTTACAATCTCTTCTTAAATTTATCATGAAATTTAGTTACGATCCCTTCTTAGATTTATCATTCTCCTAAGTTATATTTTATATCAGGACAAATAGTCAGACTGACAGGAACAGAACGAGAGAGCTTCCCGACAACCTCCAGCTACTTGCTCTAATATGAGGGACAATAAATTCTTAGAAAAATCATTTATAATTTTTTACTGTAAAATTACTATAAATTATATATTTGTTGGGAAGTTTCAACAAATAATAGTTTCGTTGCAATATTTGCGATGAAAATACTATTCGTTGCAAAAATTTGCTACGAATAAAATATTCGTTGCGAAATTTGCAACGAACAAATTATTCGTTGCAAAATTTGCAACAATTTTTTTTTTTTTTTGCTAACTTGCAACAATATTAGCAACAAAATATCTTTTGTTGCTAATTTGCAACGAATTTATTTTGTTGCTAAATTTGTTGCTAATTCGGAACAATTTATTATTTTGTTGCAAATTTTGTTGGAAAGTTTGGAACAAATTTTAAATTCATTGCAAACTGTTGCCCCTACTAGACTGTTTTTTTGTAGTGCCGGTTGTAACCAAGTAAATCTGTGAGCCTCATCTTTTTAGTTCTTTTATTTATTCTTATGCAAGTGGTACTTTAATCAAGTTATTTGTCTAAGAAAGGTTTTGTTTACTTTTGTGCAGGGGCTATTCAGCCCCTCTTCTAGCCGCCAACCAGATCCCAACAATAACAACCTAAATGAGATTTTTTTATGAAAAGTCAGTAGAAGGTTGTTATGGTTTGTTTAAAGTGAAAGATGTCAAACAACAACAAAAAAAAAAGTTAAAGGAGATGATGTCGGTTGGCATTGCTTCACTATCGGTGTGATCCCTCCGACGATCAAATTAATATTGGATTGAAATTTTTTTGAAAAATACAGAGAAAAAAAATAGTATCAAGCGTTAAACATTTGTTGTCATATTAATAGGGATTAATATGGGCATGCTCCCAAAGTCTTAACAAATTACCAAGTCTCGTGGATTGGATTTGTTGGGTTGAAAGGGTTGGATCTAATGAAGATGGTGCAATTTGAGCCTGAACAGAATGATAGTAAAATATCATTTAGGCTAAGTCGAGGTTAGAATTGGCAAATATCTCTTTAAGATAAATTTATCATGCACACAGTGCTCATGGACATGAGTGAATCTAGAATTTTAGATTTGAGGAGGTCACTTATTAAGTGAAAAAAAATAATTATTTGGACGAAAGACCATGCTAAATGATAAAATTAATGATTATAGGTAATAAAAAATATTTATCTCATAGGGTCAAACAATATATATACTAAAAAAAAAAAAATCTATATAGTAATAATATTATTAAAAAAAAAGTTATTTCTATCATTATTTATGTAATGATGTGCAACTTTGGAGCAACATGCTTGGAAAGATTATTGATCCTCTTACTAAGAATAATGTTATTAAGTTGCTGAAGAAATTAAAACTCGCTCACTGTTTTACTATGTAAGTGACATTTAGATTACTATCATTTCAAATATTATTTTCAACCATTCTATTTCTTTGGTACTATCAATATAATATTTTTTATGAGAAAAAAATATATCTTCTAAGAAAAAAAAAAGGCATCCGTTGAGGTCCAAAGTCGAAATAAGAATGGCTTTCCAAGCTCCTCACGATAACGCATACGTGCGAAGTACATAGTGCGCGCGCACGTGCTTAGTTGGTGCTACACACCCTTGCACGATCCAAACACCGAATTTTCTAGTTTTTTTTTCATCCACTGACACCTAAATCATCAATCAATTGAGCAACAAAACACATGACTGAATATAATTTCACTCAATAGATTATAATAACCTTTTTAATAAAAAAAATGTTTTTAAAGGTCATGCAGGGTTTAAAATTAAGAAAATTAAATATGAAGAATAATGCTCATTTGATAAGAATCCATAGAAGTCTATATTAATGTTAAACACTTTTAATAAAAGATATTTAATGATCATAAAGTCTCAAAATCTTTAAAAATTAATGTGGACATACTCGGAGAGGTCCTAGTGGGATGCTCATTTGATATAAAATGAGGATCTTTAGACTTGCTAAATATTTTTTTAAAAAAAAAAAAGTTTCTAAAAATTTGACTATAATGAAGTAGTTTTGACTATGAATTGGTCAGATTAAATAAAATATTTTTTATTTACTTTTTTTTTTTTTTGAATAGGTAGGAGTTGGGGGGCCATCCATGTGTTATAATTGTAAAACTCTTTCATTTATTATATATCTATACGTTTATATGCCTTATAATTTTTTAAAAATAATTTTTAAAACTTCCAATTATACTAATTAAATTTTATATAGAGGAATGTGATATATCACACTTTTTTTACTGAAATTAGATCCTCTGATTAATTTATATATATATATATATATATATATATATATATATATATATATATATATATATATATATATATATATATATATATATATGTTAGAAAATATATCATTTATAATTATGGTCGGATATAATTATAAACTGATGAAATTTAGTTACGATCCCTTCTTAAATTTATCATTCTCCTAAGTTATATTTTATATCGGGACATGTGGTTGGAGATCGTTCGAAGGCTATCGATAATAGACAAATAGTCAGACTGACAGGAGCAAAATGGGGGAGCTTTCCGACAACCTCCAACTATTCGCTCTAACATGAGGGACAATAAATTCATAAAAAAATCATAACTAATTATAATCACAACAACATGATTCATTTATAATTATAGATACTCTGTCTCCTTATCTAATTTTTTTTTGTTTTTTTTTGTTTTTGTTTTGTTTTTGCCTGAGGAAGAGGATTTGACCTCTCTTATACCGTATCACTAGGTAAGCACCTAAAAAATTTATGTAAATAAAAGGATAAAATAATAGAGAAAGGAAGATATAACTTCTAGAAAGATGTTATATCTTCTAGAAAGATCCATATTCGACAGATATTTCTAAGGGAAATAGAAGAAATAAAAGGAATCGGCCGCCTCTGTTGACTGCAGCTCATCACCCTTGTTGACCCGGCATTCCTAATTTGAACCGCTTTGGAAAGGTCACCCGTTTTAAAAATTTCCACAAGTCTGAAACTGGAAATTGTGGAGCATTGACTTCCCAAGTCGCTATAAATCACCATTTCTTCCTCCTCCTTCCTCAACTCATCTTTTCTCCACTCTCTTTCTCTGTCTCTGCCTGATTCGTTGTTGGATCTCGCTTTTCTCTTCCAAAACCTACTCCTCACGCCATGGGATACTGGAGGGAAGCCACCGGCATCAAAGGACCCAGCGGATTCGGATCCGGCTCCACCGCCGAGCAGGTCACCGAAGGCATCGACGCATCCGGTCTCACCGTCATCATCACCGGTTTGTCCTCCGCCCTCTCCGTTTTCTTCCTAATCTTTGCGATCCGGTCGCAAACCTGAGTTTAACTTGTGTATTTTGTGAAATTGGTCCCTTTGCTTCAGAAATCTGAATTTTTCTCACCTGATCTCGTCGCCGAACTTATTCATCTTGTTTGTTTTCTCTTTCCCCCCTCTTCCCCTCGTCTTCTAGGTAAGCTTTGTCTTCAAGTTAAGACAGGGAGTTAGTCAGATCTTGACAAAATACCAACTTGAACATAGCTTCACTTTACCAAGAAATTACCGCCAACAAATAGTGGAGGAGATAGAAACAATTTTAAGGGGCACAATAATAATTATAAATAAAAAATTATATCCGATTGAAGTTTTTTTTTTTTGATGATTGAATAGGACTTGTGTCAACTTGATATAATCATTCGAGCTGAAAAAACTGATCTAATTCAACTGATTGAAATGGTTTAGTTAAATCAATGGGGTTATATAGATGGATCAAGTCTATTTGAGCTGAAAAAACTAATCTAATTCAACTGATTGATTTGGTTTAGTTAAATCGATTGAACTATATAGATGGATCAAGTCTATCCGACTGATGAATCTTACTATCTTGATTTTATAATTTTATTTCTAATTATCCCCATTAGATTGAGACTAATACATTGTAGGACAGTAAGTGTTCTCTTATAATATAACGTAACTACAAAGGAATCAATAAGGTAAAAAATATTTAAATGTCAAACTGCTTAGTTACTGAAATTAGACATATATTATGTAAATAAGTTTGAATTGTATCCTTTAGACGTTGATCAACATTTACATGTTTCAGTTGTCGGTAAAATAAAAACTATGCTCATATAGTATGGTGTCAATAGTGCCTTTTGTTGAGCAGATGGTATCAATGTCTTATTAACGTTGTTTAGCATAATGTGTTTCTATTAATTATTCTCATAGGTTAAATAAGGTATATTTCAAAATTTTTTGGTGTTAATTGGCACCCCTCTCTTGAACTTACCTCTTCCCACTTGAGCTTCTCTACTACTAAAATATCTATGCTTCATGGATTTCTCTGCTCTTTACTAGTATTTCTGAGGTTCTTCTGGCAATCAGGTGCAAGTAGTGGTATTGGAGCTGAGACTGCGAGAGTGTTGGCCCTCAGGGGAGCCCATGTCATCATTGGTGCCAGGAACTTGGAAGCTGCCAACAATGTGAAGCAAAGCATTCTAGAGAGCATCCCATCTGCTAGAGTTGACATCATACAGATTGATGTTAGCTCACTCAAGTCTGTTAGAGCCTTCGCCAACAAATTCCTTGCGATGAATCTTCCTCTCAACATTTTGATGTAAGTAACTGCATGGTTATCCTGGTTTGTGTTGCATGTCCTGTCAATTTTTTTGAGCTTAATCTCACATCTTCAATTTTTTTTAGTAATAACGCTGGTGTTATGTATTGCCCATTCCAACTTTCTGAGGATGGTGTGGAGTTGCAGTTTGCTACTAATCATCTCGGTGTGTTTTTTCACCTTCTCAATTAAGCTTTTCTTCCCCCCAAAAGTATTCATTAGGATTTTGAGTTTAACAAGGTCCTTCTAATTTCAGGTCACTTTTTGTTGACAAATCTTCTACTTGAGAAAATGAAAACCACAGCAGCAAAGACAGGAATTGAGGGCCGCATTGTGAATCTATCATCAATAGCTCATATTGGACCTTATAGAGAAGGAATAAAGTTTGACAAACTGAATGACCCGACTGTGTAAGTCATAATTAGCAGTTAGGCATTAGGATATTCATGATGACAAAAATGTAGAGTTTTCTACCATTCAATCGATTGATTGTTTCATCATGTTTTCCCAGATACAATGATAAATCGGCATATGGGCAGTCCAAATTGGCTAACATCTTACACTCCAATGAGCTCGCACGAAGATTGAAGGTAACTGATGGTCTATAACAGATGTAGTAATTGAAAATAAAGAAGTTTTTTTTTTCTGATTCAAAACATTCATGGTTAATAGGCTGAGGGTGCAAACGTCACAGCAAATTCTGTTCATCCTGGTCTGGTTAGGACAAACTTGGGAAGACATTCTCCCATCTTCATGGGTATGCTACATAAACTTTCAAACTGATTGTTGATCTGCTTCATATTGATGATCCTTGAACTTAGATTTCAAATTTGGTTTTGGTCTCAGCGGTGTTGAAAACTGTCATGTACATCTTGTGGAAGAACATACCTCAGGTTTGTCAAACTTGTTGTATAACGGTATTACTTGCTAGAATTTGTTACCGCAATCAGTTGAACACCAACATTCTCCATCTTCGTAATTACAGGGAACTGCAACATCATGTTATGTGGCAGTGCATCCAAGCTTGAAGGGTGTGAGCGGGAAGTACTTTGCTGATTCCAACGAGGAGAAGACAACTGACATGGCCAGAGATGCAGCATTGGCTAAGAAGCTTTGGGACTTCAGTGAAGAACTTGTTAATTCAAAATAAGAAAGAGGGTTATTATTGTATGCTTTCTATGTTTTATGCTAGTCTTAGCACTTGTTGCTATCTTGGGTGTCTCTAGACCATACTGTTACAGTTTGGGATAAAGCTGGTACTGCTTCATTTTAAGCATATATGAAATAAGTTAGCCATATTGTTTGATACTAGTCTTGTTACTTTATTTGCCTTACAATCTCCAAATCCTAACCCTGTCTTTATATTTGCTGTCATTAGTATATCTGGTATCGGTGTTTCTTGTTCAACTTTTTCTTCTCCAAGAAAAGATGGATGTTGTTGCCTTAACGGTCCAATATGTCAATTTATTTGATGTCCAATTGGGAAGTTGACCCATACGATCAACACTAATTATGTAAATCCTTAGTTGGATTTTGGATAAACTAGTTCATACTTGTCACACTGTTATTCATCACTCAATTTACGGCCTACAACTAGTGACTGCTATACAAAGACTGTCTTAATCCAATGCTTAGAGGAACAAATAACTACATTGATATGGAATAGAAGAAGTTTTAGAGATGAAAGCCCCACTACTGAAAATAGTTGTTGATTTCATATCAAGTGAAACTCATGGAATCTGTTTTCTATAATTCACATCAGGTTTCAGCTTTACATAATCAAGCATACGGTATTGGACGGATAAAGCCTTCAGAAATCATTATAAAATCAAGCATTTCTAATTTCCATCCTCATTATAAGCATGCAATTCATTCTCATTAATTAGTAATAATATATGTTTTAGAAGTGATAAATATGAAAACTTTTGTTGCAGTTCTGATCAGAAGGAATATATATCTCCAGTCTAAAAAAGCATATGTTGTGATTAGATGGATAGTGAGTGAGCAATTTAGGGCTGGGTTATTGAAGCCTTCGCAACATTTGGATGTTCTTAACTTTTTTTTTTTTAATAGTTCAAGTGTTCAAATTTTACCGATTAATTCTGAAAATATATGTGTTTGTTCTAATTCACCTATAATTAGGGGTATAATTTATACTCATTTAAAAATCTATCATTAAAATATGTGTTAATTTGTCTGTGCTCCGAGACCCTTGAAGGATGAGCTGTTAAATATCAACTCCAACCCAAATAAAGGATAAAACTTATCCAATAAAAGATAAGAGTTATAGATAAGATTTGCTATTTAATTATTTATTTTTCTAATAGATAAAGGTGACGACTTGGTAAAAGATAAAATTAAATGTGTGGTCAAGAGTGTTTTTCTCATTTCATGGATAAGAATTAGAATTTCAATGGCTAGGATTTAATTTAATTGAACGGTCCAGATTGTATGAAGAGTACTATAAATACTCTACCTTGTATTTAGTTTCATTCATCAATCAAGTATCAATTTGTGAGTCAAAGTTTTTTATTTTTTCTTCTTTGTCTTAGAATTGTGAGTGATCCACAAAAAAAAAGGTGTTGTAGTGTTGTTATTGTTAGTGTAAGACAAGTAATTTATTTACTTGTTTGTTGGTCCAATTTTCAACAATTGGTATCAGAGCCAGGTTAATCAGGGATTATTCTTGGTGGAGCTATCTTAGATTGTGAGGAGTTTTATGCTTTATAAGTTTTTTAATCAAACTTGTTTGGTATAATCAAAGCTTTTCGACGGACCTTCAAGTAGTAGGAGGTATCAAGAAGCTCAACAACAAAAACTACAACATGTGGGCAACATGCATGGAGTCTTACCTACAAGGTCAAGATCTTTGGGAGGTTGTTGGTGGTAGTGAAGCTACGCAACCGGCAAAAGACGCCAATGGCATTTTGCGAAAATGAAAGATTAAGGCAGGTAAAACAATGTTTGCCTTAAAGATTACAATTGAAGAAGAAATGTTGGAGCACATCCGAGATGCCAAAACACCAAAGGAAGTGTGGGATATCTTTGCTACACTTTTTTCAAAGAAGAATGATACAAGATTGCAACTTCTGGAGAACGAGCTATTGTCAATAGCGCAATGTGACAAGACGATTGCCCAATACTTCCACAAGGTGAAGTTGATATGTCGCGAAATTTCAGAGCTAGATCCATCAGCTCCTATTGGGGAAGCAAGGATAAAAAGAATAATTATTCATGGTTTGAGGCCAGAATATCGAGGATTTATTGCTGCTATACAAGGATGGCCAACACAGCCATCGCTTCTTGAATTTGAAAATTTACTTGCAGGTCAAGAACCTATGGCTAAGCAAATGAGAGGACTCTCACTAAAAGATGAAGAAGAAGCGCTCTACACCAACAAAAATAAAGGCAACTTCAAACGGCACACTGGTGGATCTAAAAAGGATGGCGACAAAGGAAAAAGCTATCATGGGAATGGAGGCTCTCGTCCAGGGGGAGCCTCGAAGAATTATGGTGATCGTAAAAAAATTTCTGGCGAGTGCTACAATTGTGGGAAGGTGGGCCACATGGCAAAAGATTGTTGGTCCAAGAAAAGGTTCGTTCAAAGCAACACTGCTACTTCCAATTCTAAAGAGAATAGCGAAGATGATTGGGATGCTGAAGCTTTGATGGCTACGGAGGAAAAAGACTTGGCTCTCACAACAACGCAGATTGACTACAAAAATGATTGGATCGTGGATTCAGGCTGCTCAAATCATATGACGGGTGATAAAGAAAAATTGCAAAACTTATCTCAATACAAAGGAGCTCGTATGGTGGTTACAACCGACAACTCAAGGTTACCAATAGCACATGTTGGTAAGACAGTAATTACGTCTCGATATAATTCTAACCAAGTGCCTCTTCAAGATGTCTATCATGTCCCAGGAATGAAGAAGAATTTACTGTCTGTGGCCCAATTAACATCTTCAGGTCATTATGTTTTATTTGGTCCTGAAAATGTAAAGGTATATCGAAACCTCAAAATTTCAGAAACACCAACAATGGAGGGTCAACGATTAGAGTCGCTCTACGTGATGTCAGCAGAGTCTGCATATATAGACAAGACAAGAAAAAGTGAGACAACAGTTATATGGCACATGCGGCTAGGTCATGTTAGCTATTCCAAATTAAACATGATGATGCAGAAGTCGATGCTCAAGGGACTTCCTCAACTAGACATACGAACAGACATAATATGTGCAGGATGTCAGTATGGTAAAGCACACCAATTACCATATCAAGAGTCAAACTTCAAAGCAAAGGAACCATTGGAGTTAGTTCACTCTGATGTATTCGGGCCCGTTAAGCAGTCGTCAATTGGTGGTATGCGGTATATGGTGACATTCATTGATGATTTCTCAAGGTATGTGTGGATTTTATTTATGAAAGAAAAATCTGATACCTTCTCAATGTTCAAAGAGTTCAAGCAGTCAGTCGAAGGAGAATTGAGAAAAAAGATATGTTGCTTGCGCACAGACAATGGAGGAGAATATAGCTCAAGAGAGTTCTCTCAATACTTGAGAGAAAGTCGAATATATCATCAATACACTTGTGCCAACACACCACAGCAGAATGGTGTAGCAGAAAGAAAGAACCGACATCTTGCAGAAATTTGTCGAAGTATGCTGCATGAGAAGAATGTACCTGGACGTTTTTGGGCTGAAGCAATGAGGACTGCAGCTTTTATCATCAATAAACTTCCTCAACCAAGGTTAGAATTTATTTCACCCTTTGAGAAGTTATGGAACAAAAAACCTACAGTTAGCTACTTTCGAGTATTTGGATGTGTATGTTATGTATTTGTTCCTGATCACTTACGAAGCAAGTTTGACAAGAAAGCTATTAGATGCATCTTTGTGGGATACGATAGCCAGAGAAAGGGGTGGAAATGCTGCGATCCAACAAGCGAAAGATGTTACACTTCACGAAATGTAGTGTTCGATGAAGCATCTTCTTGGTGGACCACAGAGAAGGAGGTCTTGCCAGAATCTAAAGACCTTGAAGATAAAGTACAACAAAAGATGAGGGAGCATATAGTTCAACTTCAATCAGGTTCAGATGAATCAGGAGGTCCAAATGATAATGATGCAGAGCAAAGAGTGGCTCAAAGTCCTTGGCAAACCGGCATATATCAACATCCAAATGAAGAAGAAAGGCCTAATGAAGTGGAAGAATTAACTCCACAATCTCAACTCCGAAGGTCAACAAGAACACGAAGGCCAAATCCAAAATATCCAAATGCAGCCATAGTTGAAGAAACAGTAGAGCCTGATGTTGGATCGAGACGTGCTAGAGGGCGGGTGAATAGCACTCGTGGCTAAATCGTTTTTCGATTATCGGAAACGTAAGAATTATCAGAGTAATTAAGCAGCGGAATAAAACAAAACAAACACACAGAGACAGGAGGATTTTTACTTCGTTCGGAGCCTTGATCGACTCCTACTCGAAGGCCCGCGATCCTTGATCGCTTCCGGTGGGCAACAACTATAAGCTCGATAAAATGATTACAAGATGAAGTACAAGTAACTGGAAAAACTAGTTATACCGACGACAACAGTAGAATTTTGAAGCTTTGGGTCGTCGGAGACTTGTTGCAGCACTTCCGGGCGTCTTTCGGAGCAGCACGTTGAAGAGAGAAGACTTGGAATTCGTTGTACTGGTGCTGCTGCTCGAGACCCCTTAAGGGTGTTCAAGGCGCCTTGAAGCCCTTCAAGGCGCCTTAAACATGCCGAGTCACCCGCGGAGATCAGCACAGACTTGGTCGAACTTCATCCAGTTCAAGGCGCCTTCAACCTTCGACCCAAGGCGCCTTGAACTTCATCTAAGGAGCCTCCAACCTTCTGCGCTGGCTTTTCCTGGTTCGTACCCGAGGCGCCTCCAAGCTCCATGGAGGCGCCTCGGACACTGTTCATCCGAGTTGTAACTTGCTCCTTTGTTCCTGCAAAATGTGTTAGTCCCAAACACATACCCTGCAAAACAAAGTTATCACAGAAACATAATGAATGATAATAATAAAGGTTTTGACAGCATTCGAACTGTCCGGGTCTGACTTCAGGTTTCCAACCGGAAACCCTAGGTCGACCCGACGCCTATTGTTCCCTCTATGGGGAACGCGTCCTCACGTACTCCAGTCAGGAGATTTACCTGTTGCCAGTCCGGTCCTCCAGACCGACTGGACTTTCCGCCTAGGGTTACCACCCCCTAGGATCTAGGGTTACCGCCCCCTAGGGTTTTTCTCCACCTAGGGTTACCGCCCCCTAGGACCTAAGGTTGCCGCCCCTTAGGGTTTTCCTCCACCTAGGGTTACCGCCCCCTAGGACCTAGGGTTACCGCCCCCTAGGACCTAAGGTTACCCCCCCTTAGGATTTTCCTTCACCTAGGGTTACCACCCCCTAGGACCTAAGGTTACCCCCCCTTAGGATTTTCCCTTGCCTAACCGCAGTTAGGACTTTCCTGAAACCTTATTTAACCACGTTAGATAACAAGGAGTCTTAACTTTGAATCCCTTTGCCATTATCAAAACTGAGGTTCGATCGTCGGATGCTTACTGCACCAACACCTGAGACGTTTGAAAAAGCATCACAAAGTTCTGAGTGGATGACAGCCATGAAACAAGAGATTGACCGCACACAAAAAGAAATATTCCTTTGTCAACAAAAGTACTCCAAAGACTTGTTGAAAAGGTTCGGAATGCTCGACTGCAAACCAATCTCAACACCTATGGAATCAAATTTCAGAATGTGTGCACATGAAGGAAAAAGCTTAGAAGATACAACTATGTATCAAAAATTGGTAGGCAGTCTCATCTACTTAACCTTAACTCGACCTGATATTTCTTATGCAGTTAGTGTAATAAGTCGGTACATGCAAAATCCAATGAAGCCTCATTTAGAAGCAGTTCGACGAATACTAAGATATGTGAAGAGCACAATTGATTATGGTCTTGTGTATAAAAGAATTGGAGATTGTAAGTTAGTTGGTTACTGTGATGCTAACTATGCAGGAGATCATGACACCAGAAGGTCAACAACTGGTTACTTATTTAAGCTTGGTTCTGGAGCAATTTCTTGGTGCAGCAAGAGACAACCAACTGTATCATTATCAAGCACTGAAGCTGAGTATCGAGCAGCAGCAATGGCAGCTCAAGAAAGCACATGGTTGATTCAACTATTAAATAACCTACATCAACCAGTTGATTATGCAGTTCCAATATATTGTGACAATCAATCGGCAATTCGTTTGGCGGAAAATCCGATCTTTCATGCAAGAACTAAACATGTTGAAGTGCACTATCATTTTATCAGAGAAAAAGTTCTCCAAGAAGAAATTGAGATGAGACAAATCAGTACAGATGATCAAGTTGCAGATTTGTTCACAAAAGGCTTGAGCGCCAGCAAAATCAAAAGATTTCGTGATCAACTCGGCATAGTACAAAGGGTTGGTGTTGAGGGGGAGTGTTAAATATCAACTCCAACCCAAATAAAGGATAAAACTTATCCAATAAAAGATAAGAGTTATAGATAAGATTTGCTATTTAATTATTTATTTTTCTAATAGATAAAGGTGACGACTTGGTAAAAGATAAAATTAAATGTGTGGTCAAGAGTGTTTTTCTCATTTCATGGATAAGAATTAGAATTTCAATGGCTAGGATTTAATTTAATTGAACGGTCCAGATTGTATGAAGAGTACTATAAATACTCTACCTTGTATTTAGTTTCATTCATCAATCAAGTATCAATTTGTGAGTCAAAGTTTTTTGTTTTTTCTTCTTTGTCTTAGAATTGTGAGTGATCCACAAAAAAAGGTGTTGTAGTGTTGTTATTGTTAGTGTAAGACAACTAATTTATTTACTTGTTTGTTGGTCCAATTTTCAACATGAGCCACCAGTGAACTAGAGGTGATGTTGACTGGAGTCACTAAATGCTAGAGAGGAGAGATCCACCGGAGAATACGCCAAGCCTGAGAAGGAGAAAAATGAAGAGAAGAGGATTAGAATGACACGGCCAGGGATCTCCTGATGTTGTCACTCCGATGCTCAAATAAGTTTCGACGGAGGATATAGAGAATAATGAAGAAAATGAATAATAGTATGAATAAAAATGCCAGCGTACCTCCATTAGCAAGTGTGGATGCCTTTTATATTTTTTTCCCTGTACTAATTATCGATGAGACATGTATTATACTGCGGTAAAGGGAATGTCCCATCATATCTATTAGTGTCATGCGGATCAAGATACGAGAGTGTCCTTTACATGCTCTAACAACCCACATATTGCACGAGCGCCATATCCCATAATAGTGCATACAACCTTTGGGCCACGAGATAATTGGGTTGGGTCGGAGGTTGAGGACCTACTAAATGGACGAGTATCAGACCATCAGGGATAAGTGGAAATAAGTAGAGCGGGCTCAATCGATATGAGTGATGTGCCCCCGATTGCTTGGGTCGATTAGGAGATAACAAGGCGTGTTCGGTTGGTAGAGACGACTGGGGAGAAGTGTAGAGCATCTGATCTAGGTTTAAGGATTACTCAAGCGGATATGCCTCCATTAGAGTCGATCGGGGAGAAGTGTAAAGCATCAGGTTGGTGGGACTGACTGAGCTTGAGAGGAGTAGAGCATCCGATTGGAGTTATTGCCCGAGTGGATATGCCTCCATTAGAGCCAGGAGAAGTGTAAAGCATCCGATCAGTAGGACCGACCGAGCATGAGAGGCGACGCTCACCTGATCAGAGTTCAGGAGGGGTATCTAAGTGAATCTGCCCCTCGTTGACTCATCTTGACTTTGACCTCCACTTGAGCATAATGCTTAACCTCGGAGACATGTGGAAGCTTCTCATATTCATCATATCAAATATTTCTAATTCACCTATAATTTGGAGTATAATTTATACACATTTAAAAATCTCTCTTTAAAATATTTAATATTCATCTTTATTATAATTCGAATTTTAATTTTTTATTTGTTCCTTATTAAGTAAAGAGGGGGGCAACACCTCTCAACCTCTAATGTACAGAAGAAGAGAAAGAGAGAAAAGAGATCGCGCGGAGTAACAAGATAAAGACGCACAAAAGGAGAGCAAACACGAGAAAGGAGAAGAAGAAGAGAAAGAATAAAGTTATCATGGTTGGGCAACGTATCTGCTACACAAAAACGACCGTAGCTTTATTAGAATTCTCTCTATACAAGATAATCACATCTAATAATTCTTGTGATTATTGTTATATAATAAGTTTACAATGATCCCTATAAATAATGCATAAATCCCAGACCTGGTAAAATCGTAACAGAATTTTGTTATAAAAAATTACAAAAGAATTCTGTTATGAAAAATCATAACAGAATTTTATTACGAAAAATCTTAATAGATTTTTCTTCCATGACATCCATCGCATTGCCCTTCATCCAAATATGAGTCACCCGTCAACAATCTCCACCTTGGCCAATATTCACCCCTTCGAAGAACACGAGTATCTGAACAAAACCCCACCTAAATCTCTGGGTTTGGGCTTCCTTCCTCTAACATCTAGAGATATGAATCAAGTTCAAGCAATGCTTGAACTTCTCTGTGATCATTGGCTTTGTCTGTTGGATCGAAAAGAATTTAGATATCTCCACAATAGCATGATATTGTCCACTTTAGGCCTAGACCCTCATGGCTTTGCTCTTGGGCTCTCCCCAAAAGGGCTCATGCCAATGGAGATATCTTTTCTCTTATAAACCCATGATCTTTCCCATGTGTTCCCAATATGGGACTATATTTGCAACCTTGCAACCCCAACAATCCCCCCCTCAAACAAAGGACCATAGACTTCCCACGTCCGATCCTCGACCCACCAGGTCTTCCTGCCCCTCGATCCACCCGACCTACTAGGACTTCCTTGCCTAGTCGCAACTAGAACTTCCTGCCTGGTGTCTGGTCCTCTTGATCTGAACATAGGAGCCCTCACTTTCTTTGTTCGAGGTCAATATTGTATCCACATGACTCAATCAGATCATAACTCTTGTGCACAGTCGGCGGTTAAACCTTCTGGCAATCCAAGCTCTGATACCAATTATTGGATCGAAAAGAATTTAGATATCTCCACAATAGCATGATATTATCCACTTTAGGCCTAGACCCTCATGGCTTTGCTCTTGGGCTCTCCCCAAAAGGCCTCATGCCAATGGAGATATCTTTTCTCTTATAAACTCATGATCTTTCCCATGTGTTCCCAATATGGGACTATATTTGCAACCTTGCAACCCCAACATTGTCAACATATTTGCAGCATTGTCTGTAGTGTGAACCTTCTCAAGTTGAATTTCTTCGGAAGCAATCAACTCTCTGATCTTGTGAAACCTTATATCAATGTGCTTGGTTCTCACATTATACATTTAATTCTTCACCAAATAGATAACACTCTGACTATCACATAATAACTTGACTTCACTTTGCTGAACACCAAGTTCTCTAACTAACCCTGTAAGCAATATTAATAATATTTTTCTTCCATAATATTTATTTAGTTGATTTTCATTATAAGTCACCCGTCAACCTTCCTTAAATATTTTACTGTTGTATTACATTTTAATGGATGGTTGGTGGTTCGGGCAGGGTGAAGCGGAGCCAAGTCCGAAAAGAAGCTTCGATTTGGCACGGCCGCCTTTGTGGACTGGGACTACTAGCTACCACCTTCCGGGGTCTTATTCTAATGGCGTAATCTGGAGGGCGTTTTTACGGATCTGGGAAGGCGCTACATGGCAATCGAGGAGTCAAAAGACGGGATCGGTGGCGATGCCCTACTCTATTAATGGCGCACTCTCCTCCTCTCGTGGCTCATCCTTTGCTCCTGTCGACTCGTCTCTCACTCTCTTGGCGGTTTCCTCGGCGATCAAGCGAGAGGCGGCATGGGATTCTTCAGGAGCCTCACCCGACTGCCCGGCCCAACCGGATTCGGCTTCAGTTCCACATCCGAGCAGGTCACTGAGGGCGTCGACGCTTCCAAGCAGACCGTCATCGTCACCGGTTTGTCCATCCCTAGGATCTGGAGAATCACTCTTTGAAAATCTGTTCTTGCTTAAGCGAGCTTGGTTTTTTTCGAACTCTAGCTTGATTCGTGTTTTGATGCACAGATCTGATTTGTTTCCGACTTGATTTTGGTGCCTAATTCATCCAAACTCCCACTCTTTCCTTGCTGCTCGTTTGGTGATGGCTCCTTTTTATATTGAAAAAGCTTTTAAAATGTTGACTCTTATTTTAATTTATTAATGTTGCTTGCTGATCGCTATACTAATATTATGTCAATGAATGAGAATCTCTCTTCTAGATTTGAGTATTGATCCATTTGATCTTCATACTTGAAATGAATGTCGAATTTTCTTTTATGCAATGTACACGGCGTTCCTAAACATCTCCTTTTTTCAGAGTAAAATATCCTAACCCTAAGAATCTTTGTTACGATAAACAATTTAAGCATGGTATACCTGCATCATAGTGCTGAACCCAAACCAATCATTGGGTGACGACGATGAAATTGGTACTTGCATCATATGTGATACAAGTTTCTTTCAGCTAAAAAAAGGAAAAATACACATATATATATTTTTTTAAAAACTAAGGTAATAGTTTCTGAACCATTGGATCTAAGCATATAAGAATTTTCATGCAAACCCCAGGTGGAAGTAGTGGGATTGGAGCTGAAACTGCAAGGGTTATGGCCCTCAGAGGAGCACATGTCATCATTGGAGCAAGGAACATGGAAGCTGCCAATGTGGTAAAGGAGAATATCCAACAGAGTATTCCATCTGCCAAAGTTGATGTCTCGGAGCTTGAACTTAGCTCACAAAAGTCTGTCCGAGCCTTCGCAGACAGATTCATTGAAAGGAATCTACCCCTCAACGTCTTGATGTAATCACATGCTTCTCATGTTCAAATGTTGCATGCTTGCCACTTCCTTCTTCTTCTTTTTCCCCATTTTTTACATCTTTAATTTGTCATCAGAAACAATGCTGGCGTGATGAACTGCCCTTATAAACTCTCAGAAGATGGTATAGAGATGCAATTTGCTACAAATCATCTGGGTATATCTCTTACACTTAATAAATCAATTTCATTCCCTAATACTCTGCAATAGTTTTATTGGATATTTTTTCGACCAAATTATCTTTAGTTCTCTAAATTTCTTTTTTTTTTCATTTTAAATTCCTTTTGACTCCAGGTCACTTTTTGTTGACAAATCTTCTACTTGAGAAAATGAAAACTACAGCAAAGGAGTCAGGAATCGAAGGGCGTATTGTGAATCTATCATCTGTAGCTCACATTGGGACATATAGAGAAGGAATACGGTTTGACAAACTCAATGACAAAGCTTCGTAAGTTACTAATGGTTGTTGGACAAATTTGTATAATATAGGGGATGCATTACTTTTATTCTTGACCACTGAATGTTTGATTTATTTATTAATTGATTGGATTTCCATCTTGGATTTAGATACAATGATAAAATGGCATACGGGCAATCCAAACTGGCTAACATATTGCATGCCAATGAGCTTGCAAGGCGCTTAAAGGTACTTCATCTTGCAGTGCACATTTCAATTAAATATTCATTGTATGTATCCTGTATTTCCAATAGAAATAATTATGCAGCAAAACAAAAAGATAATGCTAAACTTCATTGAAATGTTTGCCTACTTTTCCTTTATGCAACAATGTGTAACTTATATTTCTTGAACTAATACAAGCCACTTCAAACGACCACTCTATGTTATGAATCTCAAATGGCCTTGTATGCTGAACAAGAGTACTATCTCAATCAGCCAAGATTTTTTTAATTAATAATTATCACTTATAATCTTTTGACATCAAAATCTTTTTTATATTGCAAAGAACACTAATTTTTTTCATTGTCTACAAATTATCTGTTCTCTTGTTTAGTTTATGATGCGCGGACAAAAAATCAGTACAAGAATGCCTTAATGAGAACTCATACTTCTCTTTGTGTAAGACCCATAAATTTGAATTTACTGGAACTTGTTTCATGGCCTGAATGTGGAAGAACTATTTACACAATAGATCATACTGAAGAATATCTGATAGCATGCACTAAATTAATTACGGAAAGTGATAATTAGAAAGGATGTTATTGCTGTATTTACTATAAATATCTTCTGTTTTGCTTCTGAGCCTTACTTATATGCATATAGAATGGCATACCTTGCTGTCTATTCACAGATTACTCTGTTCATCCTGTTTACTTTCATGGTTGTAGGAGGAAGGTGCAAATGTTACAGCAAACTCTGTTCATCCTGGCTTGATTGAGACAAACTTGATGAGACACTCTGTTGCTTTTATAAGTATGCTTCTTAATTCAATTGATGGTTTTAAACCATTAATTCACTATGAAATTAAAAGCTTCAGGTATAAACTCAGATTTGAAATTTTCTTTTGCTTGCAGCTGCATTACGAGCTGTATCTGGCTTCATGTGGAAGACTGTACCTCAGGTTTGTCAGATTTGATTGATTTCGCATAACCGTATGCACCAGGGTGGCATAGTAGATGTTATCCTCAATATTGATATTGTGTTTCATTGTACCCTAGATGTGTCTCTCCATTTTAGGTATAACATCTCTAATTAATCAGTTCCTTACAAGGAGCATGTTTGACTCTGCCCCTTTTAAATGCATACCCTCTGCTTTAGTCCTAAACGTGGATCGACGAACATATGTATATGTGGTCAGACAACACCTTTCTTCCACTCATCATTTAGTTCTAGACAAACCACTTTCCTATTCATGTTCCATAGATTGAATTATCATAATCATTGAAAAATGCTAAAGTAGAAGACATTTGTCTTTCTACTTCACAGCATTGTTGAAAGTGATAAAGGGGTACTAGGTGAGGCCAACACAATATGCCTCAAAGGGAGTCACATGAGCAAGGAGTAGGGATTCATCCCCTTTCCTTTTAGCTTGATTATACATGAGGTATAGGTATAAGCATGTGTTGCGGTACTGTCCTTTCCATAGTAGAATATATTGTCCATCCCAATTTATATACCACTTCTATATGGGTCTTTAAGTCCAGTTGCAACTCCAACATTGCAACCAACTTGAGACCCCTTTCCTTTGCCTTTGTGCATCTCATTAAGCTCTCACATTCGGTATTTAGCTAGGCTGACATGATAGAGGTGTTCACTCATGTAAGAAAGGGTGGCCTATGCCTCATGACATGCGTAATTCCTTCTGCATATAAATGTAAGTGCTATAAAATGTACCTGGCAAGGAATTACAGGCTCAAATCAAGTTTATGTAAAGCTTTTGCTGGTATAATAGACTATGTCACATAAACCCAACCTGACTCAAGAACACTTCACTTGGTATCAGTCTAACAAATGGTGATCAACCACCATATTCTCTTTAGAAACATACTACTGGATCAATTCAATCTTATTTGTAATAGCATCTCTTACAAAATTACTCTTATAGTTGGGCCTGGTATATAGGTAATGGAAGATTGATACAGTCAGTGGCTTTGATACTTCAGCCATTACCTGTAAATGTTGCATGAACCTTTGAAGTCATATTGCCACAAGTGTATAAATTTCAGGGAGCACTAGCATTTGTAATTTGTATCTTGAATTTCAGGGAGCAGCCACTTCATGCTATGTCGCACTGAATCCAAACATGAAAGGAGTGACGGGGAGATACTTTGCTGATTGCAACGAGGAGAAGCCAACTGCCAAGGCTAGAGATGAAGCATTAGCAAAAAAGCTTTGGGAGTTCAGCGAACAGCTAGTTAATTCAACTAAAGCAAAATAAGAGCAATGCGCACCACTTGGCTCTTTTCACTTAGTTTTTTGATAGAGTGTTGCTGGATTCTGTTGATTCACTACTGCATACTGCGGCTCTTATATTGTCGTGCTAGTTTTGAAATCTACTAAATGTGTTTACCATGCCATTACATTCTGCAAAAGAAATAAAACTCGTGATGCTATATAATCGGTTTAGTGGATTAGTTCTGTTATAGACTTCCTACAGCTTAGCTTGTCTATCAATTTGAGTTATCACTAGTTAATTTGTTTACTTGAGTGGATTAATGGGAGGGAAGAGAGGAGAGGGACAGAGTATAAAAAATGTACAATATAAAGGTACTAAGGGCATCTCCAATGGTGGAGAGGGTTTTTTCCTGCCCCCACTAAAAATGAAGAAATAGACTATGAGCGTTTTCATCAGCTATCCTATCTAAATATTTTATTTTAAATTTTGAATATGATAGTTAAAATTTTTTTATATTAGCTATCTTATTTATTCTTTAAATTTTGTATTTATAAATAATATTTCTTTAAATTTAGGAATTAGATTTTATTTTCTAAACACAATAGAGGAGGGAAAAAAATAGAAAAATTAATATATGGTATAGTGAAAATAAATATTTAAATTTAATAAAATAATTTTTTATCTTAAATTATTTATTTTGGATAAAGAAGTTGATGTATATGCTCTTAGAGCATTCAAGCTTCCCTAAATACAAAATTTATTTTAAATTTTATATTTTAAGTAAAAAAAATATTTACATCACTTATCCTATTTATTTTTTAAATTTTGATGTCATAAATCCTAAATTTAGGTAATAAATTCATCTTTTAAATATTAAAATATTATTTAATTTGGGAGAAAGAAAAAATAAAGGGAATGAATTGGGTAATAGAAAGTAGATATTACACCATGAGAGAGAAAAAATAATAAAAAAAGAGAAGAAAATAAAAATAATATAAAGATAATAAAAATTTTAAAATAGTTAATGTAATGTGTAATGAAAAATGATTATCTAAATATAATAAAATTGTTGATTTATCTTAAAATTTAGAGATATTATAAAGAGAATGATATAGATACTTTAAGGGCATCTCCAATTTAGAGATATTATAAAGAGACTAATGTAGATACTTTAAGGGCATCTCTAACCATAGAGAGGGCTTTTGGTCCCACCAAAAATGAAAAAAAAAATTACTAAGGGCATCTCCAACAATGATTTTTTCTATGTTATTAGATTTCTTTTTCCTATGTATCATCAAAATCAAAAATTAAGAAGACGGACTTGATTTTGGTGGGGGTCATAAAAAAGAGACTAAATCTTTTGGTCCATAAAAAAAATGGATTAGGAGATAGACCACTTACAATTGCGGTCAAATGGTGGCTATGATTCGGTCACAATTAGTTGCGATCACTCATTAAATTCATCGTTCACTTAGGTTATAGTTTGGGTCGGGGTTAATGGCCAGAGGCCGCTGGCAGTGGGCAAGTGGCCAGGCTGTCGAACGCCAAATAGGAGCGGCCTCCGGCTATCCACCTTAGCTTAACTATAACTTGGGGGAATAGTAAAACCAGAAAAAAATTACAACTAATTGTGACCGGATCACAATTATAATTCAGTCATAATTACAAGTAATCTATCCCTTGATCTATATTTTTATGAATAAAGGGATCTTACCCAAAAAAAAAAAAAAAAAAAAAAAAAAAAACCAAAAACCCTCTCCACATTTAGAGATGCCTTAAGAAGTTGGGTTCTAAAAAGTTTCTTAATTTTGGATGACACATAGGAAAGAAAAATTTTAAAAAGTTGGAAAAAATTTCCATTAGATATGCCCATAAGTTGATGTCGGATCCTCTCTGGTAGAAGATCTTCTAGATCAAGGGAGGCTTAATAAGCTCTACCTATTTAATAGGTGCTGGTCTACAATCTACCTTATTAATAAATGGATAGAGGTCCAAAATTGATCTAGGTATCTTAAACTAGAGGACCCCCCGCCCCATACGTTTTATGATATAGAAAAGAGAAATCTTAAAAAAAAATTCTCTCTGGGAGATGTCCTAGGATATTTTATTTTATTTTTATTTTAAATAATTATGCGTTCTTATTTCCTTTCCTTTCTATCCCATTTTACTCAATAATGAGTCATTAAATGTATTCGGGAGATACATTTATAAATTAAAATATACAATATAAATCATGGAGCAATGACATGCATGAAAAAAAATCTCAAGAAAATATTAAGGATAGAGTATGGATGATAATTTCATCCGAACTCGATGAAGAATTTGATATCTGACCCGAATGGAGGAGAGTATGGAGGGATTATCAATACCCGATGCCCGGCCCAAATAACCGATTAAATAATATATATACATATATTAAAAAAAAAATTCTTTTTCCAAAATCAATTTGCTATTTTTGTTGATATTATAAGGAGACTATATAGATGTTTAATCTATTTTTTTAATTATATGTATATATTTTAATAGGATGTTAATTTTAATATATTTTTATTGAATGGTAATAGTTGGATAGAAAGAAGAAAAATTAAAACTATAGAAGATATCCGATCCTTTAATGGGTATGGGTATATCCATCGGAGATCCTATACCCGATGGGTATGAGGACGGAGGATATAGAATCTGACCCGAACCTGACCCATTACCATCCCTAGAATATACACATAAATTCATGACTCACTATTTAACTTTTTATGGATCCCATAAATTTATATGTCTATCCTTAAGTATTTTTTTTTTAAAATTCTTTTCTTTAGCATAGTAATTTTTTTAAAATCATGATTGAGAGCTTGGGGTTCCTTAAGTTACATTTTCTTTAGTATAATATTGCTCTATAAAAAGAAATATCGAATATAATAAAACCTTTAAAAATTTATAAAAAATTATGATAGGATTGATTAAGTGAGAAATTTGATTTTATTTATAATTTAAGAAATCATAGCTTGTTAGTTGCATTTATTTCTTATATATTATCTTAACATGAGAAAAAAAAACAAACACCCGTATTTGTACGCCTTGATTTGTCCTCTCTAGTTGAACTAAAAGCAAGCTATTGAAACCTAACACCACTTTGACTTGACTTACACCACCAATGTAAACACACACAGTCCGAGGCTAAGCTAAGTTCGATAAATTACAACTTAGGACTAATAATTCCTCAACTGAAGATTTTATAACGAGTCAGTAGCTAGTTTACACTACAAAAAAAATTACAATTTGGGAACGAAAATTTGGGACGAATAATATTCGTTGCAAATTTGTGACTAATTTTGCAACGAAAACCTAATTCATCGCAAATTAGCAACGAAAATAGAAACGAAAGAAATTCGTCGCAAATTTGCAATAAATTTATTTTCGTCGCAAAATTCGTTGCCAATCAGCGTCGAAAAATAAATTTCGTTGGAAAATTTATAAAATTTGCGACGAAAAAAATTGTTCATCGCAGAAGCAGAGATAAACAGATAAATTTTTGCAACAAATCTTTGGTTTCATCGCAAATTGGCGATGAATATATATTCGTTGCCAATTTCGTCGCAAATTAGGGACGAATTCCCAAGTTCGTCGCAAAATTTATATTTATTAAGTGATACTTTAAAATTTTGGAAGATGACCCTAGAGAGCTCGGAATGACACGAAATAAGTTTCTATGGGTTCGTACCATTGTCCTGATATTATTAGTGGGCTCAAACAAAATTTTTAACCAATATACAGATGTTTAAAAAAATTTTATGACGAACGAGTAATAAATATTAAAATCTTGTTCTAAAAATTTATAAGCATTGGTGTATTGGTTAAAAATTTTGTTTGAGATGAGTAATAAGATAAGGAGAAATATACAAACCTAAAAAAATTTGTTTCGTGTTATTCCGAGCTCGCTAGGGCCATCTTCCAATTTTTAAAAGTTTAACCTAAAAAACAGATTTTAGGGACAAACTTGGAAATTCGTCCCAAATCAGGGACGAACTTCTGAGTTCGTCCCTGATTTGGGACGAATTTCAAGTTTGTCGCAAAAATTAATTTTTTGTGAAATTAAAATAAATGCATATAAAATACGGAAGATGGACCTAGAAAGCT
This sequence comes from Zingiber officinale, assembly GCF_018446385.1. Classification (NCBI taxonomy): domain Eukaryota; kingdom Viridiplantae; phylum Streptophyta; class Magnoliopsida; order Zingiberales; family Zingiberaceae; genus Zingiber; species Zingiber officinale. The sequence continues at coordinate 127,083,897 of NC_055996.1, forward strand.
CGGAATCACATGAAACAAGTTCCTATGGATTCGTATCGATCTCCTGATCATAATGATGGCCTCAAATAACTAATAAAATTTTTTAATCGTAATAATAATTAGATGGACGCTATAAACCTTAAGACTTGGTGAAAAAGAGTTAGAGTTTGAAAATGATTAGGTGGTTTTGATATCCAAAAAATCACTCACCTAAATATATTGTGTGGAAAACAATATTTGAGGCCATCATTGTGATCAGGAGATCGATACGAACCCATAGAAATTTGTTTCATGTGATTCCGAGCTCTCTAGGTCCATCTTCCTATTTTATACGCATTTATTTTGATTTATGAAAAAATTAACTTTTGCGACAAACTTGAAATTCGTCCCAAATTAGGGACGAACTCAGAAGTTCGTCCCTAATTTGGGACGAATTTCAAGTTTGTCGCAAAAATCTATTTTTTTAGGTTAAACTTTTAAAAATTAGAAGATGACCCTATAGAACTCGGAATGACACGAAATAAGTTTCTATGAGTTCGTATCGATCTCGTGATCTTACTAATGAGCCCAAATATAATTTTTAATCAATACACGGATGTTAATAAAATTTTGCAACAAGAATAAAATATTTATAACTTGTTCGGGGTAAAAAATTTATAATCATCAGTATATTTGTTAAAAATTATGTTTGACCCATTTAATGAGATCAGGAGAAAGATATGAACCCAAAGAAATTTATTTCGTGTCATTCCGAGATCGCTAGGGTCATCTTCCAATTTTTAAAAGTTTAACCTAAGAAACAGATTTTAGGGACAAACTTGGAAATTCGTCCCAAATCAGGGACGAACTTCTGAGTTCGTCCCTGATTTGGGACGAATTTCAAGTTTGTCGCAAAATTTATTTTTTTCTAAAATCAAAATAAATGCGTATAAAATACAGAAGATGGGTCTAGAGAGCTCAGAATCACATGAAACAAATTCCTATGGGTTCGTATCGATCTCCTGATCACAATGATGGCCTCAAATAACTAATAAATTTTTTTAATCGTAATAATAATTAGATGGACTCTATAAACCTTAAGACTTGGTGAAAAAGAGTTAGAGTTTGAAAATAATTAGGTGGTTTTGATATTCATAAATCACTCACCTAAATATATTGTGTGAAAAAAATATTTGAGGTCATCATTGTAATCATGAGTTCGATACGAACCCATAGAAATTTGTTTCATGTGATTCCGAGCTCTCTAGGTCCATCTTCCGTATTTTATACACATTTATTTTGATTTTTAAAAAATTGGAAGATGGCCCTAGAGAACTCGGAATGACACGAAACAAGTTTTTATGAATTCGTATCGAACTCGTGATCTTTCTAATGTGCCCAAACATAATTTTTAATCAATACACTGATGTTAATAAAATTTTGCAACAAGAATCAAATATATATTACTTGTTCGGGGTAAAAAATTTATAATTGTTAGTATATTTGTTAAAAATTATGTTTGACCCCATTAATGAGATCAGGAGAAAGATACGAACCCAAAGAAATTTGTTTCGTGTCATTCCGAGATCGCTAGGGCCATCTTCCAATTTTTAAAAGTTTAACCTAAGAAACAGATTTTAGGGACGAACTTGGAAATTCGTCCCAAATTAGGGACGAATTTCTGACTTCGTCCCTGAATTGGGACGAATTTCAAGTTTGTCGTAAAAATTAATTTTTTCAAAAATCAAAATAAATGCGTATAAAATACGGAAGATGGGCTTAGATAGCTCGGAATCACATGAAACAAGTTTCTATGTGTTCGTATCGATCTTTTGATCACAATGATGGCCTCAAATAACTAATAAAAATTTTTAATCGTAATAATAATTAGATGGACTCTATAAACCTTAAGACTTGGTGAAAAAGAGTTAGAGTTTGAAAATGATTAGGTGGTTTTGATATCCATAAATCACTCACCTAAATATATTGTGTGAAAAAAATATTTGAGGCTATCATTGTAATCAGGAGATCGATACGAACCTATAGAAATTTGTTTCATGTGATTCTGTGCTCTCTAGGTCCATCTTCCATATTTTATACGCATTTATTTTGATTTTTGAAAAAATTAACTTTTGCGACAAACTTGAAATTCGTCCCAAATCTGGACGAACTTCTAAGTTCGTCCCTGATTTGGGACGAATTTCAAGTTTGTCGCAAAAATATGTTTTTTAGGTTAATCTTTTAAAAATTGGAAGATGACCCTAGAGAACTCGGAATGACACAAAACAAATTTCTATAAGTTCGTATCGATCTCGTAATCTTACTAATGGGCCCAAACATAATTTTTAATCAATACACTGATGTTAATAAATTTTTGCAACAAAAATCAAATATTTATTACTCGTTCGGGGTAAAAAATTTATAATCGTCAGTATATTTGTTAAAAATTATGTTTGACCCCATTAATGAGATCAACAAAAAAATATGAACCCAAAGAAATTTGTTTCGTGTCATTCCGAGATCGCTAGGGTCATCTTCCAATTTTTAAAAGTTTAACTTAAGAAATAGATTTTAGGGACGAACTTGGAAATTCGTCCCAAATTAGGGACGAATTTCTGAGTTCGTCCCTGATTTGGGACGAATTTCAAGTTTGTCGCAAAAATTAATTTTTTCAAAAATCAAAATAAATGCGTATAAAATATAAAAAATGGGCCTAGAGAGCTCGGAATCACATGCAACAAGTTCCTATGGGTTCGTATCGATCGCCTGATCACAATGATGACCTCAAATAACTAATAAAATTTTTTAATCGTAATAATAATTAGATGGACTCTATAAACCTTAAGACTTGGTAAAAAAGAGTTAGAGTTTGAAAATGATTAGGTGGTTTTGATATTCATAAATCACTCACTTAAATATATTGTGTGAAAAAAATATTTAATGTCATCATTGTGATCAGGAGATTGATACGAACAAATAGAAACTTGTTTCATGTGATTCCGAGATCTCTAGGTCCATCTTCCGTATTTTATACACATTTATTTTGATTTTTGAAAAAAAATTAACTTTTGCGACAAACTTAAAATTCGTCCCTAATTTGGGACGAATTTCAATTTTGTCGCAAAAATTTATTTATTTAAGTTAAACTTTTAGAAATTGGAAGATGACCCTAGAGAACTCGGAATGACACGAAATAAGTTTCTATGAGTTCGTATCGATCTCGTGATCTTATTAATGGAGCCAAATATAAGTTTTAATCAATACACTGATGTTAATAAATTTTTGCAACAAGAATTAAATATTTATTACTCGTTCGGGGTAAAAAATTTATAATCGTCAGTATATTTGTTAAAATTTATGTTTGACTCCATTAATGAGATCAGGAGAAAGATACGAATCTAAAGAAATTCGTTTCGTGTCATTCCGAGATCGCTAGGGCCATCTTCCAATTTTTAAAAGTTTAACCTAAGAAATAGATTTTAGGGACGAACTTGGAAATTCGTCCCAAATTAGGGACGAATTTCTGAGTTCGTCCCTGATTTGGGACGAATTTCAAGTTTGTCGCAAAAATTAATTTTTTCAAAAATCAAAATAAATGTGTATAAAATACGGAAGATGGGCTTAGAGAGCTCAGAATCACATGAAACAAGTTTCTATGGGTTCGTATCGATCTCCTGATCACAATGATGGACTCAAATAACTAATAAAATTTTTTAATCGAAATAATAATTAGATGGACTCTATAAACTTTAAGACTTGGTGAAAAAGAGTTAGAGTTTGAAAATGATTAGGTGGTTTTGATATCCATAAATCACTCACCTAAATATATTGTGTAAAAAAAATATTTGAGGTCATCATTGTAATCAGGAGATCGATACGAACTCATAAAAACTTGTTTCATGTGATTCCGAGCTCTCTAGGTCCATCTTCCGTATTTTATACGCATTTATTTTGATTTTTGAAAAAATTAATTTTTGCGACAAACTTGAAATTCGTCCCAAATTAGGGACGAACTTCTGAGTTCGTCCCTGATTTGGGACGAATTTCAAGTTTGTCGCAAAAATATGTTTTTTAGGTTAATCTTTTAAAAATTGGAAGATAATTCTAGAGAGCTCGGAATGACACGAAACAAGTTTCTATGGGTTCGTATCATTGTCCTGATATTACTAGTGGACTCAAATAAAATTTTTAACCAATACACAGATGTTTATAATTTTTATTCTTTGAACTAGTAATAAATATTAAAATCTTGTTCTAAAAATTTATAAACATCGGTGTATTAGTTAAAAATTTTGTTTGAGCCCTCTAATAATATCAGGACAATGATACGTACCCATAGAAACTTGTTTCGTATCATTCCGAACTCTCTAGGATCATCTTTTAATTTTTTAAAGTATCACATAAAAAAATAAAAAATTAAATTTGGGACAAATTTTAGAATTCATTCCTAATTTGGGACGAACCAGGAAGTTCGTCCCAAATTTGGGACGAATTGTTAAGTTCGTCACAAAATTTAAAATTCTCAAAAATCAAAATAAATGCGTCGCAATATTTCCCGATCGCTACTACTCTGCCCTAATTCTTTTTCTCCTCTTCTCCATCAACTTGTTGGCGGCGGCAGCGCAACCATCTGCATCCTTTTCCGGTCGCGATCTCCAGCAGGTAAAGTGCATTTCTTCCCCTCTCTTTTTTCCCAAGCTTACTAGGGCGTAAGGCGGCGGCCGCTACTGGGTCGCGCCGGATTTTCTTGCACGGCACGCGTGGGTTGTCGGAGTAATGCCTTGCTGGCCCTCTGCCGACCATTAAAGGCATCTTCTGGCCTCCTATATGCCGCTATCGGGCCTCGATGGCCGCTGGTGGCCTTGGCGACGAAAGAAGAAGGAGGCCTACCAGGAAGTCGTCAAGCAAGAGAATCGAGAGAAAGAAGCAATGAAGCTACTGGAAAAAGAGCAGATGCAGAAGACCGCCATGGAGTTGCTGGAACAATATTTGCAGTTTCAACAGGTGAATAAATTAGTTTAACATAACATCCAGTCTTTTTATCAACCAAACCCATACTGTTCTTATTGTGGTTCGATTATCTAAACAGGAAGTTGAAAAAGAGGGCAAGAAAGTAAGGTAATGTATAGATCAAATTTTGGTTTCCAAACTGATGCAGTATATCTTTGGTTTAGGAAAGAGAAGGATGCTTTGAAGCAAAACATCCGATGTCAGCTTTCTTCTTGTTCTCGAAAGAACGCCGTGAAGCTCTGCTACAAGAGAAGGAAACCATCCTTGAGGTATGAAGTTTAGAAAACCCAATATGTTGCTGGAATTCTTAGGTGGCTTATTGTTAATACTATGGCGCGTGCCTACCTCAGATCTCAAAGATAGCAGGAGAGGAGTGGAAGAACATGGCAGAAGAGCAGAAAGCTCCCTATGAGGAGGAGCAAAATGGAATATTTTCGTGTGCATCTTCAATTTGAATAATTTTTATGTTTCTCTCTGTTCTCAAGCATATGTCAAATTTCTCAGATTGCTAAGACTCTGAAGGAAAATTACAACCAAGAAATTAAACTTTATAAGCAAAAGAAGATTGAGGTATGAAACTGAGATTGAGCTTAAAAGTGAATTGATGTTTAAAAAAAATGCTAATTCAGTGTGTGTGAATCAGGAAGCTACTACTTTAGAGAAGGAAGAGGAGGAGCACATCAAAATCCGGAAGAAAGAAGCCCTTCAGCTGCTTAAGAAGAAGGAGAAAACAGATAACATGATCAAGGTTAGTTGGTTTCTGTCATTTGCATTATTTGCATTTTTTTTTGTTGTTGTTGAATTTCACAATTCTATTGGGAAGCGATCATATCAATATTTGAAATAGGATGCATGTAAATGTTAAATACAGATATCATTAATACGTTTGATACATCTTTTTAGTTATAAATGTTACTTCTTTTTAGTTATAAATGTTACTTATTGTTTGTTTGTAATTTGACGCAAGGCGATCGAAGCTCCTGAGACGTGACGATATGTATTTTATTTTCCTTTGGATGCCTTGTTACATTTGTTGTTTGGATTATGATAGAACTTTCATGTTTGGATATTATGATTTGTTGAACTTGTTTGGATTTTGGTTATTTGTATATATGAATATGATGTGCTAGTTTTGGGATGATTTGTTTGGATATAAGATATATGGATGTGTT